>NC_140948.1:84950028-85042528 GCF_014529385.1 Adiantum capillus-veneris | reverse complement strand
CTCTATAATGAAGCTTGGTAGCATTGCTAGATCAAGGTAGACCAAAAGGAGGAATCTCTCTCTCTCTCTCTCTCTCTCTCTCTCTCTCTCTCTCTCTACACACACACACACACACACACACACACCAATAGAATTAGATCACTCCTAAGTTTGTTGAACAAAGGCTAGCACCTCATGAAAAATAATTTCTATGATAAGCTTCCAATCTCGGTATCAAAGAATGCATTGCAACATCTATTAAGAGGTTGTGTCATGCATCACTTTTTATAAATGCGATAGACTATACGTGTAGGAAGAGAGTATTGATAGTGTTACACTTGGAAGAGAAGATAGCCCTATGAGAATAGAGGCATTGTTTCCTTGGTCGCAACAACGCGCGGGTCACATACTAGTCTAATCTAAAATGCAAAAAGTGAAGTGTAAGATAGTAAGAAATGACAGCCTTAACCTTTGTAGAATGTAAGAAATGACAAGCTTTTTCAAATGTAAAGACAAAATATGTTCTATTTTACATTGAATAAATATTCTAGTTTGATTGTACATGAAAATAAAGGTGAGGAATCACGAGGGTCTACCAATGGAAGGATTTGTGAAGGTATTGTCAGGAAGTAGCAAGAGGGGGGTATTGGAATGTGTTTTTGGACTTTTGTGGAAGCAGTAAGTAAATGATGGAGTGGTCTGACCAAAATGAGAAGTTAGTGCCTATTGTTATGTCAATGAAGGAATTTGTAGTCCAAATGTGGTCCAAAGTTGAATTGTATATTGTTGTGTTGTGGGTTATATATTGTGTCATGTTGTGTGTGGAGAGAAGGTTAGAAATAGCAAGGTATTCAGGGGTTTGGTATTTAGCATTGATGTTGAATTCACCGAGTAAAATGGTAGGGGTGTGGTGGAGGCGAGGCGTGAGTAGTGTGGTCAATGTTTGCAGGAGCAAGGGAAGTGGACTTGAGGGTCTGCGGTATAATGTTATCAGGGTTATTAGTGGACCATGTGGTGTACTGAGGAGTTCTTTAATGCATTCTATTTCATCCATGGAAATGATATTGTGGTGTTTTAGATGTATGCTTTTCTTTGATGTGAAGAGGGATACTCCCATGGGGCCAGTTGTTTGAGTGTGTGTGTGTATTGTGTATGGCCACTGTGTTAGCATGTTGTAGCTTTGTTTCTCGGAGACAAAGAATGTGGGAAGCCATTAAGTTATTATCATGGATAAGGTTGTTGTAGTGTTTCTTAAAGGAGACAACATTAAGAGATTGTATTATCAAGTGATTGTCGGGCAAAGAGTGGAGGTCAAGTTGTGAATGTTACCAAGTGGCATGTTTTTTGAGGCGGTGTAGCTCATCTAGAATTGTTTGGTCTACTTTAATATGGGTGGAAGTTAATTCTATTAGGAGGTAGAGGTTGTTGGGATCTCTTATGCGGGAAAGGATAGTGTACACAAGACCGTGAGTTTGAATGCTGGTTGGATCGAAATCCAAGGTGTCGAGTGTTAATCCTTGTGCATTGTGTGTGGTCCTAGTAGCTGTGCAGGCTCAATTGGGAATTGTGTTCTAGTAATAGGGTTTAGGAAGTTTTTTCCTATTTGAAACTCACGTGTTATTTTTTGGATTGGTGTCCATTGTCTATCTATTGATGTACTGTATAGTTGTTGGTTTTCATATCTAGTTTTTTGGCCTACTTTAGTGGTTTGAAAGTGAATTGAGATGGTTTGTGTTACTGCTTTGAATATACCGTCGGCTCAATTGACTAGGCCATCTAGAATGTCAATGTTTCCAGCACAAATTTCTACAATTAGGCATGGTTTTAAGTGAAGTTTATTGTGAAGACTTGTTGTCAATTTTGGATCTATAGGTATTTGAATAGTCTTGCTGTAATTTTTTGCCCTTGTGTCTTCTGCTTGAATAAATAGTGGTGTCCCTATAGTAGTGTTGAAAATATGCTGGTTGTGTTGGTCATTATCTTTGTTCGCATAATAAAGGTGGGAGATCATGGCTGGATGAGGTATTGTGCGCATGTAATGTGTATTGAGGTACGAAATGTCTTCATTGGTGTGTTTTGAAACGCGTATCCTTTTGAGTATGTCGATAAATGTCTTGTTAATTTCTCTCATGGTGCTTGTTAACTCATAGCACTTCATTCGGTCATGCTAGAAAGAGGGTGAGATAGCTTCGAGCATCTGAGGTCTTTTGGAGAAAATCCAAGAGTCGCGTATTGGACTATCTTGGCAAAGATCGCCAACACCATTGAATGGAAGGTCGTACTTGTTTTTTATTGCACGCAGACGTTGGTTCCAATCAAGGAGACTTCATCGAAAACGGCTAGCTGTAGGTCTTGATAAAGCAGTTGTAGTTCATTCAGCTTCTCAGGCGATAGGGAAGTGTTAGATGATGTGAGTAGTGGCAAGTGGAGGACTCAGTGGATAGTGGTTCCACCAATGTTAAAAGCAGCCTTGCCCATGTATGCCACTAGCAAAGATTTTGTAGTTGCTGGGGTGGAATGTGATCTATGGTAAAAGAAACGTAGAAGTCCTCGGACAATCAAAAGGAGGGTGAAAGTTTTTCCTGTGCCTGTGCCTTCAATCAAGAAAATATGGAGTGGTTCGGTGGGAAATATATGTTGTTTTAGCATCATATTATCGAATATTAGCCTTTGTTGGGTGTTAAGTAGTATAATTCTCTTGTAGTACATATCGTTTGGCTGCAACAATATTTTTATGGTTGGTATAGTGTGTGTATGGAGCTGGTGTTGTTGAATATTTAGGTCTTGTGTGATGTCAACATGAATATGGGAGGAAATATTAGATAGTGTTGTAGATGTCAAAGGTGAACCAATGCCTAATGAGTTGGTGTTAAGGTTGTCTTTCACTATTGTGGTTTTGTTATATTTAGATTTATTTGTATCAATGATAGGTTTATTTTGATTATATACATATTTCCATGTGAGTCCATCCGTTAGATGTGGAGTTTCAATATTTATCCATGGTAGAAATAGAAGCCATTGTTCTCTATAATAATTAGTGGATTCTTTGCGGCATTATATTTAACATATCGTATAATTTTTGGTCTGGTAAGTTTTTTATATGTGCTGCTTGTTGTATTATATGTGGAGGAAAATTCTGCCAATTATATAGCATTGAGCTAGGCAGGACGTGTACAGTATTTGTCTATGCTTGTCTCGTAAAAGATTTATGTGCTAGTCGGGTCTATGTTTTATATGAGGTGTTTTCGCTTGAGAAGCATTGTTCTCTCTTGGGGAGGGTTTGTGTTTATGAACATAAATTCTAGAGATGCATTGTAGAGAGGTAGGAAAAGTAAAATATATACTGCTTGTTGTGAGCTTTCTTGTTGTGTGTTTAGTATTGTGTTTCCTATTTTTCGAAGTCTATCAAATGTAGTTGCATTGTTTTCAATGCAAGAGTCAAATTGTTCTTTGATTGCTTTGATAAGTGTGTTATCAAATTTTGTTATATATGAGGTGCAATAGATAGCTGCTCCATGTGCATTTAAAATGTATTGTATATATGAATTCGCATCCCATAGCTTTGAAATGGTTGGATTGAAATTATTTGTGTAAATATCTTTGATATTTCTTTTCAACAAAAGTGTTGAGCATGAGATTGTGGATGATATAGCTTCGATGTAATCCTCAAATCGAAGGTCCAGAGATAGGAGCCACTCTTCAAATGTAATATTTGCTTTATAATCTAGTAGTAGTAGATTATCTGTGATTTGTTTGTGTTTATTTCTTTTGTATTGGATATTGTTATGTGGAGAACGGCAAGGTTCTAAAATCATAATGAAATGCATTGGGTAGCGAGGAAAGTCAAAGCGGTATCCCTTGCGTTTTCTGAAGCAAGGCTTCCTATGCTTGTGTGTTTGAATTTCTTGTAAATCTATAGGAAGAAGCATGGAGTCAGTTGTTATGTACTTATCAATGAAATCCACAACATCTTCGTTGGGATCTTTCCCATAGATATGAACATTTTCTATCCATAGTAGCCCATGATCATGCTAACTACTTCGGCTCTGAAACTCGGTTACAAAAAAGTAATCTTTGGGTTTTCCTAATATGGTTATATCTTTGGCTAGCAATTTCTTTATCGTGTTAAACCGGTTCAAGTAAAAGTGGGATGTTACAGAGTCGGCTCGGACCAAATCTCGTATGTATGACACTTCTGTTTGTGTGCTTGCACACATGATGTGGTTGAGATTAGTAAGTGCTCTAACAAAGGCTTCCAATGTTTCCCAGCCCCGCATAAAATGTGATGAAGAATGTTGGTGGTCCAAGTTGTCTAATCATAGCAAAGGAGTTTTTTTTTAAGTTTTTTCTTGTAGTTAGGTGATGTTCGCAATGCCTCAAAGTCACAATATCCAATCTGGGAAGACAAGACCATCTCAATGTTAGTATATCCAACAACTTGTGCGGCCACTAGTGTATTGTGGTTTAGCTTGCCGCTGCACATACGGATCCAAATGGACCCTAGGATTTTTTGAGTCATTACTTTGACTGTTTTGAAAAAAAGATTCTCTAAATTTATTGAGAACCTTCTATCACTGTGCATAAGCTCCCATTGAGCCACATGTTGATATTTATGCTTAGCAAGTGTATGGTGTAGGGAAACTAAGTTCTTCACAGTATTCATCTTTGAAAGTACTCAAATGACTATTTCCCTCAGCAAGAGCTACAAAGAATATTTTGTCGTTGTGATCCACTACTTGTTGTGATGACTCAATTCCATGGAGCATGACATCTGTAGCTAGATCATCCTCTTCTGATGGTTGATTGTTGTCGGCAAAATCATCAGCCAAAGGACAATGAAGACTATGGAAATGGCTTAGCCACTTGCTATCCAAAGTATTTTTTTCATTCTTGTATAAATATGTTTGCAAAAGTTGAGCAGTGGCTTTCATTGTAAGCAATGGCCGAACAACCCCGGAAAGGTAGCAATGATTGTACTATAGACGACACTTAATACCCACTAGTATCGAGGCTTCATCATGAATAAACCTTGGAAATATTTGTTGTGTTTTCCCCAGGGATGTGAAAACGTTAACAACGCTACCTTGCAACCCAAATTGACCATCGTGTGTAGGCTCCCTAATTTTGGCAAAAGGTAGCCTAGGACTTACAAGGTGGCTTTCTAAATGATTTATCTTCTCTACTGTAGCCAAGGGGAGGTTAAATCCTATGGAATTCAATTGGGTGAGCAGTGCACCATGTTCTTGCCTTTTACGGCCGCATGAAGTGCAGCCATAGTTTTTGTGTATCTCATTATTTCTAGACCTCCCAAGTGCCGACCTAATCCCTTTTCGAGCTAATTGTAAAAAAAACATTAAACGTCCACATTTATAACATTGATATATAGGAACGTCGTTAGCTGTTTCTATGTATTGTTGTATAGATGTTTTTGGTGGGGAGGCTTGTTCAATGTTTATGTTAAAGGGAGCTGTGGGGTGTATTTTTTTTATTTTTCAAACTTTTGTAGTTATTGCACCTATTTCTAGGATGGTTCTATCACCCAAGCAAGAAAATTGCCTCGTGATGGAGACAGGGAGTTCATTCGGTTGCTAGAGAAGTAAAGCTTTCAATGATTCCCTCTCATTTTTGTCCCAAGTACGATTCTTGCGTTTGTGTGAGCATCGGTTGTCCCCTAAGCAAAAAAATAGGTAACCATTTCTATCAACAATGATGATTTTGTGCAATGTTGGATCGGCTCCACTATTGAATGTTGTGTTTTTGGGTGAAGTTATTGGCAAACCATAAATATGGGCATCACATGCAATACTAAATCTAAAGGAGAACACATGGATAATATTAAGCACAATACCAATAGATGATGTATGGCTATTTAATACTTGGGTAAAAATGGAGAAATCATGGCTACTGGAAGCCAAATGCGATATAGAAGGTGTAATCATTGGCATTTGCTCCAATGATACTCTCATTGCATCTATCATGATGTTGGTGATTTTTTGTAATGAGGAGCGCGACTTTATTATTTTATAGAGCACGAGGGAAACATTGTTATTCCGTGGGTGATTAGCAAGGAAAGCACTATCAATATCATTTTGAATGAGTTGCTCAAAAGATGCATTAACCCATATACATACAGTTTTCCCCCCCTTTGGGCTATGGGGTGGAAGGAAGACAATAAATGAAACACGCACACATTGTGTGTGTGTGTGTGAGAGAGAGAGAGAGAGAGAGAGAGAGACAGAGAGAGATATGGGAATTTACAAGATGAGCAATGGATGAAAGCAATATAATACAAAGAGTGTTTTTCTGCATGGAGGTGATGGAGCTTCAATGTTGTAGAGGAGTGCTACTTTGTCTCTTCGACAAAAGATGTGATGAGGCCTAACATGTTGACGGTGAATTTTCCAATTTGAACAAGGGAGGCTAGTAGCTCAGGTGCATCCAACACATCAGAAGCATATAAGTCAACAAAGTTTTTGTCAAGATGCAATACTTTGTCAACTATGTCACCGGCTACGGAAACATCAATTGGAAAAGCTTTGCTGGCCAAAATCTTTCCTTCAAGTTGGGCACCAAAACAATAGTTGTAGATTTTGAGCAAATAGAGCAAAATTTTGTCTCTTGTTGTTGATGAATCTTAGTAGATTTGCATTGACCGCAAAAATGTTCACCAAAATTGAGTTCACATTCACAAAGTGCAGTATGCCAGTCACCTATGTATAGGCACCTAATGAGTTAGTGCTTTCTTGAGTTATTATGGTGAAAAAGAAAAAGCAAGATCAATACTTACTTCTTGATTGTGACCAACATCAAGAATATGGGCCTTATATGCTTCCTCCAAATGATACTTGAGACGAGAACTTTTGACGTGTTCTAGGATAGTAATATCTAAGAGTGAGAGTGTATTGCTCCAACCTGTGAAGGAACCTATGTTTCGTGCAACAAACATAGGATGCACATCGGTCTCAAGAGCACAAAAAATAGCATGGTAATCATCTTTGCATGCATCTATGAAGCTAAGCTATGACAACAAGAGAGGGAAAATTATTAGAAAGCTGCAAATCTATAGAAGGGTGAAGATACGTAGGCCTTAAAGTGACACGATCCTCAGCTGCTGGCCCATCTGCAACAATAAGATCACATTGGGAAAGACCAGCTTTTGAAGTGCTAGCATGGCCATGTATAACAACAAAAGCTACACTTCCAAAGTGTGTATATGTGCCTTCTGCATGCAAGGACTGTGCCTCATCCAAAAATTGACGCACTTGCTCTCTGGGTAGAAACTAAGCCTGACTTCAAAAGGATTTGTCTTTTTTACAATCATGGAAGTGTTGAAGAATAGTACATAAGGAGATGTGCAACCATCTGGACTTAGTTTACTTTTATAGTTACATTCTCAATGTGGACAAAGTCTCTTACAATAAGGGTGTCAATGAATTGCTCAATAAATTGATCGCTAACAACACAAGTGATGGTGTCAGTGTTGAGTGGGTCAACTAGGTCTGCCTTAAGGTAATACATATACTTAGCGACTTCTAGGCTTTGTTTGTAGGTTCCACATCGGTTAAGTATGCACCCCTCGAATGCGAAATGAGGGCAAGTTTTAGTGATGTCAACAATGTGCAATAGAGGGATCTTAGTGGGAATGTAAGGCACAAGAGAAGATGAACCAGCAAAAATTACATTCTCATGGTAACACTGAGTAGCAATATGTCCATCTAGTTTGACACCCTCCGTGATGCTCTCTTTTTTTCCAACTGCAGGCGATGGTCCCCCTAGAAAAGTTTTTGGTGCCACAGAAAAAACAAAACTCGTAAGGGTTGGGTCCAACAGTAGAATATCTATGCGGTGCAAGCAAGCCCTACTTAGTTCTGTTGTTGCCTCGCACGTCTTGAAAAGTGTACATGCTATTGCACCACTTTGATCCACTTGCTTAAGGGATTTGAACCCAACGCCAAGAGAAGAAGAAACATCAACTTTAGGCAGGCTCGAAGCACTCCTTGTGTGAAGTGGAGACACATGATCAAGAATGAAGCTACTATCGGGTCCCAAGAATGATGCACTTGTATCACGGTGCACTATCTTGTGCAACTTTGTAAAAACACAAAGGAAAATCGCATTATTGCCAAGCGTACATCAAGCATTTTCTATAAGTTAGCAAGCTATTGAGTCACCATTTTCAAACTCCATCGAACAAACATCACTAGATTCATCGTATGGGTTCGACGTTGTCATCGTAGCCATCGTAATGTTCATCAAGTGGATTTCACGAGGAGGAAGAGGCAACCATATTAAGAGAGGATGATAAATAATGTTCACACAATTATTACTTGATGTGTTTAAAAGAATCTATGGGTAAAGAACATCCTTTAGCTAAAGGATAAATAAGTTCATAGAAACAATACTTCACACAGTCACAAAGATCTTAGGATCAATAAAGGAGAGGGTTGTTTTTGAACTAATTTCTGAAGCAGCTAGACCACTTATATAGTAGAACCTCCCTTCTCTTTCTCAACATTCACTAAGTCTTAAAGCTAACCTACTATTATATCTATTAAATGGATTTGACACATTTAGACACATCCAAGAGAACATCAAATTCAAAGAGGTTTATGAACTATTGGACAAGTGTTGGTGGTCTAGGATTCCCACCATGCTCACGTGCTGAACACTATAAAAACAGAAAATGGATGAGCCTAAAATTTCCTCTTGGAAAACTCAGCAAAAGAAAATTTGCATGCTCGAGGAATGATTTTTCCCGAGCACTTGGAGGAAAAAGGATTTTCAAAAACCAGTGCTCGTGGTAAATTGTGTCTTGTCTTAATAGCATGCCGGTTTCAATCTCAAAAATGCCCGTCGAGGGCACGATAGTGTTTGGAAAAAAGTGTTTTTTCGAGTATACAAAATTTCCTTTCCTTGGATTTTTCAAGAGGAAATTTTAGAGAATCAAGTTAATTTTTCTAGTCTATACACTACTTTTCTCTATTTTGGAGTGGAAGTTTTTCCATCTTGACAGTGTGCCGATTTCAATTTCAAAAATGCCGATTGAGGGCATGACAGTTATTGGGGAAAAGCGCTTTTCCAAACATAGAAAATTCCATCCCGTGGATTTGCCAAGAGAAAATTTTTGAAAATCAAGTTAATTTTTTGGGATTCTACACGTTCCTTTTTCTATTCGGAGTGGAATGTTTCCCTCTCCTTGGCGTTAGTCTTGAACCGGTTCGAATTATGAAAATGCTGATCGAATGCAAGGAGAAAAGGAGAGTTTCCGTTCCAAACTGGAGAAAAGTAGGGTAAAAACCTAAAAAAGACCGTGCTTTTTTTAAAATCTCCTCTTGGGATACTCAAGAAAATAAAATTTGTGTGCTTGAAAAAACGATTTTTCTCGACCATTGGGAAGAAAGGAATTTCAAAAAATACGAATAGTTTCGATGCAAGGGTAAATGAGGTCTAAGTGCCTTTGTGATTCAATGAGCACCTGCAACCAGTGTCTGTGGAAAATTGTGCCTCATCTTAATATCATGCCAGTTTCAATTTCAAAAATGCTGTCAACCAGTGCTCGGAAAAAACCTAGGTTCAGTGTAATCCCACCAACAAATTTTGAAATTTACATCTAAATTTTACATTTGAACGTGAGAACCTACAGAATTTTGAATAAATTAGTGTAATTCGGTGTTAAAAATCTTCAAATTTTGTCAATTTACCTCTATCGTTTCACATATGTAGGTTTGCCAAGTTTTTGGAAAAACGTTTTTCCGAACACTACCGTCAACTTGCAAGAGGAAAGGGAGAAATCCTACCCAAAATTTGAGAAAAATAGTGTGGAAAGCCGAAAAGGGAGCCTACTTTTTAAGCATTTCCTCTTGGCAAAATCAAGGAAAATCTAAATCATCTTAGACGATCTCTTTCTCTCTCCGACACACACGCGTACACACAGGAGAGTGCATCCATTGGATTGGACGGTGGAGCAGGTCTATGTCCGACCTCTCCAATTTTCGGGAATGTTGTGTCTCAACGCAATATCGTGTCGTTTTGAATCTAAAAAATGCCAATTGAGGGCACGGGAAAAAGGAGAAATGCTGCCCTAGAATAGACAAAAAATAGTGTTGAAATTTTTAAAAGTAGCCTAATTTTTTGAAATCTTCTCTCCAGTGTTCGGGAAAAATGTGTCTCGTCTTAATATCGTGCCGTTTTCAATTTAAAAAGTGTCGGTTGAGGGCACAGCAAAAGGAGAAATGCCGGCCCAAAGTAGACAAAAATAGTGTAAAAATTTAGAAAAATAGCCTACTTTTTTGAAGTTTTCTCTTCAAATAAACAAGGAAAGGAAATTTTTATGTTCGAAAAAATGGTTTTTCCATTATCTTGGTACCATAGCCTCTCTCTCTCTCTCTCTCTCGTCTACAGGAGGAAGTTAAGATACACAACATTCTCATGAATCAAAGAGCTCGCAGTCATCTCAAGAGAAACATAGATGGAAGGGTCAATCACATTCTTAATATTAATAGAAATCCATCTCATCTCTTTGAAACTTGAAACTTTCTTGGTACATTGGAAACTATGAGCCCTAATTACACAATGTAGGAGTCGTTGGTCCTCATCTTTAACAACTTGCTAGCTTACCTAGTTTGTACTTCTCGACTTGGTAGCACTTTTGTCAACCCTAGGTAGACCATGGAAAAGACATCCTTCTTACTATATAGACTGTTATGATGTGTACTACTACCATGTCTTGCTCATAAGAAAGATGCAAAAATAGAAGCAAGTAAGAGAGTGGATTAGAGACATATGAATCCAATTTTGTTCCTATCATTGAAACCAATTCTTTTTTCTTTTTTTCAAAACTCACAATTGTGAGTGGATAGCATTAAGAACATCAGAACTATACATCAACCCTCGAGCTCATACCGAGCCTTGAGGGTCAAAGGATTACAAGTTTTCTGTTGACAGAGAAACCACAACTACTCCTAGGCTTTACTTATTACAAGATGTAATCATGACATGTATTGTTCTAGACCAATCCTGTGATGCTTGTTTTTCTCCGATCATGTGGATCGTCACTCTGGTCTCTTGTATAATTTCACAAAAGCTGGCCACGGCCAGATCCCCCTCAAACACGCGGTGGTTCCTTGCTTGCCAAATCTGGTGAAAGAAGTAGTACCTGATTATTTGAGTGCAGACAAGAAGAGCATGACTTCCCAACATGTTACTACCAAAGAACAGATCAGTGTTGAAGAACTTAATTTGCCATGTCCTTTGAATCCACTTGCATATTTTCGCAGCATGCCACGGATTGCCTGGCATCCCAGGAAAAGGTGGGCTAGGTCTTCACTAGCTATTCTCACCCTGCGCAATGATTGAACCCGATTCCTCTTTCTTGAATCTTTACGCCCATTGGTAGAGCACCCCACAACACTTTCCACAGAAATATCTTCATATACTGAGGTCACCTTAGCTTCTAGATGTTCTCCATGACTCCCTCCCACCGTTTTTCCGTCTAGTGCCTCTTCCATAATTTGTTAAGGGGGCTACACCAATTAGTCTCGTGTATTAATACATGGTAAATGCCTTTAGAATGTGGTTTCGAAAAGAGGCTACTCCCAGGACATCTCCAAGCGTCCCATTCAAAGTTGGATTCACAAATTGGCATCACCACCTTATCAAGATCTTTCATCACCCTGTAGACTAGTAAGATCTCAAAGCCATTGAGTTGAAATTGAATGGCTAAAGAGATAACAATTTTCCAGCACTTACTTTTGCCATCCCAAAATTGCTCTAATCGAACAAGCCCCTTATTATTCAAATTCCTGGCCATTTCTATCCAATAGGATCATTGAAACCAATTCTAGAACCCACTCTATTTTCAAAAAAAGTTTTATTCACATTGACTTCTCTTAGCATTCATCCATTCACACCATGCTAACTTATATAATCTCTATCATCAAGTTTGGTAGCAGTGCTAGATCAAGATAGACCAAAAGGAGGACTCTCTCTCTCTCTCTCTCTCTCTCTCTCTCTCTCTCTCTCTATCCACTCAAATAGAAAAGGAGTACTCCTAAGTTTGTTGAACAAAGGCTAGCACCTCATGAAAGATATTGTTTATAAAAAGCTCCCAAGCTTGGTTTTCAAGTATCCTTTGCATCATCTTACATATAGACCAAAAGGAGGACTGAGCTCTCTCTCTCTCTCTCTCTCTCTCTCTCTCTCTCTCTACCCACCCCAATAGAAGGAGGTCACTCCTAAGTTTGTGGAACAAAGGCTAGCACCTCATGAAAGATAATGTTTATGAGAAGCTCCCAAGCTTGCTTTTAAAGAATTCTTTGCAGCATCTTACATATATTCATGTTTGTTAAAATCTATGAAGAGGTTGTGTCATGCATCATTTTTAGAAATACACTAGACTATACATGTAGAAAGCTTTAACTGGAACATAAGAGAGCCCTATGAGTACATGCCATGTTTCCTTGACCGCAGCAATGTGCGGGTCACAAACTAGTTTAAATGAAGAGTGTGTAAATCTAATGATGGATATGTCTTGAGTTTTAAATTATGAAATGAATGCTCATTTACCGAGTAAAGGATTTTTGGGCTGTCTTTGGAAGCATGAAATGTTGAAATCCTTAGAGGTTAAATGATAAAGACTTAGCATAATGGGTGGCTGCACAAATCCCAAGAGTCGTCTTTATGTTTTGAGAAGTTCTTTCACCCACCTTTTCATTTTAAGAAGTTCTTTTGCCCATTGAAACTTGAGGTGATAGACCTTTAATGAAGAGATCCATCCTTAGATATTAAATTTTTAGAGATTTTATATATATTTTTTTAGAGATTTTAAAGGTAAGTCTAGAACTTAAAGGGCGTAGAACTTTTTAAGTGAGGTCTCCAATGAGGACCTAGATGTTTTTTGGCCTTCCCAAAGGGAAAAGGCTATAGAGATGCCTTCTCCTTTTGCTGACTAAAATAGAAAAAAATTTGAGTCCTGTTTTCAAGCATTTATTGATAGGATAGAAATGCTCATTGTTTGAAACAAGATAGTGGACACTCATTTAAATGAAGAGTGTGTAAATCTAATGATGGACATGTCTTGAGTTTTAAAATATGAAGTGAATGCTCATTGCTCATTTACAAAAGAGAGGATTTTGGGTTGCCTTTCAAAGCATATATATTCTATATCTATATATTATATTAAAAAGATAGGGGGGTCGTCCATGTGGCTGCAAGGACACATGCCCCTCCCTTTCTTTTCCTCCGTGAATGATCCACATGATCTCCATCCTTACCTTCACGTCATGTGGGCTTCAATTACACACTCCTTTCTATGCGTTGTGGGCTCCATTTGACACACCCACTAAATTGCGAGGGCTCCCACCATGCGTGATGTGTCCTCAATCTTCATTTGTTAATTCCTTGTGCACTTAACCTCCCTTAGTTATATTTTTCTCTCTCCTTTTTGGCTTGCTTCTCTCTCCTCCTCCATACACTCTAATACCATATTTAATGCTCGTGGGTATGCTCCTCTATTGTTCTTCCTGCTCACAGCTTCTAGGGCAACCTTCTTGCACCTCTATCATTTTGTTTCCAGGTGCACGTGCAGTCCATGGTGCCTTTGAATGGTGTATCACAGTCTTGATGGGTGGTCAATACGTGTGCAGGGCTACCAAGAAGAGATTGACTCTAAGCATAGAGAGAGAGAGAGAGAAAGAGAGAGAGAGAGAGAGAGAGAGAGGTGGAGATGGAAGCAATGGTGTTAAGCTTTAATGTAACTCCTTTAGCATGTTCAACATGCTACTTACACGTACATAAAACCCGCATTCTTGTGCATGCCAGACAAGGGCTTGTTATGAAAGGTAAATGGACTTTTGCTTTGGTGTTGAGGGCTATTGTGCTTCTTAATCTCGGGCCTCATTATTCTGATGATTTGGCCCTTGCTTTTGATTGTTTTGGAAACTCCTCTTCTTCCATTCAGAAGGATCCCGTTGAGCACTTTTCCCTCTATGACACTGTTTTCAAAAAGTACTTCAATGAAAATATTGTTGAGGGAAAGGTTGTGTCTAGAAGGAAAGGTTTTACTTCCACAGCATGTGTAGCTACTTGGGATACTGACAAGGAGATCCCCGAGTGGGTATCCCGACTCGTTTGAAGGTAGTTATTATAGCATAAAGAGTGAGGGAAAATCTAGAGAGGAAACTTGTTTCCTTGCTTGAAAGGTCGCATGCAGACAGGCCATTAAACAACACTTGTCTAGGAAACATTGTATGTACTTGATTTGAAGAACACGGCTAACCTGATGGAATCCAAGACAACCTCGTTCATCTATCCATTTCAACCAAGCAGATCGTCTCACCGTAGATAAGCTTCTTCCAAGGTGCCACAAGATTATTCTATGATCTCTCCAAGCAACCATCCATAGATGTATTATTTGGCTTTTATGCTCGACTTAGATTTTTACCATTAGAATTCTTGAAAACTTTGTGTGTATTCACTGAAGTCAAAGTAGCACATCAGATGTCCGTTCAAGAAGTGTATTCTCTCTTATCTGCATTTCAAAGGTGATTTAGAGCTCTTTCATTGCAATAAGTTGATAAAACATAGGCTAATAATCATATTATTTGTGGAAATGTAAAATCTTCTTTGTCATTGAGAGAGAGAGAGAGAGAGAGAGAGAGAGAGAGAGAGAGAGAGAGAGAGGGTATGCACTGAACATCGGGCACAACACAATGTTGGCTGATATCATGGAGATGGCTACAGGAGCATGAGAAGCAACAAAGGAGAAGTCTGATGCAATTCAAGGGATTTTCAACAAAGGAGAGAGAGAGAGAGAGAGAGAGAGAGAGAGAGAGAGAGAGAGAGAGAGAGAGGAGAGGCAACAAAGGAGCGCCTAGATGTGAGTAGGTTGATGTAATTCAAGGTCTTTTCTTGAAGTGAGAGTCTTGTGTGAGCCGTCTCAATCTCCAACATCTGTGTTGTACTGATCACAACTTCTCCCCCATCATCATGCACCTAGCTGTGTTGCACATTATGCTGCCTCTTGAACCATTTCCTCCACACTCCAATGAGCCTCCTCTTGGCACGTAGTTTTGTTGGATTTCTCCTTTTGTAAGCCTCAATATCAAGAAAAATGATGAAAATAACCAAAAAGGACTCTTTTTGTTGGATTCTCCATGTCTTTTAGGTTCCTACCTCATCATCAAACTTTGTCTAGATGTGCGTTTTCAGAGGTACAATATATGGTCTATTCAAAGGGTCTGTTTATCATGAAAAAGAGCCTTCACGTTGTTAATTTCCATTGGATTCTATGTAAAGTGCTTTTTAATTGCCAAAGCACAAGTCAGTGTCCAGGTTCTGGTTTACAATGTGCTCTCATTCTGCACTCATGGCAGGGTATGTCCACTTTGCACATGGTGGAGGTCTATGTTGTTTTCCACACATGATATCCAACTACACTTGGGTATTTTAGCATGAGTATAATGACGAAGCCTTAGGTCAATTTTACTAGATGAAAGTGAGTACTCTCTCCGCAGGTAATCACCTAATGCTAGCAACATGCTGGCATATGTATAGCTCTTTGAAACCGTGTTGCATGTTATGGTGATAATGACGATGAAAATGGGCAATATTGACGATGAGGAGTAATGCGGGCTCAATGGCAGACGCTCGGCTTCGAGATCTCTCGGCGGTAATGTTAGTGATTTGGGTTCTTATAAAGAGCGCTTGCAAGTAACTTTTCCTCCTAGATCGGCCTCTTGATCATCGAAATCTTCTCCATGCAAGGAGGGGAACTATCGTCTTGACTATCGAGTCTGATGCAGAGAGAAAGAGTCAGAGAACAAATGGCGACATTTATTAGGCCCTTTTAGAGAGAGTGGCTGTCTACAGATAGAGAGACTTCCATTTTAAGCTTGCATTCACCCACAAAGTTTATAATTGTAGAAAAATTGTATAAAATTGAATAGAGGAAAAAAGTAAAAAAATAAAAAGTAAGTTTTTTTTCTTTCTGATGAACTCCTTGATGGGAGTTGAGGCAAGGATTCTCAGTGCATGCACACACATAGATACTTGTTATATGAGAGAGAGAGAGAGATAGATTTTTTTACATCTATTAAAGCCAAAGTCGATCTATGAGACAAATCAAATATATATGTGTGTGTCCCCCATTGTGTTTATACCTTTGAGTTAACATTATATATGACAAATTATATAAGTTGATCGCATTACACAAAGCATAGGAAAGGGAGCTTAGAAAATTGTATGTCAAAAAGAAATTTCTACTATGGCTGGCAGGCCTGGTGATTTTATCACTTGTTGACTTTCATAGAGACAAAAGTATAATTGGACCAAATAGCATGTAAAATACAGGCCTTTCATTAGCATGACTTTCCTTCCAAAAGAGATAAGTAGTTGTATGCAAATTTCAATGGCATGCAAAGACATAAAGGTCTTAAGCTTGCAGATGACCATGAATCTCTTGTAGCTACATAGCATGAAGATACATAGCACAAAATCCATAATTATGGAATTCAAAGGATTCAATTCATGCACCTGAACCTCATCTTAAATAGCAAGTGTTAGGTCAACAATATCACCTATTGCTAGCCCATGATCGATGACAAAGTTTTGCAATATGCAGCAACAACCAACAATTACATCTGGTATTTTGTTGATGTCATGATTTTGGATGACATCGTGAAGGATTCTCCAAGTGGTTTTAGGCGACCAAAAGGATGTTCTACCATCATATGTGTAGAAGAGAATCTTCTATTGTATACTTTTTGTATTAAGAATGAGGGAGTTTAACACGGTATGAGAAACCATGGAAACTCATTTCCATCTCCAATAATATACCCCCTTATGTTGTGGTTGCACCCAGTAAAACTACGACCATTCAAAATTTGACAGACTTGAGCTAAGCAAAAGAAGGACAAGTTTTGCAAAACCCTCTTGTCATTTCCAGTCTAAGAAAATCCAATATATATATCGCAAAAATGCATGGTGCTTTCCACAATTTCTTGTAGAGTCATGGAATAGTGACCCTTTCTATCATACCAATCATATTTAGCTCATTAACAAGAGCATCCATTTGAATGTGCATGCAATCAACTGCACCACAAAAATTAGGAAAGCCTTGAGCTCTTTCCATCCCAACCTTGACGGCTTGCATGGAAAACGAAGGAAGCTCAAGGCACACAATAGAGAGTGTGTTACTTAGTGTGCAATGGAAAGATTGATAGCCCTAGAGTGATGGGCGTATATACAATGCACGGGGGAAAAAACCTCCTAAAGAGGGAAAAAATGCCCCGGCGGTCCTAGTGTGTTCACACACATCACTACCACATGTATATGGTAACAAATCCCCCCTGGAGTGATGCGGTGAACGAGAGCTGGCACATGAGTAAAGGGAAGTGCCATGCCCTGAGGACAGGATCAGTCCACAAAGGGGAGTAAGCCCAAAGCTTTGCGGAAAGCTTCAAGCTTCTCACGAGACAATGCCTTTGTGAAAAGATCTGCAAGGTTGTCCTGTGTTGGCACATAAGCCAAGCTGATCTCTCCTGCTGAGAGCCTCTCCCTGACATAGTGGTAATGCACCTCAATGTGCTTTGTGCGAGCATGAAAAACTGGGTTCCTCGCAACTGCCAATGCGCTCTGACTGTCAGTGTAGATAGTGTTGGCAGTGTCCTGTCCAACACCCAAGTCAGCCATAAGGCGTCTGAGCCATACACACTCAACCGTAGCTGTGAAGACTGCCCTGTACTCAGCCTCACAACTCAAAGTGGCCACAGTAGGTTGCTTCTTGCTCAACCATGATATACATGAACTGCCAAGCATGAAACAAAAACCACTTGTGGACACTCGCGTGTCAAAACAACCAGCCCAATCTGAGTCCGAAAAAGCATGTAAGTCTGGCGGCAATGATCCCCCCTTGGGATAAAACAAGCCAAGATGTAAAGTGCCACTAAGGTAGCGGAAAATCCTCTTGACAGCCTGCCAATGCTTAGACCCTGGGCTATGCATAAATTTGCTGACCTGCAAGACTGCAAACTGAATATCTGGCCTCGTGTTGCATACATAAATGAGGCAGCCAACAGCAGTTTGGTAAAGAGTGACATCAGCAGGATTGCCAGCATCATGTAGACTCAACTTCAAACCTGTTTCCATGGGAGTGGCAATAGGTTTGCAATCCTCAAGTCCAAACTTACATAGCAATGTCTCTATGTAACTTTTCTGACACAAGGCAATACCACCATCACACTGCTTAAACTGTATACCCAAGTAATGATGCAACAGCCCCAAATCTTTCATCTTGAAAGTAGCATTCAAATCAGCCTTAAATTCAGCAATATGTCTCTCATTTGGTCCAGTGATTAGCAAATCATCAACATAAAGAACCACAATGAGAAATACATCATCCTCACGCTTTACATACAATGTGCTTTCTGTTGGACTGTTACGAAAGCCTCGTTTAACCAAATGAGTGTCAGCTTTCTCATACCAAGCACGAGGAGATTGCTTCAACCCATACAAAGCCTTCTTACATTTGCACACTTTGTCCTCTTGTCCTTTTATGACAAAACCTCGAGGCTGCGTTACATAAACTTCCTCAAATATGTCACCATTCAAGAAAGCAGTAACAATGTCTGATTGATGTACATCCCAACCAAAATGAGCTGCCAATGCACATAGAAAACGCACAGTAGTCATACGACAAGTGGGAGCAAAAGTCTCTTCATAATCTATGCCTTTTTGTTGTGCATAACCCTTTGCAACAAGTCGAGCCTTATGGCGATCGATCTCACCATCCGGCTTGCGTTTCAGCTTGTAAACCCACTTCGTACCAATGGCCTTTTTGCCAGGAGGCAAATCACATAAAGTCCATGTGTCATTCTCTATAAGTGCATCATATTCTGATTTCATGGCAGCAATCCAATTTTCTGAATTCTGTGCTTCATCAAAAGACAGAGGCTCCTCAACATCATGTAAACTAGACACAGCCAAAGCATAACAATCTGATGCATAAGATGCATGGCGAGAGCCTGAACGAGTACGACTAGATAAAGGTGCATCCAATTTACTGTCACGCAAAGTGTGCACCAGCCATTTTGGCATACCTCTAGCCTGCTCATTTTCAGCCCTTTCCTCATCAAGTACATCATGTACATCTGCATCAGTAATAGGCTGTTCTAAAACATTTTCAGAAACCCCCATAGGCTGTACATTTGCCTCATTGGAGCTTACATTCGTATTTCCACCACTGAAAAGAGGCAACAAAGTGTCATAAATGTCATGTGAGCTTACATTACTGTCTCTAGTACATGACAGCAAGGGTTGAACAGAATCTTCCACAAACACTACATCCCGTGAAACCAAAATACGTTTTGTTTGCGGATGATACAACCTGTAACCTTTGCTTTCAGCACTATAACCAACAAAAATACATTTGACAGCCTTATCATCCAATTTTCTGCGCTGCACTTGTGGCACCAAAGCATATGCCAAACAGCCAAAAACACGCATGTGCTCAATAGAAGGTTTTCTATCATGCCATGCTTCATATGGAGTAATAGACTGCAAAGCTTTCGTAGGACACCTGTTAAGTACATAAGTGGCACACATGATGGCCTCAAGCCAAAAAGAATGCGGCAAAGCTTGACTTTTGACCATACATCGTGCCATTTCCGTTAGTGACCTGTTTTTCCTCTCAGCAACACCATTTTGCTGAGGTGTATAAGGCACTGTACATTGGTGTTTTATCCCACGACTAGCCAGAAATGCATTAAATTCATGAGACATATACTCCCCCCCTCGATCGGAACGGAGGGTGCCCATAGTACATTTTGAGACATTTTCAGCCATAGCCAAAAATTGTTTGAAGCACATAAAAACTTCGGACTTCGCTTTAAGCAGAAATACCCACGCATGCCTGGAGTAATCATCAATGAAAGTCACGAAGTACAGGTAATTGCCCAAGGACGGAGTTTGCATGGGCCCACAAACGTCACTATGCACAAGCTGCAACCTGCATGTGGCCCTAACTGAACCATCCTTTGGAAACTTAGAACGCTGCATTTTACCCAGAATACAGCCTTCACAAACATGTTTGATAGGTGCTTCAAGAGGCGGCAAAGAAGCAACCATATCAGATTTCTGCAAACGCAGCAAACTGGCAAAATTCAGATGACCAAAACGTGCATGCCAAAGTTTTGCATCTGAAATAGCCCTTGAATCTGCAACAGCATTTGCAAAATTTTGTCCACACTTGTCATACAAAGTGAGCTTATACAGCCCACGGCACAAAAGCCCAGATGCAACAATTTCATCACCAAAACTGAGATCATGAACTGTACATCTGTCATCCACAAATTTGACTACAAGTCCAAGTCTAGCAAGTGCGGATACAGACAAGAGATTCTTCTTGATCCCAGGTACATAAAGTGCATCAACAAGTGTGAAGGAACTGCCATTAGCAGCAGTGAGCACAATCTTTCCAACTCCCTGAACTGGATAAGAGGCGTTGTTGGCACAAGTGACTGAATTCCCATGAGGGACAGACTCGAGAGAGGTAAACAATTCACGATGTGAGGTAATGTGCTTTGTAGCACCACTGTCGAAATACCACACATGTGAATCTGCAGCAACTGACAAGCATGCATCATGGACAGCAGGATTGTAAGTGCACTCTGCGCTAAAAGCCCATTCTGCATCAACATCAGCATCACAATCTCCTTTCACAGAAGACTCAACAATGGCTGCATTTGTAGTGGAACCAGCATTTGCAGTGGAACCACCCTCTTTCTTCTTAGCCTCTTTGGCCTTCAACTTAGGACACGACTTGATCAAGTGATCATTGGCTTTACAATAATGGCAACGCATCTTCTTTTTGCCCTTATCACCAGAATTGCCAGACGAAGTGCTGCCAGCAGAAGCATTAGGAACAGAAATTTTGCCACTCGCAGCAGAACCATAAGAAGTGGCTGCATTACTGTTACCACCCTTTCTTTGAGAAGCAATAAAAGCCTGTTCAACTGCACGCTGCCTAGTCCTGTTTTTTCTAGAAAGTGACTCTTGCAACAGCAATGTGCATAATGCATCAAACTTGACAACTTCAGGATTTCCTTGGGTCATCAGTCTCCAAGTACTAGCAAAAGTCTGGTAGGAATCTGGTAAGGCATCAAGAACAGTCTGCACAAGGGAACTGTCAGAAATGACTTCACCTGCAGAAATGAGTTGCTCATTGATATCCTTGACACTAGCAAGGAAAGTGTCCATATCATCTTCCTCATGCATAATCTTCGACTCTAGCTCTTTACGCAGCAAAGCAATTTTAGCCTCATCGCGGCTTGCATAAAGACCTGCTAGAATATCCCAAGCCTGTTTTGCAGATTTTGCTGAACGGATGCGAGGAATAATGGTGCGCTTCACAGACAACGCAATCAATGCATGAGCCTGCGCATCCTTAACATCCCAACGAGCTTGTTCTGCTGTAGGCAAAACAACTCTAACAGCTGCAATCCTTACAGCAAGACCTGCAACATCCTCAATATCGCCTACATCTTCAGAACCAGGACGTACATCAATGCCCTGCACAGTGTTCCAGACACCTTTTGACACAAGAACGTGTTGCATCATATAAGCCCACATAGGGTAGTTGTCCCCATCCAGCCTGTCCTCAGCAGCAAACATCTTGAACACATCTGTGTTGTTGTTGTCAGCCATGGTAAATGCTGCACCTAATGTGAAAACTGCCCGAAAATAGGAGAAATGGAGCGGGAACAACTTGTGCTATATAGCACAAACCGTAGAAGACTGTAAGGCACCTGTTATGCAGAAAACGGCACTGACAGAAAATCTGCACAAAATGACGAAATAACCTGTGCAGTACTGCCCGTAGTGGAAACGGAGGCCGAAATGAGCCCAAATCAAAATATTTGTCGACCTGCGAACGCTTGCTAAAGCTCACTGAAATCGGAGAAAGTGAGCAAGCGTGTGCTGGAGCAGCTGGCGACTAAGCCCGGGAGGACGTGACCTGCTCTGATACCAATTGTTGGAATTAGGGTTGCAGAGAAACACACACAGCTTGGAGAAGACGAAGGAAGCTCAAGGCACACAATAGAGAGTGTGTTACTTAGTGTGCAATGGAAAGATTGATAGCCCTAGAGTGATGGGCGTATATACAATGCACGGGGGAAAAAACCTCCTAAAGAGGGAAAAAATGCCCCGGCGGTCCTAGTGTGTTCACACACATCACTACCACATGTATATGGTAACAACATTGAAGGCTCACCTGCATACACGCAACAATGGCACCAAGATATCACCTTGCACTAGAAAATCAAAGAGAAACTCTTCGCGTCGATCAAACAAAGCCTGGGGCAATTAAAAGAATTCCGGAAATTGATTGCTTATCAGCATTCATAATTTGGTCACTAATGTATTGATCGTGGCTTGACATGGATCTCCCGAATTCACATTTGGAGAATTTAGCAAGCAATGAGCAATAGCTTCAATGAAACCAAGAGAAGCAAAATACATTTCCTGTCCATCGTCCATATTAAAGAAGCTACCACTTGAAATTGCAAAGGCAAGTAAGCTATACAAAACCCATAATAGATTCAAATAAGTTGTGGCATGCATTTGCAATTGAAGTAGCATAAAAAATGTAATTAGAAAAACTATCAACACCTTTGAGTCAAGCATGGCAATACAAAGATTTGAGACTTGTGTGGAAAGAAGATAGAGCCAATGGTGGGCCAAGGAGCTTTTAAGAGAAAAAGAAGAGAGAGAGGAGACTCTGAAATTGAAACTTGAGAAGTTGAGCCTACCTCCTAGAGAAAGCGATAAAGGGTCTGGCAGTGATGGCAGAAGAGAGATAAAGAGAAAGTGAAATGTGTATGGCATCCATTCTCGCTTCCACGCTCAAAGAAAATAGTACTAAATGTGTAGAATTCAAGTAGCGTATGCATTTTTGCGATTGGCATTTTGGTACAAGCATTTTGAGGACGCGAGTGCTGCTTTCTTTTGAGGTATGGTCCCTAAAAACCAACACAATAATATTCCCGAGTGTGGGTGCGTCAAGCATTTCAAATAGTTTTATTTTTTAATATTCTAATTAAAAAAAAGAACTTGCAAGTGGATGCATTGACTTCTCAGAGGGAAGGGGTAAGCCCCCTACGATCCCCTCACATGCGGGGGCCCTCTGAATCCCATATACTTGAATACTAGTCACATAGAAGCTCCTATATTTTAACAATATGAGAGGGACAACTAAGAGCAAATTTGCATGGGCGGAGGTAGAGCCCCTACCTCTTATCAACATATTCGTTATCTTTGGTTACCCATAAAAAACATGAAACAACATGGATTTTGGAAGGGTTGAGATGGAAAAGTTGAGACAAGGGGGCAAAGTTTGCTTATGCCGGTAGATGGGGCGTAATCCTTACTCGTGCTAACCAGCTCTTATACCAATTTACCCCCTTGTATTATGATTATGCATTGAGAATTATCCCTTTTCTGTAGCTTGAGTGCACGTTCGTATTTCTGCACAAGTTTAGTTTGGTGGATGTTACATAACAAGAATCTGTGTGTGACCCCTAGTTCGCATCTCAAACTATGCTACTGCATGCTCCATTTGAGGGGGATGTCTTATCCAATCTGACCTCCCTCTTCCTCTACATGGCATCCATTATCCAACACTTATTGTCCCACCTAGCATTGATCGTGGGCAATAACTGCAAGCCCTGCTATTATCACTTAGATGAATATTATTTCAGCCTGACCTAATCCAAAACTTGTCTCACATCTTGGGGTCCAATTGGGCAAAGGGGCCAATAAATGGACAAAGACAACCTTTAATTAGATATCCATTATATTCAAAATGGTGAAGATTCATGATGGGTTGAGGGCACGTCCGCACGGGCAGGGTTTAACCCCCGCATGTTGATGCAAGCTAGCTACGCTTTCCTTGCTCCACTCTGTCGATTTTGACAGAGTTGGAAATTGTGGTTTCTACCCCCATTGAGTGTTGCGAGCGAACAGATTGTGTACGGAAAGGCTTCTACTTTAAATTAGTAAATGCCGAAAAGGATGATGCATGATAGGGTAGCACCCCCGCTCGTGCAAAACTGCTATAAGCATTGGTTATGTTCAAGGCGTCATGATCGATGTCTTTTCATGTAAGTTTCATTCAAAATATTGACTTTGGAATAAAATATTGGAGCTTGCTAAGATTTGAGCTTCCTCCTACTTGCCCCTACATTTTAAATATCTCTATATTAGCCCCTCTACCCTAATCAGAACCTCAATGGAATATGAAAGATTTCTAGATCTCACCGATGAGCATGGGAGAGAGTTTTCACAATTTTTGTCACTCTCTCTCCACTCCGCTTGCCACCCTTCTCCTTGAGGCTGCCCCCCTTCCTTCTCACTCGTTTTCCCATAGCCTCCTTCTCGTCTAGCTCATTCATAGCCCCTCCCTCTCACCATGCGGTACCCTTCCAACCCAATCATTTCATTTCTTTGAATCAATTCCAAAGTTGAAATTAAAAATGCAAAGAAAAACATATTATTGACTCAACTATTGGAAACAAGGTGAGGAGGTAAGAAAGCCCGTTAAGTTAAGGGGAGACGAATGAGAGTATGTTTAAATACATGTCCCTAATCACATAGAATTTTTGTTGTGTTTTAATATAAAATTGTATGATCTATTATACATATATAATCACAAGTGGTTTACATATTACAAAGAACGCCACTTAAATAATGTGAAAGGTGCACATTGCATATCAGCATTTTGAAATAAAATAAAATGAGAAAGAAGTAAAATAAAAACAATAAAATTCAAGTTTAAAACACAAAAAACATTTTAGTGTTTTTTCATAAGAAAATATAAATTTAATAAACTTAAAAAATAATAAAACAAGATAGTGAAATAATTTTTTTAAAGTTTTTAAATGAAAGGACTTTTTATCAATTTCTCATATCATAGGATCAAACTCTTATAAATACACTTTTAATCCCAAAAGGTGAATGGAACTTTGGAAAATAGCATTTGAAAGATTATAATGTCTTTTTATTTAGAAGACTTTCAAGGCCCTTTGGGACACTTTTCAAGCAATGAAAGCTGAACGACCTTCACCCATAGTGCACCAAGGCCTTTAGCAAGCCAGAACCTTGTTGATTAATATACAAGAATGAGAGCTTAACAAATCAGATTCCCACATCACTTGAGTGTCAAACACTACTGAGCTCTCTATGAAACAACTATGTATAAGACATGCCTTAAAGTGCCTTTTCTAATAATGCTACAGGTGTAATTGCAATAATTAAAATACCATTGTAAGTTCGACATTACTGTTCAAAACATTTCACTTTGAATGGCAAGGCACGAGAGGAGGACAATTACTCTAGTGGTAGGCAATGTAGATTCCACCCTTTACATGTAATGAATGGACACGAGAGAAGGACGAATACTCTAGTGGTAGGCAATGTTGATTCCACCCTTTACATGTAATGAATGGCCACCACACGTGGGATTAAAGTGCAAATGAGGTCTCCAATTGGTTCACTTATACTTTGCAACCATCTAGAAGGTTCATATAAATAGTATGTTCAAGCAAAACATATAGTAGAACTTATAAGTAAATTGTGTGTTTAAGGAATAACAATAACAACTTAGAATATTTTTGCACATTCAATCTCTTATTGCAATCTACAGACTACGACAACCAACTACAACTACAACTACTAATTATTTTCGTTATGCAGAAGGCAATGTATAAGACATAAGAAGAAAGCATTCAAAACCGAGGTTGATAGCTTGAAAAGATAGTATAAGTCTCTTCTTGTAATCTACAGACTGTGGCAACATTCATAGCTTGAAAAGATAGTACAAATGAGCACTCACAGCTTGGATGCTCCAACATAGCTCGTTCCAATGCTTCTACAAGTTGCAAGGGGAAGAATATGTAGACTGATGTCATTGCCTAAGAATATGGTCACACGAGGCCTCGTTGGCCGTAATAAAGCCGACCATTTCTGTCAATGTGCAGCCTTTTCACCGGCTTAGTATTGCAACTATGTCTTTTTAGGCATAGTTAGAAAACTATTCTAGTTTTTTGCCGGTTAGCGCATCTACTCTCTCTCCTGTCTGTTCTTCACTCTCTCTCTCTCTCTCTCTCACTACCTCCCCGTCATGTTCTAAACTACCCTACATGCCTTCGTCTGATCTGTCAAAGCTTACAGATAGCTAGGCCTCACATGACCATGCCCTAATACCTACCTCACAGAGTGCAATAAACTTTTAGACAGTGATCATGCAATGCATAGTTATCTGTAACAAAAAACTATGCAAAACTAAGCCCCACATTTAGTATTCACATAATTAAAAACTTTGGCATGAACACACTGGTTCCCAGTTCGTAGAGTTTTAGGCAAGTGGAGGTTACCATCATCAGCCTATTTTGAATGCGTATGTAACAGACAATATAGAGCATGCATGGTGGGGCATGGAGAGAGCATGAGAGAGCATGGAGGCAACATTGTTAGCCAATCCTAGGAAGCCATATGATGCTCGCATCATGAAACATCTTGTAAAAGCTACAACACTCACACCCATTAACTATTATACAAGAGAGAGTTGTGCAACTATGGTGATAAGAAGCCTTTGCATAGGGTACCTCCACATACTGGGGGGTAACTGTTTTGAGTAACCCCCTCTACTAATTGTACCTTGCAAAACAAATGCTCAAAGCATGTTTATCAAAAAAAGTAATTCATAACTATGCCTCGTGTGTCCACGCTCTTGTGCGCTTTGCCGACAAATGTGCACTCAAGAGACGAGAGAGAGAGAGAGAGAGAGAGTGTAGCCTGTCATGAGCACTTCAACATCAGCTTTGTTACTGAGCTCATGGCTGATCCCTTGTTCCTTTAGAGGCCACTAGCTAGCTAACCCTACAAGCCTTCAAGTTTTCCTACCTCGCAGGTCCCCCTGATTTTGAGTCGAGTGTACAAGGTGGGCCGTTAGCCTACCTAGGTGCAAGTCGCTAGCCTTGCCACATGTCATTTCCTTGTTCGTTCCTACTTACTTGTTGCAACATGCTACTACAAAAAGATGCACCTTCACTGGCCCACCATCCTCACTCTTCTACAAGCCCATGAAATTCTAAATATTTCCACATCTCATAGACCTTAAAAATTTACTTTAGATCTGTGTCACACATCCGGAAGAACATGTGTGATGCTGAGTTGACCAAAGACGATTTTCTATTGGATTTCTCCGAAGAGGCAAACCATTGTCACTGGGACAACACCTCCTCATAGCCCACAAGGCAGTCTGCAGGGACACATTTTGAGCCCCGTCCCACTCGCATACAATCTTGCAATGTAACTTCATTGGATGCCTTTTTACTTCATTCGCATATATCAAGATTCAAAAATCTTGTAGGATGTCCCTCCAAGTGGCATTGTTGTTTTAACATTTTATTTTTGTTGGGCTCACCTATCTTTAACGTTTATCAGCTATTAACTATTTTTTTCAGCGAGCTCACCTTTTGCTTGCTTCTGGTTGCACATTCATTTTTGTGGTTGATGAAGTTTGTGTGGCAACAACAATCAGTGCACAACAAGAGGCTCTCTTCATCACCTATGCTTGCATATTTCAACCTTGTGGCCTTACTAACACAACATGTCAACATGGGTAAGAGAATGCATTATGAGATCGCCAGTCAAGGTATGTTTGGGAAAGATGGCATGCTTGGTAGTGATTTAGTTGATATGTATTCCAAGTGTGGTGCTGTCATGAAAAATTCTTGATTGACATCCTCTCTGTAGTATCACTTGGACTGTGTTGATTGCTGGATATTGGATGCAAAGGGAAGGCCTTTCTTTACATGCAAATCACTTGTGCGTTCACGTTGTAGGTTTACATCAATACACAAGATGAGAGAATTCATAGTGATTTTACTAGTCAACGCCGATTGGAGAAAGATTATGTCAAATGTGGTGTCCTCATAAAAGCGTACGGCTTACGCAAGATCTTTACATGGGGCTGAAAATCCAATGAGATTGCTAGTCAAGGGTTATTAAAGAAACATGTTGTGCTAGGCAATGCTATATTTATGTCAGAAGTGGTGCCCTTAAAACATAACATAAAGTTCTTGATGAGCTTTCTGTCCACCGAAACATTTATGAGTGTATCGCCAAGCATGGTACTCTCACACAAGCACAGACAAGGTGAGGAGGCAGGAAGGCCTGCTAAGTTAAGGGGAGATGAGAAAGAGTAAGTTTAAATACGTGTCTACAATCACACGAAATTTCTATTGTATTTTAATATAAAATTATACTATCTTTTATATGTGTTGCGTGTGCACCACAAAAAAAAGGTAAATCAAAGATTCTTCATCCGATTTTGTGACTCCTTCATTCTAAAATTAAAAGGAATCCAAACTCACTTCTCTCTCTCTCTCTAATTCTCTCTCTCTCTCTCTCTCTCTCTCTCTCTAACTCTCCCCCTCGCTCTCTCTTTCTCTCTCTCTCATGCGAAGTTTGCAACCCACAAAGATTTGTGCCTCTATCTCTCTCCGTCTAGACAATTTCTCTCTCTCTCTCTCTCTCTCTCTCTCTCTCTCTCTCTCTCAAGCCTCTCCGGTTGAGAGAGACTCTCAGAAAGATCAAGCCTCATGGGATCTCTCTCTCTCTCTCATAAGCAGATGTCTATCTCTCTCTATGTTGCATTGTGGGAATTGAGGGAAGCCTCAAAGGGTTGACCCTTAGGAGATGGGGTCATCTCGTTAAGTAATATAATTATTTATTGTCTAAGCCCTTATACATATATAATCACAAATGATTTGTATAGACCGAAACATTTCATGGACAATAATAACAACCACTAAATAAAAGGCATAAACATATATAATTCCTCCCTACAGTGCAGTCAACAATAGCCAGAGACGAAAAACGTAGAATATCAATCTCCCTGCAGTGCGACATGAAAGTCAATAGTTGTTAAAGACGAACAATTAATAATACCTAGTTCCTCTCTTCCATGAGACACGGTTTTCAGAAACATCTAGAGAAGAGAAATTTATTAAATCCAATCAACCTGTACTGCGACGCTGTCATACTGTGAGACGTACATAGTGAAAACGCATGCTACAAGATCTATCTTGCAACCTTTTAGATACATAATTATATTTTCTATAATATACATGTGTATATCTAAGTATAATAATAAGCTTTCTATCTCATCCTACTATTTATCTCACGGGTAACATATTCTTACTTTACCGTGAAAAAGTACTATGGGAAAAACGTCAATAGCTCCGTCTCTTTAACTTAGGACAAAAAACATTGATTCTTTCTTTTTACTATCTCATTATTATCTCACACTTTAGCTATATCTATATCAAGGGTAACTTCCAATAAATATATTCTATGTGTTTTTCTTCTGTTTTTTAAAATAGCTACTAGGAAGGAATCAAATCCTAGTGGGACACTAGGTGGCACGATTTTCAAAGATACGCCTATTTTAATACATTATTGCAAGCATGATTACAAAACTTTGTCAAGGAGCAATGTCATACTTTCATATGGCATGAGGTGTCTATTGAAATCAAATAAAAGTCTGGTCTAATGGGATCACAATAAGACTTTTGCCGCCAAAACACTATTTTGATGATTTTTTAACACAAGATTCCAATCCAAATTGGAAAAAGTATATAGAATGGGAGTCGTATCTAATAAGCTGAATTGTCTGCACATATTTTTACTTCTGGATTTGGAGCCACGGTTCAGGAGATATGATCAATAAAATGGACCCCAGTCTGCCCACATCATGAAGGGACAACTCATTTCAAGCCTTTCCAGTTTCTATTCACACTCGCTTTTCTCTTCTTGTGTAAACCCTTGGGGGTTCCCTTCACCTATAAAAGGGGACCTCTTATTTCTTGAAATTCATTCAAGCCATTCATGAGATGAGTTCATGAAGGAGTGAGAGTAGTAATTCCTAGTTGTACTTAGCCATAAACATATGCTTAAGCCTACACTTACTCCTAGAGGAGGACTAGCCAAACTTGTAAGCTATCCTTGGAAGATAAGCTCTAATCAAAGAAAGACTTGAACTTGGTGCATCAATCAAGGCTTGAAGTCTTCCCTCTTCTTCTCTCTCCATCAGAAATGGTAAATAACTTCCAAATGATTTGTCAAGTAAAATGTGTTCTACTTTGATATTTTGTTGATTTCTTGCTGTTTTCTTTTTCATCTCTAATCCAACATATATCTTTAATTTCATCTCCCTCTCTAACCAAACCTATATCTCTCACTTTTAGAAATCCATTCTCTCTACAAATTCTAGGTTCTCCTTGCTACTACTGGTACATCTCTCCTCGTAGTATCCTTATTGCCTACAGGCAAGAATAAGGCTTGGGAGGGAAACTTCTCTTCTCTTCACTTCTCTCATATCTACATTTCTCACATACTATTTTAGATGAATAATCCAAATGATGTGAATTTCTATCGCTTTCACTCTCTGTGATCTATTAGAATTAACATATGGATTAGCCGTAAAATACACTTTCAACAATGAATAGTGTTTCTCTTTGGCCAAAAAGACTCAATAAAATACTTCTTTCACCGGATCCCATCATACTACATCTTATAGACTATAACTTTTCTTTTGATGTAAGTGGAGTTATCTTTGTATGAACCAAGAGGATTTGTACACACAATTAATCCCAATCACTAAACGAAACATATATATTATGGTAAGCTCAAAACTACAATTCAAAAGAACAATTTGTAGCCTATTTGGTCCGCAAAAATTGAGTGCCATTAACTCATCTATCAACCCTTTTATATTACCCATGATACGATATGACCATAGCCTTGATTTTTTCCGCTTTGTGTTGTTTTGATATTCTCTTATGTGTTCTTCCTTTGTGTGTGTGAGTGCAACACAGAAAGAGTGGGGATTCTTTGATTGTACTTCCTTCCAACCCTAGACTTCATGGCATCTATGGTTTAACTCCTTCATATACTTTTTGGAGTTCTCTCACAACAACTCTCACAACCAAAAGCCCGGTGCTTTCCTGGCAAGACCGCAAATTTCTCAACATATTTTTGGTGAACTCGACGCGAATCTGCCAGGGTGAGATTTTGTAAGTAAACATGGGTGATCGTGTGGAGCAACACCGTATGCATTTTGACCCAGCAAAAATGCAAATGTTTCAAGCATTTGCAATGTTTATGCAACAACAACATGCCACTAAAGGAAGGAGATTTCAGCAACGAAGGCCATATAAGCGGTTGTCAATAGAATGGATCAATTCAATGGCAAAGATGTAACCAAGTACTTACGCGAGTATGTGAAGGATATGGAGCTGCATCGGGTGTCAGAAGGTGAGATGATTCAAAGCTTTGAACTGGTTGTTGCTCCAGAAATTAGGGAACATGTTAGGGGAATTAAAGATGGGCATGGGAGAACTGAGAAGAGCTCAAAATAGCTTTAAAGGAGGTATCTTTCATGGAGGACTCTAAGAGAGCGATCAAAAGGACATTCTTAGAATGGGTAGTCAAGCCAAAGCAAGGACTATCAATAACATATCTACTTAGGGAATTTGAGTGGCACTATGCACAATTCACCATGACAGAAAGTGCCACACTAGATGCAGAGAAGACATATCTTTTCTTACAAGCTGCATGTAAAGAGTTTCAAGAAAATTTGGAGCTTCTTCTTGAAGATCAAGATGTTGACCAAGGACTAAAGACCGAATGGAATGAGGTTGAAGGTGCTGTCTCACTGCTTGCCAAACGACAAAGAAGGGACAAGATGGTATTACGTAAACACTACAAGTCCCTCCACCTCAACTTTTGACAAAATGGTAAAGCCTACTTTTATAACTTCTAAGTTTGATGATTTTTTGCTAGATGCTTGTGAAGGGAATGTGTGACTTGAAGGTGAACCTTTCAAAGCTTGAAGAAAAAGGCCAACCATCAGGGCCACTTCCTAGGCAAAGACAACAACCCAAAGAAGGTTTTGTTAATAAATGTATTTGGTGTGATAGTACAGACCATGTAAGAAGGGATTGTGATAATTTTAGTGATGATTTGACAAAAGATGTTGTCTTTTTTAAGGATGGCAAAATCCACTTAAGAGAGACAGTTCTATCCTTGAGAACTAACTTTGGGAAGGGGGGAATGCAAACCTTAGTTGAAGATATGCCAACTAACCATGCCACCTCTTCAGTTGAGGCAGCTACTTATGGAGTAAAAATTGAGCATCTTAGTGATGAAGAGGTGAGTGACCATCATGGTCAAATTGGACCAAATGTCATGCAATTAACTAAAAAGGGAAATCTTACAAAAGAGATTCTACATGAAGCAGGTGATTGCATACGTCTAGAAACAGAATGGAATGATCCAGTGGACTCATTGTCAGTGCATTCCCACATTACAAAATTCCAACAAAATGAGGCTATTGTAGAAGAGAAGCGTAGACTTGAGAATGCTAATGAAGGACCATCCAAAAGAGCTTCTAGAAGTGGGGGAAGAAGCTACTCAATGACTTCCCAAATACCCCCAACACAAGGAGTGTCTCTACCTGAAGTACTCATGGAGGAGTCTACAACAGGAAAGAAGAAAGAGCCAACAAAAGTTAAGAAAAAATGCCCAACTTATAGACTACAATCTGATATTGAGGTTGCTACAGATTTAATGAAATTCTTGGAGGAAAGGATTTTGAATAGCAAGATTGAGTTCACTCTGGGAGAAGTCCTTGGCATTGCAAAGTGTGAATTCCACGAGGAGATCATTGACATCATTAAGAGAAAGAGGTAAACTCTTGCTGAGGTTGCTTGTCCACAGGTTGACGAAGAAACCTTGAAGACACAAGGAATGTAGTTGCGAGATACGGAAGATAATGGAGGTGTGGTAGGATGCTACCAATCTACTGGGAGAGTGAAGCAAGTGCATTTCTCAAATGATGATGAAGAAGTTGAAGCTATTCCTAGGAGCTACTATTCACGAAGTCACTAGGCAAGGGCTACTATAGAAACTTTGGTCAAGGTACGTGATCTTGAAGAGCCATTTGTTGCCTTGATTGACCATAGTTCAGAAATAAACATAATGTCAAAGAGTCTCTACAACAAGTGAAAATGGTCGATGGACACAGATCATGGTTGGATTGTGAAAGTGGTAAACAATTCATTCGATGAATTGTATGCAGCATGTCCAGGCATGAAGGTGACAATAGGTGATGTAAAAATTGACCAAAACTTCTTTGTACAGAATACATCTTCATATCATCTCATCCTTGGACAACCCTACACTGTGGGAGTTCGAATGGAAACAAAGGTAATGGATGATGGTTCAGCATATGCCAGGATACGAAGCAAGATGGTATACGTATTGTCCAATTTCTCACAGTTTGTGTAAACCATGAAAGAAATGTGACAACCTCAGAGACCATCCTCTACCAAAGGTGAGAAAAGAGTTTCATGACCATAGAAAAATGATGGGTTTTGGCCAAGTACCATTGTAAAGCAGGATTGCAGTGGTACAAAAAGAGAAGGGTCTCACCTAATCCAAAAATAAGTAAAACTTTCTCAATGGCCTCCTTGGTAGCAAGGAATGGATCAATATGTTTTACAATAATTGAAGATTTGAAGAGATGTGAGAGGCAATATGTACATAATGTACAAATAGGTATGAAAAAGAGTGGGTTGCTAGCCTATTGAAAATGTTTTGGGTTTGTGTTAACAAGTTTCTTTGTAGATACTATGGGTGAGCTTGATGCTATAATGGAGTCTAGTTTGCATCTTGAAAATGAAGTTTTGGAAGTTTTCTCTATGGAAATGTATCAAGTCATGGAAGCCTTTAAAGAAAACCAATGTTTCAAACAAATAGTTGGCCTAGAAGTCCATGTTGAACTAAATACATGAGTGTAGCAAATAAGGTGAAACCAGTAGCTTCACCCTTACCACCTAACAACAGGGAAAAGATTGAGGAAGCTTCTTTGCAACCAAGTTTGGAATCCTAAAAAGATCGGGCATACCTTCACAAAGGAGTCTTTTCAAGAGTTGCAGATTGGTTGCGAGGAGTTTCAAACACAGAAGGAGACAAAGTGCTTCAAAGAAATGATTTCAAAGCATGGTGAGGCTTTTGCATTTGAGCCACATGAGATAGAATGTGTTGATCCTTCTATTATAGCTCTTATGGTAATTTTCACAATACCTCATGTGCCTTGGAATTTGCGGCCTATTCCGGTTCCAAAGGCTCATTTGCCAAAGTTAGTAGAGCTACTGAATGAGAAAATCAAAATAGGAATTTTGGAGTCTTCTTTTGCTCCACACTCAAACAGGTGGTTCACAATTCCGAAGAAGATTAATGCTCTACGCTTCATCCAAGATATGCAACCAGTGAACAAGGTGACAATTAGAAATGTAGGTACAGGTCCAATTGTGGATGAGTTTGCAGAGGCGTTTGCAGGGAGGGAAATCTACTCGGTGGGGGATCTGTACTCAGGGTATGATCAATTTCAGCTTGCAATCAAAAGCAGAAACTTGGCAATCATGAGAACACCTTTGGGTTTGGTAAGGATGTGTACCTTGCCTCCGCAGGGAGCAACCAACACGGTTGCTCCCTGGTCGCACATCATATGTGCAACCAACACGGTTGCACATATGATGAACGGGATGAATAAGGTCTTTCGTGACTTTATTCCTCAAATCACATTGCCTTTCATTGATGATTTGCCTATCAAAGGATGTGAAGAAAGTGAAAAAAATGAAGCTTTGGATCTCAAGGGATGTCACAGGTTTGTGGTAAATCACATAAATGATTGTGATAAAAAAAATTCTAGGTTGGAAGAAGTGAATCTTAAGTTTTCGTAAAAAAACTCTATGTTTGGTGTCAATGAAGTGCTCATTTTGGGGTACATGCACAGGCCATATGGTAGGAAACCTTGTCCAACAAAGGTAGATGCCATCCAAAGAATGAAAGAAACATGCACTAGCATCACTGACGTTAGAAGGTTTCTAGGATCATGTGTCTTTCATGTTATTTGGATTCCACATTATGCACATGTAGTTGATCCTCGTTATCAACTGCTTAGAAAGAATCAAAAGTTGAAATGGATAAAAGCACATGTAAAATCCATGAGAAATCTAAAGGAGTTGCTTCAATCAGCACAAACTTGGAGAAAGGTAGACTATGAGTGTCAAAGGCCAGTAATTGTGACAGTAGACACCAGTCCTACAGGGATTGGATGGGCAATAGGGCAAGATGACGAAGAAGGACACATGTATGTGGTAATATTTGGAGCAAAGGTACTAAGTGATTGCCAAAGAAACTATCCACATATAAAGAGAGATTTATGGGTTATAGTTACAGCCTTGAAAAATGGGAAAGAGTACCTAATTGGTGCATGTGTGGTTGTTGAAACAGATTGTCTACCACTTCTTGGGATGACTACAAGCTGCTCAACGCCAGACATTGCTATGTTGCTGTGGGTTGCATATATTAAGTCCTTATATATGCTATCAAGGGCAAGGTATGAAGATGAGTCACATATGATTCACGAGGGAGATGAGGTAGGCACAAAATTCTATTCTATCTCTCTTGTCAAAGGTAGCAATGTCTGCATGACTAATCCACTTGAATTGTTCTTGAAAGAGCTTTATGAAGGTGATGGGATTCTTAATGGAGGCTACTTGAGTACTCTAGTAAAATAACATGATTGGTCTGAACAACACTTCAAGAGGATATGCAGGAAAGCATATGGGTACTTTTGGAGGGATGGCTACTTGTGGAAGCATCCTAAACAAAAGGGTGCTACACCACAAAGGGTTATATGTAAAAAAGAGACTCAAGTAAATCTCGTGTAAGAGTCTCATGAGAATCTATGGGGTGGATAGAGGGGTGTGTGGGAAACCTTCTCCAAGTTGAAAGAAAAATACTGGTGGAAGGGTATGTATAAAGATGTATCTCAGTTTGTAGAGTCATGTGTAACTTGTCAAATGTATTCAAATGTTTGACATCGTGATGGATTGCGACCTAGATATCCACTATCTAAGCACTTTAAATGGGTTGTGGATCTGGTCATAATGCCTTAAGGACGATGGCAAATGATACTTAGTTCTTGCACGAGAGGACCTAACTAACCAGGTTGAAAAGAGAGCATTAAGAGCTAAAATCACAAAAGATGTGTGCAAATTCCTTCTTGATGAGGTGATTTGCCGTTATGGTTGTGTGAGGAAGATCATTGCACAGATAGAGGTGAGATGGATGCCGAGGAAGCAAGGGAGCTCTTTTCTAGATTAGGAATCAAGCTTTCTCTTGCTACAGCTTACAACCTTGAAGGCAATGGAAAGAGTGAAAGAGAGAATCTTCCTATCATCAAAGCTTTGGCCAAGGCTTGCGAAGGAAGAGTTGGTGAGTGGCCAAAATTGTTACCATATGCTTTATGGGCTGATCGTACAACACATAGCTCAGCTAACTGGCTAACCTGGAGACATTGAGGCTACAAAAGAACGACTCAAGAATGCAAGGTTGAAAAGCAAGGACTATTTTGATGAGCAACATCGGCTCAGGAGCAAAGAAATTAACAAAGGTGATTGGGTTTTAGTGCATGATAGTAGCCTTGATAACCAGCACACAGTCATGCGTAAGTTTTCAAAAAGATGGTTTGGACCGTATGTTGTAAAGCATGTGCATGAAAATTCTACTTATAGCTTGTCTGAACTAGATGGTACGAAAATAAAGATACCCATTGGAGGAAAAAGGATCAAAATGTTTAAGAGAAGAGGTGACAATAATCTAGAAGATGTTGACGAGGAGAAAGAGCAAAACACATGTGAAGATCAAAGTGAAGATGAAGACCAGTGAGGAAGAAAACAAGTAAGATGTACAAGAGGGTTGATCGTTCAAAGAGAGAATGTGGCACATACTGGAAGATGTGGAGGTTTAGAGGGGGTGGATGTCATGGTGTGACACGTAAATAGTGGGAATGCATGCTACAAGATCTATCTTGCAACTTTTTAGATACATAATTATATTTTCTATAATGTACATATGCATATCTAAGTATAATAATAAGCTAATGAGCTGAATTTTCTGCCCATATTTTTATTTTTTTGTTTGGAGCCACGGTTGAGGCGATATGATCAAAATACTGGACCCCAGTCTGCCCACATCATGCAAGGACAACTCATTCCAAACTTTTCCAGTTTCTGTTCATACTCGCTCTTCTCTTCGTGTATAAACCCTTGGGGGTTCCCTTCACCTATAAAAGTGGACCTCTTCTTCCTTGAAATTCATTCAATCCATTCATGAGATGAATTCATGAGGGAGTGAGAGTAGTAATGCCTAATTGTACTTAGCCATAAACATATGCCTAAGCCTACACTTACTCCTAGAGGAAGACTAGCCAAACTTGTAAGCTATCCTTGGAAGATAAGCTCTAATCAAAGGACTTGAACTTGGTGCATCAATCAAAGTTTGAAGTCTTCCATCTTCTTCTCTCTCCATCAAAAATAGTGAATAACTCCCAAATGGTTTGTCAAGTAAGATGTGTTCTACTTTGATTTTTTGTTGTTTTCTTTTTCTTTCTCTCTCTCTCTTTCTCTCTCTCTCTCTCTCTCTCTCTCTCTCTCTCTCACACACACACACACACACACACACACACAGACCTCTCTCTCTCTCTCTCTCTCTCTCTCTCTCTCTCAGTGCAGCCGTTTTTTGACCTAGTAGACAGCAGTCCACTCTTTTCATCATAACTTCTTAATCCGAACTCCGATTTGGGTGATGTATAGCCTCAATCGAAGAGCACAAAGTCCTCTACGCATTGATGTAAAGACAGAAATTTTCAGAGTTATGAAAGGCATTTTTGTAGCAGCATTTCCGAAGTGAACAGGTTCAACAAAATTGATTCTCATCTCCTATTTTACATACAATGTCTTCCGGCACTCGCAAGGGTTCTTTTTCTTCAACAACGTCCACAACCATTGTGGAAAATGATCCAAAATCTCCTAAGTGTGGAGATAGCAACACAACCATCCAACCAACGACATCGGAAACCATGATCATGGCGTACTTGGTATCATTGCAAGAGACCGTAAACAAACAAGGTGAAGACTTACGAGCACTTGCAATGGAGAATGGCACACTAAGGGTACTTGTGGTTGAGAATGAGAATCTCAAGAGGACACTTGAGATGCAAACAACACGTTTGATGCAACTTGAAGAGGAAGTCAAGGAATGTAAACGCTCTCTTGTGGACTTGAATGCTTTGAAGGAGCGGATGAGCAAAGTAGAGCATGACCATGTATTGAAAGAGGAGAAATTTGACACTATGAGCCGGGATGTATGCGACATGAAAAATGTATGCACAAACAAGTCTTGGGCTGATGTATGTGGTAGCAATGTGGTTTCTAATTCCTCACTCATGCAAGCTATGGTTCAAACAAAGAATGTTGAGAATGTGGATGTGGAGGAGTTGAAGGAACGGGAGCGACGTTCCAAGAACATTGTTATTCGTGGAATTCCCGAAGAGAAGTTAGAGACACCTCCTTCTCTTGCCATTGTTATTGAAGATTTCTTCAAAACCCACTTTGGCATGTCCGGAGTTATGGTCTATGGAGCACATAGAGTGGGGAAGCAAGGAGCTCCTCGCTCGGGAGAACGGCCAATTGTATGCACCATGCCGGATGAGACCAAGCGAAAGATTATCCTTGATAATAGTTGGATCTATTTGAGGGATACAAAATGTTTTGTATGTGAAGATCGCACTATTAAGCAACAAAATATCCGTCGCAAGGCATATGAGGAAAAGAATAATAAAAACAAGGAGAACTCTCATGAAGAAAATGTGCCCAAGGAGGAGGCAAGTCTCTCAAGCAAATAGGGATGCGTGACCTATGAGACCGAGTTACAATTGAAAATATGCTTTTGGAATTGTAATGGATACCCATGGAATGCGGGGGTTGTCATTGATGAACTAACAAGCAAAGCCGATGTTGTACTTCTTGTTGAAACTTGGGAGCATGATACACAAAGGATTAACAGCTTGGAGGATTACAATGTACATTCATTGATGTGTTCAAAGAATCTCAAGCAACGAAGAGGACAAGGAGGGTTAGCATGTATGGTTAAGAAAGGATTGGAAGATTTTGTATCAATTGTGAAAGATGACAAGTACAAACGTTAGGTATGGCTGAAAATTATGACACCAAAAAGAGCACCCATTTTTGTAGCCGGTTGCTGCATTCCTCATCATGATTCTCCCTTTTATGCTTGCATGGATAGAGATCAACCATTTTTTGATTTGGAAGAGGAAATTTCTTATTTCAAAGGTGAAGGTGATGTTATTGTATTTGGGGATATGAATGCTCGCACAAAAACATTGCAACATGATACTCAACAATTTGATATGCCATACATTTCAAGGGAGTTGGAGGAAGTTCACTTGTATGATCGTACTTCAATGGATGAGAAAGAGCCGGATCACTATGGAAAGTTACTTTTACACATGTGTAATAGCACGGGTATGCTCATTGCCAATGGTGTATCTTTGTGGAGTGGAACCAATGGATTTACATGTAGAAGACATAATGGGGATAGTGTGATTGACTATATGCTACTCTCTGAAGCCATCATGTATCGCATAAGGAGTTTTATGTTTGGTAAATGGATCCCGGAATCCGACCATCGCACCTTATGTATTGACCTTTCATGTAGAGAAGCAACTAAGCATGATAATCTCAGCCAAAGGAAAGAGAAGTTATCACTATGTATGGATTTCAAACGGGCACCAATGTACATTGAAATGGTTGAGCAAAAATTATGGATGACAAAGCTTCAATGTGATGCACCATTGGAAACTAAATGGGAAGCTTTCAAGAAAGCTATTTGTTCTTGTGCGGAAGAATGCTTTGCCATAAAGCATCTCCATGGTATCAACAAAGATAGATCACGCAAAAGGTGGTTTGATAAAGAATGTCAAGATGCTTGAAAGTCCTTGATAAAGCTTGATGCAACTATGGACAAAGACAACTATCAAAGTCATTTGCATACATACAAGGCATTGATTCAAAAGAAGAGAAGAAGATGGAAAGTAAAGCAACAAGAATTTCAAGTCCAAGAAAAGGCACATGTATGTGGAAGATTTTGGAGAAACTTGAGAGGCAAGCGGGTTGAGAATTTTGGTCACTTGAGTCTAGTGGATATATACACACATTGTAGGCAATTATATGAGGAAGAAAATACTGAAAAAATGCCATTTTATGGTTTACTCCCATGTATGCCGTCTTTTTTTACTATTGAGGATGTATGCGGTGGGCTTGAAAAGTTGGCCACTCGCAAAGCGGGAGATCTTCAAGGTATCAAGCCGGAGATGATCAAATGGACGAGAGATTTTACCCATGAGTGGATGTGTGATATGTTCAACCTTGCACTTCAACATGGTATGCCTTATGATTGGAGTACTAATTGGGTTAAGCCTTTGCATAAAGGAGGGGATGTAAAGAATGTAAGCAACTACCGGACTATAATGATTGGGTCTCTTATGGAAAAGCTGTTTGGGTGCATAATGAAGATGAAATTGAGTGATTGGGCTGAAGAGAATGACAAGCGTGCAAAGGGACAAACGGGTTTTCGTCGATGCCATATCACCATTGATCATCTTGTCACTCTTCGTGTTCTCATGGAGGAAAGTCGGTTGAAAGGCAAGCGATTGTATTGTTGTTTTGTGGACTTTAAGAAAGCCTTTGATATGATTCCATGTAACAATTTGTGGAGAAGGATGGAAGAACTCCAAGTGCCAAGTGAGTTTATGCTTGCGGTTTCTCGAATCTATGAGAAGGTGATTTATCAATTGCGCATGGGAAGAGAAATTTCAGAAATTTTTGTAAGCACTATTGGGGTTAAACAAGGATGTCCATTGTCACCAACTCTCTTTGGTCTATGCATCGATCAATTGGAACAAATGGTACTTGACTTTATGCAAGAAGAAGGCATTGAAGAGGTCACTATTTGCAATGCGGTAATCATGCTTTTGTTGTATGCGGATGATGTAGTGCTTCTAGCACACACTTTAGAAGATGCACAAAAGCTTATGGTTGTCCTTGAGAACTTTTGCTTGCATAGTGGGCTGATTGTAAATGAATCCAAAACAAAGGCTATGCTTGTGAAAACCAACCATAAGGAGAAGCCATGCATTGTGTACAACAACGAGACACTTGAAGTTGTTGAGAGCTTTAAGTACCTTGGCCTTGAGGTTCCATCCAATCACAAGTGGCATGAATGTTCTATGCGTCGTTTGGAAGCGGCAAAGAGAGCATATTATGCATTTGAGAACATGTGTAATGCGGGAAACATCAAGTGTTGGGTTCTCAAGAAGTATCTTTTTGATGCATTGGTGACACCGGTTCTTCTTTATGGAGTTGAAGTGTGGGGAGGGAGCATCTCAAAGTCTACTTGGAAAGAGTTTGAGAATGTCCAAAAGCGTTTTCTTACAAACTTTCTCCAAGTTAAGACACAAACACCATATATGCTCCTACTTCTTGAGTCGGGATCTCTTCCAATTGAGGTTATGGGCATGGAAACGGTTGTGGAGTACATGATAAAGATGCGTCAAAACCCCTCACATCGACTTCCTACAATTGCATGGGAAGCAAGCAAAAAAGTTCAAAAGACGCATAAAAGCAAGATCTTGAGCACGGGATGGATGCAAGACATAAAGAAGTGGTTTGGGAGATGGGATGCATTACACTTGCTACATGATTCTTCAATTGACTCTCAAGTGAATGAAGCTTTTCTACAACGCCAATGTATTACGGCCTGGGAGAAATCCGGTGGTTCACGCTTCATACATTACACCACCTATATTGCCCCCAACTAAAAAACCATGTTCTTTGCTGAGAGAGGAAACCGTACTCACACTTACATGCTTGAGCCTATTCCCTTGTCTGTGATACGCACTATCGCAGCAATTCGGCTTAGCTCCCATTTCCTTTGATGCGAGATAGGGCGTTGGGGCAATGGAGAAGAGTCAAATCGATTGTGCACATTATGCTCACTACAAGTTCGAGAGTTTGAGTACCACACACTACTAGAGTGCTCAGCTTTTGATCACATCCGAACTTGCTTCTCTCACATTTTCAGCCATAACTTAGACCTACACACTTTCCTCTCCCAGCCAAAGTGTGGGCTCTCCATTGCGACTCTCATCACTACAATTTTGGAGCATCGAGAGTCACTCATCAGCCATACACATACTACATCACATGTAACTTTGGTCCCATAGGTCATATTTGACCTTCGAGGACGATAATAAAATCTATCTATCTCTCTCTCTCTCTCTCTATCTATCTATCTATCGATCTATCTCTATCAATCGATGTCACAACAGTTCGAACGAACTATCGCGGTTCCTTTTTTAATAAGGCAAATAGCATTTCAATCAAAATATAATTGGATCAAAAGATTGTTCGGTCAAAATAATGTTTATTTGTATATACGTGTATAATACAAGCATACAATGTATAATATCAAAATATACGTACGATTCTTGTTATACGACTGTATAAATGCAACTTAGGTCCCACTAGAAAAGGAAAAAAATGACACATTAAAAAACTAAAACAAAAGACATTTTAATGTCTTCCTTAAGAAAGATATATTTAATTAACATAGAATAATGAAATTAATCTTTTAGAAGACTTAAATTGAAAGGACTATGTACAAATTTTAAAAAATATTAACTTAATCTCTTTAATCCTTTGTTGCAAAAAAATGAATGCAAGCTCTCTCTCATACACACACACACATACACACACATCTATACTTTTATACTGTATATAATGTAGCTTAAAATTTTTGAGCAAGGAGAAGGCATCTAGGTGTAACAATCTAGAGCATTTCAAATAAAAGCTTAAGAAATGCAAAAGTGAAAGATAGAAAATGAGAAGACTTCTGAGTCCTAGGAATGTATAGTGAAAAACTTATTACTTTGTCTATATCCACGTGTCACACTCTAGTGCATTCAAATAAAAGCTTAAGAAATGCAAAAGTGAAAGATATAAAATGAATACTTTTGAGTCCTAGAAATGTAAAATAAAAACCTTATTACTTTGTCTATATTTATAACATTTTTAGCTCTTGGGAAGGCCATGGAATTTCACATCATCTCTCAACTTTCACAAGACTGACTACGTTTGTTTTAAACAACCATTTGAAGAGAGGGTTAATGTTGCATTTTGAAGGCCATAAAGAACTTCCCTACATGTGTCATCTAAGGCTATGGTCATGTGAAGCTTAGTTGCCTGTTACATCAATCGACAATTTTCGATAGTATGTAGCTTTTCAATGGCTTACTATGCCTACAAGAGAATTTTTTTCAAACTATGCCGGTTTCTTTTTGGTCGTTCCTCTCTCTCTCTCTCTATCTCTCTCATTTTGTGTCTCACTCTCCGTCACTACTTGCTGCTCCCCATGACGTTTTGAATTGTGGTGCCTAGCTCAGTTAAAATTGTTGAGGCTTATAGACAACTAAGCTTTGTGTGACCATGCCCTAATGAGCCTCCCTTTGTAGGCTTGCATGGACCTTCCATACCATAAATTGCAACATAAAATCATAAGCAAGCGTGTGAAACGACTCCAAATATAGAAAAAAAACGATGAGATGTTGAAAGATCATATAGTAGAATGGTTAACGAGGGCATTAAGGGGTGATTAAGGTACAAGGGGGTAGGATACCTCAATGATACCTCCACTTATGAGCCTTGCTCTACTATCCCCTTTCCCTTTATTGCCTCCCTCCTCTCCTCCCTTTCCATCCAATTTTCGGCATTACCATCATTAGAGCGTAACTTCATCACCTCACCCCTTGGCAAGCAGCTTAAACCATGCCCCATCTATTTCATCCCAAAGCTCCACAAACCCTCCCTTGTCACACGGCCTATTTGCTCCTACAAAGGCTATATTTTTGAAAAAGCCTCCATATGGCTTCACTTTGTACTTTTCCCGATCCTCCTCACGTATAAGAAAAATCTTAAAAACTCTCTCACCCTCATCCAAGACCTTAACAATCTCCCCCTCCCACCCAATACCCTCCTTTTCACTTTTGATGTTGAGGCTCTATATCCCAGTATCCCTATCAACCAAGGACTCTTAGCCCTCAAAGCCTCCATAGCTACCCATTTTGACCCCCCTAAAACTCGCTTTATCCTCTCTCTGGCGGCTCTCATCTTATCGCACCACTACATTACCTTCAAAGGAAAGTTTTGGAAGCAAGTTAAGGGCACGGCTATGGGTTCCAATTTTTCCGTAGTGTATGCATGCCTTTTTCTTTGCCATTTAGAAGCCTCTTCCTCTCTTTTGCACAATCCCAACCTTCTTTACTTCAAACGCTATGTAGACGATGCTTTTGGTTTATGGGTTGGTTCTTTGACTTCCCTCACCTCTCTTTTGAATGATTATGGGAAACCACTTCAAGAACACATTAGAATCTCTAGCCACATTTCTCCCTACCACGCCACTATCCTCGACATTGAATTTTATAAAGGTACCAAGTTTGCCTCCTCAAGCTTGTTGGACACCCATTGCCACCAAAAACCCTTTAACGCTTATAACTACATCCCTTGGATCTCTTGGCACCCTACGCATCAAAAAGTGTCCTTCATCATCAATGAACTCAAAAGATATATCATTAGGGAAAGCTCCTTGGATGGCTACCTCATTATCCGCAGCCTCTTCTACAAACTCCTTAGGACAAAAGGCTACCCACAAGGGTTCCTACATAATGTGTTCAACAAAGTCACCTATCAGAACCGTACTTCCCTCTTGGAACCATCACTCTGACTTAAGAAAACACCCCCCATAACCTTCAAGCTACCTTTTACGCCTTCCACAAGAAGGCTATCACCCTCTCACTGTATCAGTAACCCCATTGCTCGAGCCTGCCAATGCAACCCTACACTCTCACACCTACCTAGACCCACCATTTGTTGGAACTCGGGGCCCAACATCCATAAACTTCTTGTACATACCTTACACCACCCCGGTGAACACCCTAACCTTTGATGTTGCGGCCCTCTATGATGGTCGTGCTCATAAGGGAAGTAGTGGTTGGTACCTACCTTCCACTCTATCGCTTAAACTTCTTCCCACCTAATTTTGCCTGTCTCCATCAAATCCTCACAATTTGCTTTCCCCTCCCTAGTATAGCTTTATATACTCCCCTGTCTTCCTTCCTTTTTTACAAAGCCTCGCTTAAATGTAAACAAATTCTCCCCCCTATTTTTTGGCATCAAATCACACCCCCACCCTCCCCACCCCCCATCTTTAATTTTTGGCATCTAATCACACCCTCACCATTCTCTGCAAGAAATTAGAACTCCTTTTTTTTTGGGTACAACTTGTCTACCTCTTACCATTAAAGCAAGTACCACCCCTTCTATCCTTACTCTTTCCCTATGTACTTGAGTACATTGCCATTAACTTCCCTTTTTCCCCCCAAATCCCACCTCAAATTGCCCCTCTATAAAGCCTCGCTCACCCCCTCCATTTGTATCTAAACCCACACCACTGATGAGCTCATTTTGAGCGAAACGCGTTTGGTATCCTACCCCCTTGTACCTTAATCACCCCTTAATGCCCTCGTTAACCATTCTACTATATGATCTTTCAACATCTCATCGTTTTTTTTCTATATTTGGAGTCGTTTCGCACGCTTGCTTATGATTTTATGTTCCAACGGTAGTGCTCAAAACTCAATAGTTGCATGCATGTATCCGTGTTTTGTCTATGTGTGTGTGTGTGTGTGTGTGTGTGTGTGTGTGTGTGTGTGTGTGTGAGAGAGAGAGAGAGAGAGAGAGAGAGAGAGAGAGAGAATGGGTCGTTATTGATAACAAGATTTTGTGTGTGCTAAGAAATAGAGAATGGTTCCCTTTTCAAATGATTTGATGCAAATGAGTTGAAATTGAAAGTGTAGAAGAATGCATTCCGCATCTTGGATTCACAATTGTCATCCATGAGTGCTATCAATCAAGTATGGGGAGTGTACCCGACAAGCATCAGTAGTCATAATGGATTCTTGGTGCAGTTGGATCTGTAGCAGCTGTATTCTATTCATCGCAAGGGTTGCAACCTCATGTTGTTGACCAAATATGCTTCCATTATAGAATATCTTCTTGGGACTGCATGTACATATCGGAGGTTCATCTCAACCCACCACACAAAAGATAAAGCATAGCATAACTTTCAATCCCATCCTCTTGGTTGTGTGTGTGTGTGTGTTTGAAGATGGAATCATGCATAAAGATTCTCATATACAAGAGATGAGACTGCAATAATACCAATCATTGAGGAGGAAGGACATCGTGTGCCCGCATGTGTGTTTAACTCTCTAGGAAACGCATCAATTAGCAGATGAGAAGCATGATCAAGCCAGAGTCGGGCAAGTAAGAGGTAGCCGCAAACACTGTGGTGCATCGATGTGTGCTGAGAAAGATGTAGAGGAGGCATTTTTTTATGTTGGAGGTTAGAAGGAGAGTTTCCTATTTTTGCAAAAGTGTAACTGTGGGGATCATAACTCACTTTCATATGGCTATGTATGAAGCAGTTCTTCTCTTTTAAAGTACGTGTAGGTAAGGTGGGTAGGTCACTTATACAACATCAAAATATCTGGTTAGATCCAATTAAAAGATACATCCCATTTTGTAAGTCAACTAGCTACTAGTATGTCTTCGTGTGTGTGTGTGTGGATTTTTTGGTAGAAATGATCAAGCCATCGAGGACACGGCTAAACTCTTACAGAAAGCATTGTCATCGAGAATTGTGAGATATTAAAACAAACCATCTTTGAGCTTATGATATTGAGTATGAGCAGATGCTTGAGCTTGATGGCTAGTGTTTGTGACCTATAGCCAATGGAGGGTAAAAATAAAATCTTTGTTCTCGATAAGAATGTGTTGTGATCCCTACAGTCGGAAAATGTGGCGAGGGTAGGGTCTACATGGTGGGAAGACAATCCCTGTCAAGGATGCTCATAACAACAATACATCATAGGGAATCCGAACAAGTATATGGAATGAGACAGAAAGCTCTCATATACAGAGGGTACAAACAAGTTATCCTGTTTAAATGTGTGTGTATGTGGGTGTGTGTGTGAGAGAGAGAGAGAGGGGGGGTCCGGGGGGGGGGGGAGCTCTCACACCAACACAAGAGAGAGGGGGAGGGAGAATAAGCATTTGTCTTACAATCATCAACAAAGAGACAATCAACATAATCCACAATCGAGAATCATGATTCGACATTGACAACTACAAAATTGAAAATCCACAAAATTGAGAATCCATGTAATTGGAAAATTTTTATCCAACGAATCCAAGGTAGAAGGTGTGCAATCCCAAGGCAAGAACGGGCCTCAACAGATAGCAAAGGTGGATGACGGCAGGAAACTCTGACAAATCTTGGCTATTTTTAAAGGTATTTATGCTAAATTTCTTGCTCTTGCCTTTGGGTTGACTCAGAAGTCAAAGGTGAATCTCAAACTAAGCAAGAGCACACCTCAACAGATAGCAAAGGCGGGTGACAGGAGATAGCTTTGAAGAATCTTGGCTATTTTTTAAGGTCTTTATGCTAGATTTCTTGCTCTTGCCATTGGGTTAACTCAGATTTGAGAGAGAGAGAGAGAGAGAGAGAGAGAGAGAGAGAGAGAGAGAGCAAGATTGATTGATTTATCGTCCACATAGGTCATACAAGACCGATGGGACCATCAAAAAAGACATTACATCAACTTGTTGCTTCTAAGTGAAGCCATCAAATACATATCAGTTAAGGATTGAGGGTCCAATCATCGAGATAAGGGAAAAAAAGGAAACAAGATCTTGGGAGGGTTGGGTAGAGCCTTTTTAAGGCTCGAAATTCTTGAATGATGGATTTACCACCTCGTTAGACTGCCCATATACCTTGCTTGCGGGCTTCGTGCATCTTCTTGAGCTCGCTCTTTTTTATCTTCAGTTAAGTTGTTGTTAGCTCCTCATTGATCCAAATCTTTGTCCCTTTGAGGAGTCGGGCTTGTCAGTAACTGCATCTTATCCTCTCTGTTTTTGAAAATAAGAAGAAAGTGTTTGGGTGGCACTTGCTTGTGTGTATCGTTGATCTAAGAAACCATTTTAGGCTTGATGTTAATTGGTTGAAGGATGTCGTTGAGCTTGGTGATCGCTTCCTCGAGAGTGTCCTCGATGGTGCACTATGGCGAGGTGATCCCACCAATGCAAACCTTGAGGGCATTTTCTTCTTGAAATCCTTGTTCGCGAAGCTCTGTTGTCACGCAGGTTTGTACTTTGGCAAAGGCGGCCGATTGGGCTTGGGTGACCTTTGATTCGACTTCTTTTGCTTTGTCGGTGGCAAGCTCGACCATGGAGTCAAAGTGTTCCTAACCTGAGCTTTGAGGTCGCGATTCTCCTCCATTACCCGGTCGAGGGCTTCTTGGAGTTGTCCAATCTGAGTGAGCTTGCTCGGGGCTGCTACAATTGTTACAAATCTTGGTCGTCTCTTTGCGGATGGCTTAGGAGTGTCAATTCAGAAAGTAGGTCGACTACCGTGGGAACAAACCCTAGGTAGAGAGTTGTTTCAATAGGCTTAGGCGGACTGTGAACCTGATCTCCCTCACAGGGTAGATGTGTGTGGGTAGTAGAGATTGGACCTGCAAGCGAGGCAATAGGGTGGACTCGAGCTTCGTGCAGCCGGGATTGGCTAGGGATCTGAACCTTTGACCTGTAGGCGAGGCAATAGGGTGGGCTCGAGCTTGTGAGTGAGAAGGGCCATGGAGCGTAGCTAGGGCAGGATTGGGTTGTTAATGCCCCCCCACAGGGCAGCCCCTCACTCAGGGGGAGACTGAGGGACACGTGAAGAGGTGGACACGAGGCAGCACGGCTAGGGTTACCCGCCTGAGAGAGAGAGAGAGAGAGAGAGAGAGAGAGAGAGAGAGAGAGAGAGAATAAGAAGTGGTCTTACAATCAACAAACCAACAAAGCAAAAATCAATAGAATCCACAACCAAGAATGAAGAATTAACATCGAGAATCAACAAAATCCAGAATTCACATAATTGGAAAGATTGGATCCTACAAATCTAAGGCAGAAGGCATGGAAGCCTAAGGCAAGAGTGGACCTTAACAGATAGCAAAGGCGGACAACAGGGTCCAACTATAAAGCTTGGCTATTTTTGAAGGTTTTTATGCTAGATTTCTTGGTCTTGCCTTTGAGTTAACTCATAATTCAAAGGTGAATCTCAAATTTGATCGATGGGATTGCACTAAGCCTAGGTGTTTTCAAGCGCTTAAAGACAAATTGGAACTTTCGAGGCAAATCTTAAAAATTTGTAAGGGGAGTTGAACTAAATCAAGGTGAGGCACAATACTTTCTCCCAAAAAACTTACATATAAGAAATTTTAAAGGCAACTTTATCATATTTGAGGGCTATTACACACAATTTTCTATGCTTTGTAGGTTTTCTCACCTTCAAATCTAAAATTTAGAGAGAACTTTCAAAATTTGTAGGTGGGATTATAGTAACCAAGGACTTCTCAATCATTCAACTAAACTATTTTTTTTCCAAAAAACATTAAAGGCAAATTTACTATATTTGAAGGCTTTTGCACTAAACTTCTCTGAAGATTCTCTGAAGTTTAATTTAGGTTCTTTGAACTTTGGAGATATTCTCACCTTGAATTTAAAATTTAAAGTTTTGATGTAGGTTGTTAGCCTTTTTTCATACATGGCTTTTTGGAGTATGAGGATGTTGTAGTCTTTATGTTTCTAATTCATTACAACTCACTCTCACAAGTGACAAGTGAGCGTTGGTAAAAACAAATGTTTAAAAAAACTAGAGGTAAATCTAAAATTTGTAGGTGGGATTATACATAACCTATGTTTTTTCCTCCAATTGTTGTGGGTGTCCTAACCTTCAAATTAAATCTTATGAGTGTGTGGCCCATCCTATGGAGAGAGAGAGAGAGACCCTTGTCTTGTCACCCAATCCACTCTCTTTCTTGCTTTGTTTTGGTCTCCAACTCCCATCCCCTCAAAGCCCTTTCCTTATATCTTGTGGTAGGGGCCTCTGAGGTGCATTAGATATAGTCGAGGAAATTTGTAGGTGGGATTACACTAAACCTATGTTTTTCTTGAGCACTCCTATACACAACATTGTTTTGTTATTATTCAATAGTCCATTAGCTATACTCTTTATAATGGAGCTTGAAAATTAGAGGAAGGAGAGGGTCTCCACATGTCGCCTTCTGGTTGATTTGCATGGCATGTTGGATCAACGTCGGAATTAAGTTATTGAGTTCTGCCAGTTGTCCTCCTTGTTGTAGACACATTAAAGAGCCTTCAAAAATTACATGAAGTAGCCCAGATTCATTGCAAATCTATTCTTTCCTAATACCTTGAAATAGTCAAAATCGTACTCCTGACATCATGTTAACCTTTGTGCGTGTCTGTGTGAGAGAGAGAGGCGGGAGGGAGGGGGGGAGGGAGATTGTGCAAATTCACCCTTTTTCAACCACATGCAAACTATAGTACCCAAAATTGTACGCCTGACAACTTGTGTGTGTGTGTGTGTGACCATAATCATGTGTGTCAGAGGGAGAAACACACACACACACACACACACACACACACACAGCACTCTACCACTAGCAACTAGACAAAGAAAAAGAAACAATGAGGTGGGTCACCATACCAAAACCAAAACCTTGACTAAAGTAGCTACTGGTGATCACGTTGTCACGAGTTTTTTGGAGCAAGGGATTGTGCATATGTACATACACATGCATGGTGCATCAAATAATGGATTGCCCATTTTCGAGAGCCGGGTGGTTACGTGGGGCCCACATGTGGACAGGTAGGATAGCATGTACCTAGTGCATCAATTTTCATCCTCACCAGTACCAATGTGTTTTTCCTATAATAATGAGGAGTTGTTAGCATGTAAAACTTTTTGAGGAAGCTATCCGCGGGCCGAGGACATGAGGTAAGCATGTGCGTCAGATGGCATCTAGTGGCGTGAGGAGGTCGAATGGGGTCAATACTTGCACGTGGAGAAGTACGGACACAACATGGGTGTTTCTTTGTGATAATTATGCAAATAGATCATTATGAAAACTGTATTTGGGGGCCACTTCATGTGGTGGCGGGATGCATTATTGCAAAAATTTGAGTGCCAAGTGTGCGTATGGATGCAGAAGGGTGACAACTATGCACTGGGAGGCCACTTTTTGGCCTGTTCGGGGTCCGTTTGAGGTCATCCAAAAGGCCAAGGGTTCCCAAGTAATAAAGCTGAGTGTGGGAACTGAAAAAAGAGAGAGAATACCAGAAAAAACGTGGAGAGAAGATGAGGAACAGTCGCAGCTGTGTTTTTGCTCCTGTTTTGGCCGTAAACTGCTCATCCAAGGTCGGATTTGAGCACTTTGACATTGTAGACTGGGATTTTGGGCTGTTCCGGACGCGATGGTGCTGTCCATTTTTCCAAATTCCTCACCATTTTTCTGTTTTTTTGGCTGTGTAAGTTTCTCTTATGAGCGAAGCTTCTGCTCCAGTTTGTGACTGTACCTGACATACTTTACCCATATTGTGTGAGATATTTACCCCATTGGTGTTGGCCCAAGATCAATTGTGTTTGAACATCATAAATTCTCCTCTTTTGAGCTGAGTTTTTTGGGTGTGTGTGTGTGTGTGTGTCTCTCTCTCTGTGGAGTAGGTAAATGGGTAGTCTCTCTCCTCTCACTCCATAGGTGTGTTCCCTGTCTCGGCCAGTTGGGTTGTGTAAGCCGAGTGGTTTCCCATAGTGTGTGTGTATATCCTCCCAATAGTGTGTATCGGGTCATTATAGAGGCGTTCTAGTGTTTTCATCCCGCTCACATTATTTTGGTGCCCCCACAGAGGATCTTCTTCGAGTACCTTCAGCTTCGAGATTACAGGTTACAGGTTACAGGTTACAGGGACAGGTACAGGTATAGGTGATTCACACTAGTACAAGTATCTGAACTAGAGTGATACATTGGCAAGTGGGAGTCATTTGCAGCTGCCGTGGGTATGCATCATTTGGCGCCTGTTTGAGCGCATTGTCTGCTGGTATTGTACGTTACTTGTGGAAACTGCCATTGTACGCCTTTCTGCAGCCATAATTGGTTTTATTTGGAAGTCCCAACCATTTCTGAGACTTGGTTTGGAAGATAGTCATTTTTGAGACTTGACTATACGCAATTTTCATTAGCCTTCGTGAGAGGGTCGATAGCGTGAGGTTTTATTGAGCTGGGGGATTCTCAAATGTGGAGATCCTTTCGGTGATACAGATAGCTGGAGCACCCTTTTCGTGACCTCACTATAAGCTATGTACTAGTGATTCCTACTTGATGCTCGGGTTCTATTGTTGATAGTTTATGCATATATATACAGTCTCTATTTTGGTTTCTCACTACTCTACTTTTGGGGAAACTCTGCCAAAATTTTCCCAAGTTATGATGGTTGGTTTTTTGGTCTTTTGAGCCATTTATGTTGTTATGCTGCTGAAATTTTGGCAAAATCAAAGGATAAGTTAGGTGTGTCTTCTTGGGAGCTTTATGGTTGGCTTTAATGGATGATCAAAATGGCCCTCAATTCACTCCTTTTCATTTAACTCAGAGAATCAAGATAAATGTTCATGTGTCTAGAAATATTTTTTTCCAGCAGCGCATAGTCATTATGTTTGGGCCAAGAAGATTAAGAGAGATCCTGGAATGTCCTTTGCCTGTTGTAATTCCGATGATTAACTATGAAAACTCATTCGATGTGCATCTATTTGTCCTTGTCTAAAGTTGAGCTCCATTGAAGTTTTTGGAAATCGAGTCAGTCAAAAGTTTTGGGTTCTTGCACGTGTGTTCGAAGGGGTTCTCAAAGCATCGTAACTTGGGTAGCCATGGATTTATCTTATCTGGAGTTTCATGGAAGAAGTGATGAAGATGTGGAAGACTTTTTGGAAAAGATGGAGGTTTGCATGTATTAGAAACTAGATTCATGATCTGGCGCAGGTGTTACGTCTTCTCCAAATCTGTTTGAAGAGTAATGCACGAGTTTGGTCCAAAGCCTGAAGAGGAGTTACATGTGGATGATCCACCTGTAAGATTGAGTTGGGACAATCTAAGGCATGGATTGTAAGTGGAGTTTGTGAAGATAGAAGATCCTGACAAAGTGTAGCAAGAAGTACAGAATTTAGTGCAAATAGAAGGTGAGTCAGTAGATGCTTACATACATAAGTTTTCATTGGCATGGGAGCGGATGTGCAAGGCCTTAGCACCACAGATACCCCCACCTGATATGATGAAGACAGGTTCTTGGCTAGTCTTTGGGAGAATATACGTTGGAGAGTGCAGCTAAAGAAGCCTAGGACATATGAAGATGCACTAGAGGTAGCAAGGAGCAAAGAGTGGAAGCTGAGGAGAATGAGTCAACTAGGAGTAGAGTCTTTGCCCATGAGGTTTGAATTTCAGCCTATGGATTCTTTGCCAGGTCGCATGCCAGGGGTCCATCACGAACCGGTGGTTTCTGTTACTCCTCAGGTTATGCCAGCAGTGGTCGCTACAGCAGTGCAAGATGATGGGCTAAGGCAAGACATGAGACACGTGGTAGATTTAATGAAGAATCTCAGCCTAAACATGCTAGGTCAAGTGGGAAATAATCGAGGTCGTGGGAGGTTTTAAAATCAGCCACGAGGTGAAGAAATGCCCAAGAATGGTGTTGGACAAAGCAATGGTAGGTTCTGGAGGCAGACGCCCACATGTTATAATTATGGAGAGCTGGGACACACATTAGCCCGCAATGTGATAAGCCACCAAGGATGGGGGGAGACATGTATCCATTGCCAAGCAGGTGCTAATTAGGTCAAATGATTATGGAATTTAAATTAAGGTAGATGAAGGAACCAATGGATTAACCCAAGAGGAAAAAGGAAAGACAAAAGTGATGAGTGTAGTCACCTTGGAGAAGGCATCAAAGCTACAGGATACATTAGTGATGCCTATTGGGAAGATGACCACAAAGGATAAGGAAGGAAGGAGTGCCCTAGGTCCTAGTAAGAAGAAGGGAAAGAGCCATGAAGGCGAGGATGTCAAGGCCAAGAGGAAAAGAAGGGCGCGTCGCAAGTTTCATGTTTCAGATTTTCCACTAGGGGATGGGCAATTAATCTATGACTTGAAGGAGGATCTGACAAGCAGGAAGGCACATGTTACTTTTGGGAAGATTATAGAGATGGTGACTAAGCTAAAGAGACAATGGAAGAGGATGGTTAACCCAATGGAGAAAGAGCCAGAGAGAGGTTCATTGAAGGTGTTGGTGATGGAAGAGCTACCAGATATTTGCCCAATAGTAGATGCATGGCACAAAATAAAAAATATGGGACAAGGTAATTACGTGGATGGTGGAGCCCAAATATGTGTCATAACACACTCATGCTTTGAGAAGATGGGTCTTACAGTGACTTAGGTGTCAGGCTTCCGGATCAGATTGGCAAACCATCAAAAAGTAAAATGTCTGGGTGTTGTAAAGATCTTAGAAGCGGATGCATATGATGCAAAGGCAGTGGTTGATTTTCATGTGATGCCAGTAGGGTTGGGAGCATATCCTATTATATTGGGTAGACCATGGTTACGTGCAGTGGGAGTTGTTCAAGATTGACGACGTGGTACGATTAGCCTCTTTGGAAAGATAGGTGCAAAGAAGCTGTATAATATGGACACAAGGAAATGATTGGAGGAGCTTTATGAAGATAAGGATGAGTCTAGTGATGAAGACAATTCCACAGTGACTGATGAGGACAGTGAGAGTACTACGAGCAGTGATGAGGATGCTGATGTTGCATTTCTTTTGATGGGCAAAGAAATCCAGGAGTCTGGTTTAGTCGCATTTGCAAATGAGGTTGAAGATGAAAGTGAAGGGCCTTATGAAGTGATTGAAGGGCTGATGCAAACCAAGGTTGAATTGTCAAAGAAGCAAGAATTGGTGACACAAATGATCAGTGGAGACCTCTCAACTATGGAGAAGGAGATATATTTTCACATGCTGGCTAGTTTTCCTGATTTGTTCATTACTTCATACGAAGAGATCAGAGGGTTCAAAGGAGAAGAGATGCATATAGAGCTGAAAGAAGGTTCTAAGCCAGTGCGGCAAAGGTAAAGAAGGATGGGTCAAGAGCAGATGGAAGCCTTGCGGGAAGAGGTGGACAAGTTATTGAAGGCAGGGTTCATAGTCCTAGTGGAAACCATAGAATGAGTGAGTCCAGTAGTAGTCCGTCCAAAGAAGGATGGGAAGTGGAGGATTTGTGTAGATTTTAAACCCTTAAATGCAGCCACTAAGAAGAACCCATATCCTCTTCCATTCATTGTTCAAATCTTGGATTCAGTGGGCTGGTTATGAGAGGTACTGTGTGTGTGATGGTTTTTCAAGCTGTTTTCAATTGAAGATTTCTCTTAAAGACCTCACAAAAACAACTTTCATTATGCCATGGGGTTGCTATTGCTATACGGTATTGCCATTTGGGTTGTCAAATGGAGCATGTTTCTATCAAGAGAGGACAAATTGAGTATTGGAATCATTGATTGGTAGTTGTGTTAACTCTTTTATGGAAGACTTCTCTGTCTACAGTAGTAGGGCTGAACACCATGAGAAGCTGTAGATGGTATTGGCTCGATATGATGAATGTGGAGGACAACTAAATCCCAAGAAATGTCATCTAGCATAGCCAAGGGTGAAGTTATTGGTCCATATGGTGTCAAAAAATGGCATTGAGGCTGATCCCGACAAGATTATGTCTATTATTCTTCTTCCATCACCTACTAGTACGAAGCAATTGGCAAACTTTATACACAAAGTGAAGTACATGGGGCGGTTTATTCCGTTGTCTTCACAACTCCTTTATCCATTACAACAAGTGGCAAAGCATGATCCATTGCAATGGGATAACAAGCGTGAAGAAGTGTTTCAAGAGGTGTTAGAGGGGTTGTCAGCCATGCAAGCTTCTGATTGGGATCAAGTGTTTTATGTAAATCCATCAGTAGGGGATGATGCCATTGGAGCCATGATATTGCAAAAGGGGAAGGGCAGCCATTATATGAGGCCAGTGTATTGTGCAAGCCGAGTGAAGTTGGTAGCAGAGAGAAAATTCTCGGAAGTAGAGCTAGTAATGGCCAGTGTAATATTTGGTTGTTGACGATTTCGTCATTACTTGCTACCACGACCTTTTGTTTTCTTGAGAAGTTACTCCTTTTTGCCACAACTAGTTAATAGCGCTAACATGTCAAATGTGGTGAAGAAATGGGTAATTGAGCTGCAAGAGTTTGCGTTCTCTTTTCTAGTGGAAGACAATACAAGAGCTACCCTAGCTGATTTGTTGGCTTACAAGGAGAATCCCCTCCTTATTAAGGAAGAGGTGGTGAGAAAGGTAGTTGAAGAAGTGCCATACATCATCAATGCACATGTGTTGCTCTTTGATGGCTCATACAGGAAGAGCCATGATGCGGCTTCAGGGGGTATAGCACTTTATGATCCAGTGGTGAAGCTAGTATACAAGAGAGGGTTCAAATTGGATGCACATAGTAGCAATGAGGATGAATATGCTACATTGAAAGCTGGCTTACAAATTTGTTTGAAGTACGGGATTAGAAGGTTGAGCATAAAAGGTGATGCCTTGTTAGTTGTGAAGCAAGTGTTGGGTGTATGGAAGAGCAAGAACACCTCATTGAAGGAAATGTGTTTCAGAATTAAAGGCCTGTTAAAAAAGTTCAAAGGATGGAGCCTCAGACACATTGAACATGCTCTAAATGGAGAGGCCCATGAAGCAGCTCAAAGAATGATTGGGGAGATATTTGTGTTGAGGACCAATTTACCTCTTTATCATGGCTGGGAAAGTTTGGCTAAAGAAGAGGAGTTTTTGCTAACAGGAATCATTCCAAAGGACATTCAGAAGTCTAAGAAGTATGGCTTTGTGCGTAGAGCATACAGGTACAAATTGATTGGTGATGTCTTATACATGAAAGGGGCTGAGCTCGTGTTGAGACGTGTACCTTGGCGGGAGGAGCTTTATAGAGTGCTGGAAGAGAATCATGAAGGTGCATGTGGCAGACATTTTTCTCTAAAGATCACCTTGCATAAGATCCTGCAAGAGGGGTATGTATGCCTAGTTTGCACAAGGATGTTCACCATTGGTGTAGGTCTTGCAATAGGTGTCAAGCATTTGGGAAGAGAGTGTTGAAGCCAAAGCTACAAAAAACCATTATGGCATTTGATGTGTTTGAAAAGTGGGGGATTGATGCAATAGGCCCATTACCTATCACAAGTAGGGACAAAAGCTATATTTTGACTGTAGTGGACTATCTCTCTAGATGGGTAGAGGCTATAGCAGTAAAACAGATCACTGCAAAGGATGCGGCAAAGTTTGTGTATGATGAAATATGCTGCAAGTTTGGGGTGCCATTGGAGCTACTTTCAGATAAGGGGCGAGGATTTAGAGCTAAACTGCTAGACTTTTTATGTGCGAAGATGAAGATTAGGCACCAGCATACCACTCCTTATTACCCACAGTGTAATGTCTTAAATGAAAGATTCAATGGTGAGTTGGTACAAATTCTTTCAAAAGTGACAGAGCACCGAGGAAAGAATTGGGATTTGGAATTGCCTAGTGAATTATGGGCTTACCGTACGTCGGTGAAGACAGGTGCAGGGTTTACTCCCTTTCATTTGGTATATGGAAAGGAAGCACTATTGTCTGTGGAGGTAGAGTTGCCTGCAGTAAAGATTCTAGACAAGTTGCTTGGGCCGCCTAGTGATGCATTCAAGGAGAGGCTCTTACAATTACAAGAGGTTCAGCTGGATAGGATGAGTGCATTGGAACATTATGGGCAGATGCAGGAGAAGGATTTGGCAAAGATAAATGAAAAGGTCAAAAGTAAGGGTATCAAGAACCATGACTTGGTTTTGCGCTACAAAAGTAAGCTGGACAACACCTTCCAAAATAAGTGTCAAATTAAGTGGGAAGGCCCTTTCAAGGTAGTGGAGTGTTTTCCGAATGGTACATATCAGTTGGCTAACCTGGATGGGATTTTACATAAGTCAAAGGTAAATGGATTGCATCTTAAATTATATCATGCCAGGTTAATGATGGTGGAGCAAGATGAGTTGCCTGTGGAGCAAGTAATGTTGGTGAAGGATGAGGAGACTTGTGACGCGACGAGTTTCATATCTCTTTTTGTTGCTGGCTGCTGATAATGAATGATCTAGCAGGCTAGGGGATGGGCAAATTATGTCAGTAGTTTTTTGGAGCAAGGGATTGCACATATGTACATACACATGCATGGTGTATCAAATAAATGATTGCCCACTTTCCAAAGCCAGGTGGTTACGTGGGGCCCACATGTGTTCAGGTATGTACATAATGCATCGATTTTCATCGTCACCAGTACCAGTGTGTTTTTCCTATAATGATGAGGAGTTTTTAGCGCGTAAAAATTATCCAGAAAGATATCCGCGGGCCGACGGCATGAGGTAAGTAGGTGCGTCAGATGGCATCTAGTGGTGTAAGGAGGTCGAATGGGGTCAATACTTGCAGGTGGACAAGTACGGACATAATGTAGGTGTTTCCTTGTGATAATTATGTAAAAAGGTCATCATGAGAACAGTATTTGGGGTCCACTTCACGTGGTGGTGGGATGCATTATTGAAAAAAATTGAGTGCCAATTGTGCGAATGGATGCAGCAAGGTGACAACTATGCACTGCGAGGCCACTTTTTGGCCTGTTTGAGGTCATCTAAAAGGCCAAGGGTGCCCAAGTAATAAAGCTAAGTGTGGGAACGGAAACAATAGAGAGAAGACCAGAGAAAACATCGAGAGAAGAGGAGGAACAACCGCAACTGTGTTTTTGCTCATTTTGGAGAATGTTTTGGCCGTAAACTGCTCATCCGAGGTCGGATTTGATCACTTTGACATTGTAGACTAGGGTTTTGGGCTGTTCCGGACGCGATGACGCTGTCCATTTTGCGAAATTACTCACTTTTTTTCTGCTTTTTTGACTGTGTACGTTTCTCCTATGAGCAAAGCTTCTGCTCCAGTTTGTGATTGTATCTGGCATACTTTACCCATATTGTGTGATCTATTTGCCCCATTGGTGTTGGCCCAAGCTCAATTGTATTTGAACATAGGAAATTATCCTCTTTTGAGCTGAGTATTTTGGGTGTGTGTGTGTGTGTCTGTTTGTGTGTGTGTGTGTGTGTGTGTCTCTCTCTCTCTGTGTGGAGTGGGTAAATGGGTAGTCTCTCTCCTCTCACTCCATAGGTGCATTCCCTGTCTCGGCCACGTGGGTTGTGTAAGCCAAGTGGTGCCCCATAGTGTGTGTGTGTATATCCTCCCAAGAGTGTTGTTGGGTCATTATAGAGGCGTTCTGTGTGTTTCCAGTATAGGTATGATAGGCCAAGTGATGGTGCTGCAACAATTAGGAGAAGTAACTTGGTTGTGAAGCAGAGTTGAACAGGGACTGCTTGCGGTGGGGAGCACATGGTAGTGGTAAATGGGTGTTCATGGAAATGGGTGTACATGGGTTTTCTCAAGCCACTAAGTGTTGGGACTGATAGCAAGAGGGAAAAGATCTCACGGCTTAGGTGAGAGCACCTCCAGCCATGACTCGACAAACTCTGTGTGTGTGTGTGTGTGTGTGTGTGTGAGAGAGAGAGAGAGAGAGAGAGAGAGAGAGAGAGAGAGAGACCATTCACATGTCCAAACACGGTGTTGGGCAAAAAAAAGTGGGACACCTCTATATCTCTATAGCCCAAGAGCGTTCAAACTTTAACCTCAGCATCAAAAGTACACCCCAAAAACTCTTAGTAAACCCCAACCAAAAGGCCTATGCTCCCATGGGAATTTACCAACACATGCCCACCCAAAGGATCATACCCCATAGGAGCAAAACCCCGTCAAAGCACGGAATTATAGAACATGTCGACCAATGCATATGAAGACAAGGGCGCCCCCTTTCACAATTGAACATCAAAAACCCAGCACTTCAACATAAATTCCACAATTCATAGATAGTGCCCCCCCCCCCCCCAATTTGTTTGCACACGTATCGGGACAACTCTCTGTTCACGTCAATTTTGCATGTAACGGCGTGTGGAGCACTATGGGGGCACTCTCTTGTACATAAGAGCAACATGGGGTCCAATGTTCCGAGAGATATTTATCTACATGTTATGGTGGTGATGCAACAATTGAAGCAAAAAGTCAAAATGGGTCCTCTTCATGCAATGGTTAATACAAAAAGACCTTAATTGGGGATACAAAGATGTAGCATCCTAGAATTTGGTCTTCTTCTGTAGCTAGCAATGTTGTTGTATCGTGTGCAAGCCACTACCTTCGACTACTTCAACTGTACATATTTGAAGATGTTGTGGATATTCTACATCTATCTCAAGGAGTGTGTGTGTGTGTGTGTGTGTGTGTGTGTGTGTGAGAGAGAGAGAGAGAGAGAGAGAGAGAGAGAGAGAGAGAGAGAGAGAGATAACATTATCTTAAACAACATAGGAACAAGCCAAGGGACATAAAAAATATAGCGAGAAAGTCTTGTGTTGAGCTTCTATGTGAAGCTACTCAATATATGGCTTCTCTATATATGGCACCCAGGTCCCCTCTATATATACATCATCTCATCTGTGTATTCTACACACTTTGGGATTCTATTTCTATGCTCTCTTTCTCTTTCAACATGGTATCAGAGCAGTACGTTTTTGTTTTAGGTCACCAGAATCGATGTGGTCTACAATTTTGCAGAAAGAAGTTTTTCCAAATTCTGCACCGATTTGGAGTTATCGTTCATGGACTGCGTACATACCTGAAAAGAAACTTCCACTTTTTGTTTTTGATTTTCTGCTAATTGAAAACGATTTTGCAGAAACTATGTACATGAGACACTAAAATCGATGTGGTCTACAACTTTGCAGAAGGAAGTTTTTTCAAATTCTGCACTGATTTTGAGTTATCGTTCACGGACTGCGTACATACATGAAAAGTAGCTTCCGCTTTTTGTTTTTGATTTTTCTACGAATTGAAAACAATTTTGTAGAAACTACCCGTGGAAAGCACTAGAACCGATGTGGTCTACAACTTTGCAGAAGGATGTTTCCTCAATTTTTGCACTGATTTTGAGTTATCGTTCGCGGACTGCGTACATGCTTGAAAAGCAACTTTCGTTTTATTGTTTTGATTTTTCTCTTAATTGAAAACGATTTTGCAGAAACCACTTGTGCATGGCACTGGAATCGATGTGGTCTACAACTTTGCAGAAGGGAAGTTTTTTTAAATTCTTCATTGATTTTGAGTTATCGTTGGCCGACTGCGTACATGCCTGCAAAAGCAACTTTCGTTTTTGTTTTTTGTTTTTTCTCCTCATTGAGAACAATTTTGCAGAAATAGTCTGCAAAATTGAGAACGATTTTGCAGAAACTACTTGTGCATGGCACTGGAATCGAAGTGGTCTACAACTTTGCAGAAGGGAAGTTTTTTTAAATTCTTCATTGATTTTGAGTTATCGTTGGCCGACTGCGTACATGCCTACAAATGCAAATTTTGTTTTTCTTTTTTTTTTTCCTCCTAATTGAGAACGATTTTGCAGAAACAGCCTGCGGAGGCAGTGGAATCGATATGGTCTACAACTTTGCAGTAGGAAGTTTTTTCAAATTCTGCACTGATTTTTAGTTATCGTTTGCGGACTGCATACATGCCTGAAAAGTAACTTTTGTTTTTGGTTTTTTTTTTCTGCTAATTGCAAATGATTTTGCAGAAACTATTCACACGAGCCATCGGAATCGATGTGGTGTATAACTTTGCAGAAGAAAGTTTCTCTAAATTGTGCACCGATTTTGGGTTATCGTTCTCGTACTACGAATATGTTTGAAAAGTAAATTTTACTTTTTGCTTTTGATTTTCCTCATAATTGAAAACTTCTCAATTATATTTTCTTTTCATCAATCATATATTTGTTACTGACATAACTTTGTTGTAGAAGCCAGTTACATATCGTTCCGATTCATTCGAGCCGTTGATGATCGTCCAAATTCTATCGAGCTACTGTTGGTACATGATCTTTTGTTATATGATATACTCGTTCATTGATGCTCGTATAATTATTCTTCTAGAGATATAGTTTATACCGTTTTATTGATAATCTCTCGTTGATACCATAGTGATTTTGATGGTACCATGATGATGTTTTGTTAGTACTTTGGTCATGGTGATTTTCGTTGATACCATGATGATATTTCGTTGATACCATGGTTATTCTCGGTGATGCTATGATGATATTTCGTTGATTCCATGGCTATTCTCGGTGATACCATGATGTTGTTTCGTTGATACCATGGTTATTCTCGGTGATACCATGATATTGTTTCGTTGATACCATGGTTATTCGCGGTGATATCATGACGTTGTTTCGTTGATACAATGATTATTCTCGTTGATATCATGATGTTGTTTCGTTGATACCATGGATATTTTCGGTGATACCATGATGTTGTTTCTTTGATACAATGATTATTCTATGATGCTTTTCGTTGATACCATGATGATTTATTCATTTTTATTGATACAATGATGATATTTTGTTAATACTTTGATGATACTCATTAATATCACTACGTTGATAAATATCGTTTTATGTAGTATATACACATGTCATTTGCATCACGTATCATGCATCTTGTACTTTTTATGTTCATACTTTATGTCCACATATGTTGTCGTGCGTATATATGTCGTCAATAGAGTGGCGTCGTGAACCATCTCTTATGGCATTGTGAATGCAATTATTTCACTAATGATGCTAATAATTTTCATGACTATGTTTTTTTGAGCCTATGATCTATGTAGGATTGATCAAAGAATTGATTTCATGAAGAAAAACTTGGTGAAAATAAAAGATTTATGAAGACATGTTTGGTGATGCCATATTGATGACAACATGAAGATATGTTTGGGGATGCGATAGTGATGACAAGCTACACAGCAGACACTTCTGATTACGAGCTAATCGATAACCTTTACACCTCTTTATTGAACCTTTGAATTCATTATTGTATTTGATAAGATAGGAGTAATGTAACTCCTCATAAAACATTCATTGTAAAAGGAGTGATGTAGCTCCTCATGAACATTTGTATATTCAATGATTTTTATAATATAATGGTGGGTGTATATAGAGCTGTGGGTTTTTTCCTTGATCCCCCTGGGGGATTCACCATGGAAAACTTATCGTACCATGTAAGTGCAAGGGAGGGGGTTTTTTTTACAAGTTACATAAGCATATAAGTTAGGGGCAGACCCCCAATAATTTATCTCCTAAGCTTAAAAATAAGGGAGGGGGTATCATATTTATTGGTTGGGGGAGGGGAGAGTGAGAAAAGGAAAAAATAAGAGGAAGTTTTTGTGTTTTGAAATCAGTGCTTCCCAAAAGAGTCCGCCGTTGGACTTTTGAGTCAATAGCTACAAAGATCCATGCAAGAACTAACACTACTTTGTATCAATTTCTTTTTTGTAATTATAGTTCATTTGTTGAGGGATGAAAGCTATAAAGAGTTTGTATAGATGAAAATTTACACGAAGAACCTAGCACAACTATACGACCATGTTTTTTGAGTAATTTAGATGGGGCAGAATTGGATGAGTAGCTAGAGTGCAAGCTAAACGGGTACATATTTTGAAACTCAAACTAAGACACATTGAGAGTACATCTAGTTATCAACATAAGTGGTTCCTTAGTACGTTGCCAGTCACTATGCTACACGCTCTTTGACTAGTTTTACTCAGTTAGCTCATGTGAGACCTAAATTTTATATGTAAGATAGGGGTATGATAATTTTCTGCGTTGATTGTCGTATAAGCGTAGAAAGGGGGGTCATATTCCCGAATATGAGTCGTATATAGGGGTTTTATCAAAGTTGTCCGCTTGCACGTGGCGTCTTGTTTTATATATAGAGTGAATCCCTCGGGTTGATCCCCCAAGGGTTTTTTCATCCACAATTAGGGACCCTTATTTGAGCGGGGGTGTTGAGCTTATATATGAAGCTACTCAATATATGGCTTCTCTATATATGGCACACAGGTCCGCTCTATATATACATCATCTCATGTGTGTATTCTACACACTTTGGGGTTCTATTTCTGTGCTCTCTTTCTCTTTCAACAGCTCGGATACCATGTTGAAAGAGAAAGAGAGCATAGATATAGAACCCCAAAGTGTGTAGAATACACACGTGAGATGATGTATACATAGAGTGGACGTGGGTGCCATATATAGAGAAGCCATATATTGAGTAGCTTCATATATAATCTCAGCATCTTGAAATCAAGACTTGGTAGGATATAGTAGAGCATGCTTATGGCATCATTTTGAGGCATACAAAATATATTGATCAGCAAATCAATCTAGAATTGATACACACACACACACACACACACACATAGAGAGAGAGAGAGAGAGACTTCCCTTGGCAATCTGGTAGCCCTTCAAAAGTGACCTCGGAGCATGTTTTGCTTCAACCAATAGAGGGGTCATGAAAAGAATATCTATTGGCAAGTCACGATTTTGATAGCATGGCGCAACAAAATCAAGGTGGTAGAAATTTGGTACATTGTCATTGGTTTTGATGAGCAAGGAGATATGGGAAATTTGAATTTATTAGAAGTCATGTGAAGGATAAGTTGCTCGCAACCGTTTGGCTAAAAAGAATTCCATGTGATCATTAAGAGAGAGAGAGAGAGAGAGAGAGAGAGAGAGAGAGAGAGAGAGAGGGGATGACGGGCTTTGGTTTTGCTCCTCCCTAGTGTTTTTCCCACAGAGAAGCTTAAGCTCGGCCTTGTACGAAGAAGCTTTTGAGGTCGATTTTGTCAAGATCTCCGCCATTGTCAACGCCTACTACATTAAAGACGATATCGGGCAACACAATGGCGCGTGACATGGCAGCACTACGTACCTCAACAGGTAGCTTCATTCCTGCCTTGACGTTCACCCTCTACATAAACAAGTCCTTCATTTGTTCTCTGATATGGCCTCTTTTGCATTACCTTCGGCCTTTAGAGTAGACCCTAGGGAAGAAGTCCAGAGCCTAGTTCATGCACAATTGGATAATACCCCCTCCTATGATGCGTTAGACTTGTCTGTTATTCTACAAGATTCCATCACCAATGATCCTTAGATTAAAGGGGACCAGCAAGTATCTTTGGATTCCAAAATGATCTGGCAACAAATATTTGTCTTCAAGGCCAGAGCCGTTGTTCTTTTCTTTACAAGTAGATTGCCCCAAATCAATAATATAGTACACGCCATTGATCAGGACTTTGGTGCTCATGTTATAGTGAAATATTTTATGCGGGGTAGGGACTTTTCAAGGCCCGGTTTCTTAAGCCCCAAGATCATGCTACATTCTTGTCCAAAACTTTTGTTATACTGTTTGGGGCGGTTGTTCATGTGTTTGACTGGAAGCCCATTCAAATAATTGATGATGGCCTACTCTCTCAGTGTCCTGTGTGGTTAGAATGCATCAACTTACCTTCCTTTATGTGGCCATGCATTAAGGATATCACTGCCACATTGGTCCAAGTCTTGTATGCCCTCACAATTAATTCCCCCAACCGAGACAAATCATGCCTACTATGGAACATCAAAAACCCCTTTCCACAAACTATAGACATCAAAATCCCTTCTGTAGGAAGAATGGTGTTTTATCTTAAATGGGGTTCTCTAGCAAGAGCATGTTTTTATTATAACAAACTAGGGCACTTCTCTAGGAATTTCCCCATGTGTCTCAGTCCTTAGAAGATTTCATTCCCTCTTACCCAGACAGTAAGAATTTGGTTTTAAGGGAAAAAATATTCGGGAAATCTCCTAGTACACTTTAGCGAGGTAATGGCAGCAGTCCTGTGGTGAACCATCTATAAATGTCTCTCCTACTTATGCTCATGCACTTAGTACCATAACTAGCCATGCAAAAGGATTCTTCAGACCTCTATTCAACCTTAGTCATGTAGGGAACCAGGCCAGATCTAGTAGTGGGCACCAAGGCCCTGCCTCATCTACTAACCCTCATAGTATTAGTAAAACCACGGATAAGGGGAAAAGGCCTATTGACGCTGAGGGGTTCCAAACAGTCTTTGCGAGGATATCTTTCAAACCTTGACAGCAATCCTCATGGTACATTAGCCTAAATGTGTTTGATATTCTACATGACATGCCCCGAGGCAACTTGTAATACCGTTGAGAAAAGTACCTCCAAATTGGGAGGACCCTGCTATTAATCTTGAGGTCAACATGGTGGACAGTGATGATAGCTCTCACGAGGGGGTAACAACCAGGTTGTTATGAATACTCCCTCATGAAATTCGCAACCTTCAATGCTAAGGGTCTTAATGACCCCACTAGGTTGGCTATGCTTAACCAATGGATTCTGCAAAAAAATATTGATGTAGTTCTCATACAAGAACATAAATGGCATAAAAGAGTTGGAGAAACTTATTACTTCAAAGGATACTCTTGCTTTTATGGGGGGGGGGAAGGGGTGTATTCTTGGGTGCTGACCTTTATTAAAAATTCTCTCAACCCTCAGTGGGTGCTTGATCACCCTTCTGGCCATTGCTCTGTTTTTACAATGGATTCCGCATGGGGACTTCTGCATATTATCAATGTGTATGCTACCAACATATGGACTCACATAATGGAAATTTGGTCATGGCTAAAAATGATGAAACTAGGAAATGTATTAGGAAGAGAATGGGGTCTAATAGGGCCTCTTTATTTGGCAGTTTAAGGAAGTCAAACCTTTAGCATTAAGAACATAATCAAAGGACAACTTTTGAATTCAAACATGCAAAACACCTAGTTTATTTGAATTCAAAGTTTCCCCCCAAAATGGAATTTAAAATCTTGCGGGTAAAACCATATCATGTAGCATATTTATGGAAAGATCTCGACGCGTAGATTGCAGATCTATGATCTCTGCTTAAATCGGAGATCATATGTGGGAGTTATGGAAGGCCAAAAATCATAAAATTGTCCACCTCCTTTTTGGGGGAAAAGTGCATCCTTTGACCGCTCTTACACATCTCTTACACACCCACCATTCTTGCACACATGGCGTGCACCTATTTGTCAAATTGTTAATCACCTCCATAAGCTCAAGGAAAATAAAGAGGCCCTCCTACACCCCATCCTCTTCCTAATGGGTATTTTTTATAGTGATTTCAACATGGTAACTAAGCTGGTAGATACCACTTCCATGGGTACTGTCATGCCCAAGGAAGAAGCTGCTTGTTGGGATGAGCTGGAAACCCTACATCAATTGTCAGATGCCTAGTTAAATGGGTTCAATTCAAATGGGTTCACCTTCCACTCTAAGTCTTATATGCCATGTTGGTCGAGGTTGGATAGATTCTATTTTATACAGGATGTATGGCTACCTGCTAATTGCCAAATGCAGGTTTAGATTGTTTTTTATATGTCTAATCATTTTCCACTCGTTTTGAGTCTTGCTGATGCTAATGCTAATGCTATGTCTGTTAAAATTGGTAAAGTGAGGCCTCTGATGGTATTTGTTGTTACGCAATAAACACTTTCAAGAAGATTTATTAAGCTGTGCTAGCCATGCTAAAAGGTTGAAAGATGATCTTGTTAATGCTTGGATTTTTTTATACTCTGAAATGAAAAAATGCATAAGACATCATGGTAAGACAAGGGATTGCAAAAACAAAGATAGAAATTGGCCGATCTGAATTAGAAACGTAAACCTTTGCTAGATCAGGTGCACAAAGGTCAGGTTACCGTACAATTATGTAAATAAATCGAGGACATAAAGGGTGCCCTTCTCTCTATAGATGAGGCTAAGGTTGTTAAATGAAGGCTCAAATGCAGAGTCATAGAGAGTTATTAGGTGTGAATGACACTTCTAAAGGGTTTTTTCACAAACTTAAAGCTAAACATAATAGAGAAGCTATCACTAAAATTATAACAGAAGATGGGTCTGTTGAGGTCACTGACAACCAGAACCTTATGCAAACCCATGTGGATCACTTTACTGCCATTCTAAATAAACCAATGGATACCTCCAAGGAAAGGCAGCAGGCAATGGATGTAGTATTAGCTTATGTGGACTCTTGCATTGATAATTGTGATGCCCAGAGGCTTGAGGGCTTCTTTGATGAAGGAGAACTTCACTATGTTGTCACTAAGTTGGAAAATCGAAAAAACCCTTGGAGCCTATGGGCTTTCTAAGGAGTTCTTGATGCATTTCTGGACCCATTTCAAATGTATGGTTATGCAAGCAATCAATGTTATCTGGGCATCACAGTCTATGGACCCTCATCTCAAAGAGGGGATTTTAAAACTCATCCCTAAGCTAAAACTCTGCTTAACTCTCTCATAGTGGAGACCCATAACCATGATGGGTTTGCTGTATAAGGTTCTGGCTAAGTTAGTGGCTATAAGACTCTCCCCTCTATTAAAGAAACATATTCATATAAACCAGATGGGGTTTATCGGGGGTAGATCTATCTTGGATAACATTCCGGCTGTACAATTGGGGGCTGAATATGTTGTTAAAACCAACCAAAACACTATAATTCTACAACTAGATTATGAGAAGGTCTTTGATACTGTTGCTTGGGACTTCATTCATGCCATTTTGCAAAAGTTGGGTTTTGGGGCCAAAATGAGTGTTTGCATCTTCTTGCTGGGTCAACATGCTGCTTCGAGGATCTTAGTGAATGGAAAAATTTCAGGCCCTATTAATATCCAAAGATCAGTGAGACAAGGGTGCCCCTTAAGTCCTTTTTTTTTTTTGCAATCATTACTCGTCCATTTTTCTGCTTTTTGGAGAAACAATGAGCTTTAGCGAGAATCACTCTTTTAAATTTGTCCAAAGAACAACTGTTGGCTCTTGGCATTGCTAATGCCACTATGATATTTTTACATGCTACAAATTTGAACTTGACTAAATGCATGTCTTACCTTGCTTTGTTTTCTTTGGCTGTTGGTATAAATTTGAATTTACAAAAGTCTATACTTATTGACATAAATGCTTATCAGCTTGAAAATCTTATTTGGGCTACAAGAGAGTTCATATGGGCCATATTGTTAGTTATCTCGGGTACCCTATAGGGGTGCACACACCCAATACTCAGCCGATTCAGTAGGTTCTATCTAGAGTCCAAACCAAAATGGTTGCATGGTACTGTGATAAGTGGCCATTGCATGTTATACCCAAAAATATACAGGCCATTCTTGTTCCTTATCTGTTGTATTACTTGCCATTGCTGGACTAAAAAAAGACACGTTTAGCCCAGATACAAACTTTGCTGACAAAATCTCTTTGGGAAAATAAAGGGAAAACTTGTGCCTTCATCAAATGGGACTTTGTTATCTATCCTAAGAACCAAGGGGGATTGGATGTCCTAAACTTGCAGGCAGACACTCATGCTAGACGAGCCACTATGGTCAAACATATGCTCAAAAGGGATACTATTTGGTCCAGATGTATGTGGGATATTATATCTTTGTTAGTGGTATACTTTCACGGGACATGGAATATGGCCGATTGGGATAAACTATTCTCACATGCCCCTATTTAGACATGATGTCTTACTGCTCAGCTGTGATAATGAGTTTTTCAAAACATACATGCTCAAACTTGATATGGCAAGGTCAACTTAGGTATACAAGGAACTCCCTTGGACAAGAAAATGTCTTTTGGATCTTTGTTTTTAAAAGTCCTCCTGCTTTGATTATTAAAAAACTAGCCATCAGGTTGTTCAAAAAAGGTATCACATGCATTGAACAAATGTTGGACTCTCAGGGATTGTTTGTTTCTTTTTTTGTAGCCAAGAGACAATTCGGACTTTCCAATGCCTTCATAACAAGTTGGACAGATTTGTGTATTCAAAATTTCAGGCTGCAAGTCCCCATTACATATGGTAAAGATTTAGAGACTAGCACCTCCCAGGGAATGTAGGTGATTGGTGAAAGTCTTCTATTGCTCAATTCTACAGTTTGCTTATATCAACTATGGACATATCTATCATATGAAATAGATACTGAAGGTTTAACAGATCTCAAAAATGCCTTATGGAGCCTCCCTTGCTCAAACAAGCACAAAGTATTTATGTGGAGACTGTTCATAGGTTCTCTCCCTTGTGGCAAATTATTTCTTAAAAAATGTATTGCGGATGGCAAATGTCCTAATTTTAAGGCTATGGAAACTCTTAAACATATGTTTTGGAATTGCAAAAATGTAAGGCAATGGTGGTTGTGGATTCTTCAGCATGTGCAAAACTGGGTCCCTGTTAAACTGTCTATTTTCTTTATGACTTCTGGGTTGTGCAAATATCCAAGTGATGCTATGCAGTTTTGTATGCAGTCTTTGAGAGTATGGCTACTTTTCTATGTTGAGCTTATATGTGAAGCTACTCAATATATGGCTTCTCTATATATGGAACCTAGGTCCCCTCTATATATACATCATCTCATGTGTGTATTCTACACACTTTGGGGTTCTACTTCTGTGTTCTCTCCTTCTCTCTCAACATGGTATCAGAGCAGTACGTTTTTGTTTTCGATTTTTCTCCTGATCAAAATCGATTTTGCAGAAGCTACCCGCATGAGAGATTGGAATCAATGTGGTCTACAACTTTGCAGAAGGAAGTTTCTTCAAATTCTGCACCAATTTTGAGTTATCGTTCGCGGACTGCGTACATACCTGAAAAACAGCTTCCGCGTTTTGTTTTTGATTTTTCTGCTAATTGAAAACGATTTTGTAGAAACTACTCGCGTGAGAGACCAGAATTGATGTGGTCTACAACTTCGCAGAAGAAAGTTTTTTCAAATTCTGGACCGATTTTGAGTTATCGTTCGCGGACTGCGTACATACCTGAAAAGCAACTTCCGCTTTTTGTTTTTGATTTTTCTGCTAATTGGAAATGATTTTGCAGAAACTACCCACTTTAGACACCGGAATCGATGTGGTCTACAACTTTGCAGAAACAAGTTTTTTCAAATTCTGCACCGATTTTGAGTTATCGTTCGCGGACTGCGTACATACCTAAAAAGCAATTTTTGTTTTTTGTTTTTTATTTTTCTGCTTATTGAAAACGATTTTGCAGAAACTACCCGCGTGAGAGACCGGAATCGATGTGTTCTACAACTTTGCAGAAGAAACTACCCGCGATGGGGATTGGAATCGATGTGGTCTATAACTTTGCAGAAGAAAGTTTCTCTAAATTCTACACCAATTTTGGGTTATCGTCTCAGACTGCGAATATGTTTGAAAATCAAAATTTTACTTTTTACTTTTGATTTTTCTCATAATTGAAAACTTCTCAATTATATTTTTCTTCACCAATCATATATTTGTTACTGACGTAACTTTGCTGCAGAAGCCAGTTACACATCGTTCCGATTCAGTCGAGCCGTTGATGATCGTCCAAATTCTATCGAGCTACTGTTGGTACATGATCTTTTGTTATATGATATACTCGTTCATTGATTCTCGTATAATATTCTTTTAGAGATATAGCTTACGTCATTTTATTGATAATTTCTCATTGATACCATAGTGATTTTGATGGTACCATGATAATGTTTTGTTAATACTTTGGTCATGGTGATTTTCGTTGATACCATGATGATATGTCATTGATACCATGGTTATTCTCGGTGGTGCCATGATGATATTTCGTTGATACCATGGTTATTCTCGGTGATTCCATGATGATATTTCGTTGATTCCATGGTGATTTTTATTGATACCATGATGATGTTTTGTTGATACCATGGTTATTCTCGGTGATACCATGATGTTGTTTCGTTGATACCATGGTTATTCTCGGTGATGCCATGATGATATTTCATTGATACCATGGTTATTCTCGGTGATGCCATGATGTTGTTTCGTTGATACAATGATTATTCTCGGTGATATCATGATGCTTTTCTTTGATACCATGATCATTTATTCATTTTTATTGACATAATGATGATATTTTGTTAATACTTTGATGGTATTCATTGATCACTACATTGATAAATGTTGTTTTATGTAGTATATACACATATCATTTGTATCACATAATCACACATTTTGTACTTTTACGTTTATACTTTATGTACCATATGTTGTCGTGCGTATATATGTCGTCAAAAGAGTGGCGTCACGAACCATCTCTTATGGCATTGTGAACGTAATTATTTCATTAACGATGCTAATAATTTTCATGACATGTTTTTTTTTGGAGTCTATGATCTATGTAGCATTGATCAAAGAATTGATTTTATGAAGACAAACTTGGTGACAATAAAAGATTTATGAAGATATGTTTGGTGATGCCATATTGATGACAACATGAAGACATGTTTGGTGATGCGATATTGATGACAAGCTACACATCAGATTCACGGAGATACTTTTGATTACAAGCTAATCGATAGCTTTTACACCTCTTTATTGAACCTTTGTATTCATTATTGTATTTGATAGGAGTAATGTAACTCCTCATAAAACATTCATTGTAAAAGGAGTGATGTAGCTCCTCGTAAACATTTGTATATTCAATGATTTTTATAGTATAACGGTGGGTGTATATAGAGCTGTGGGTTTTCCCTTGATCCCCCAAGGGTTTTTTCATCCACAGTTAGGGACCCTTATTTGAGCGGGGGTGTTGAGCTTATATGTGAAGCTACTCAATATATGGCTTCTCTATATATGGCACCCAGATCCCCTCTATATATACATCATCTCATGTGTGTATTCTACACACTTTGGGGTTCTACTTCTGTGTTCTCTCCTTCTCTCTCAACATTCTATATTTGAAATGCCAAGAATTATGCATGATTGAGAAAGTCTCTCTTTGCAAAGTCACTATTCCATGGGAGATCATTAAGAAAAAGATGACAGAGAATTGCCTCAATGTACTTGATGGGAAGTTGAGAGAGAGATGTTTGCAATTTATGGCACATTTATGATATAGCTGTGAGAAGAGATGATGTGATTAATGTAAATAAAAATTCCCAGAGAGAGAGAGAGAGAGAGAGAGAGAGAGATGTCCAAAAAGTCCTCAACTCAAAAGAATCAAGAAAGGGGGAAAAGGTGGAAAAAGAGATAGCAGAGATCTACTCGATGAATCTTAATCTGAAGATCTAATGCTTTTCACAAAGCTTTGGGTTTACTCCCCTTTATGGATTGGTCATGTCCTCAGGGCATGGAACTTCCCTTTACTCATGTGCCAGCTCGTTCACCGCATCACTCCAGGGGGGATTTGTTACCATATACATGTGGTAGTGATGTGTGTGAACACACTAGGACCGCCGGGGCATTTTTTCCCTCTTTGGGAGGTTTTTCCCCCCATCATTGTATATAGCCCATCACTCTAAGGCTATCCATCTTTCCATTGCACACTAAGTTATATACTCTCTATTGTGTGCCTTGAGCTTCCTTTGTCTTCTCCAAGCTATGTGCGTTTCTTTGCAACCCTAATTCCAATACATGCATGTGGCGTCTTTTGCTCCATCATCCTTTGGCGATCCTGCTGGGAGCAAAAATTGTCGGTTGTGCACCCAGAATTTGGATTTTGAGCAATGATGTATGTACATTTTGGATGTTGAAGGTAATTTCAAGATGGTGGTGCCATTCCAACCATTTATTTTCACAGGTTCCAAGGATGCAGATGATTGGCTTGCTTCTTATGAGTTTGATTTGACATGTTTATGCCATGCAGTTTCAAGTGAGGTGCAAAAGCTTGCAGCCACCAATCTGGTGGTCAAGGGTAATGCAAGAGATTGGTATGAGAGCTTGTCACACAAGATGAGAAGGGAAATTGGGACATGCTTAAGAGATGCTTTTTGAAGCAGTTCAAGAAGGTGATTCCTCACCAAGATTCATGGAAACATGTCACTAGTTTGTTTATGCAAGAGCACGAGTCTGTTGCAAAATGTTGGTCAAGATTTGATGATGCTTGGAGAGTTTGGAAAGATGCTCTATTGCATGTGGAAGCCATGTCTAAAAAGGAAATTTATTCTCCTTCTACAAATAGCCAAAGAGTACAAGTGTTCACAAGTCTGTTGCGGCCATTGGTCCTTAAGATGAAATTTCATGAGAAAGAGCCCAAATCAATGTGTGAATCATTGAAGATTTTGTTGCAGAAAGAGAGAATTTTGTGTGCTGCTATAGGCATGAAGTGCCTTTTGTCAATACATGGTATGGATAGTGTGGATGACCTATATGTACATAAAGTCACAGTTTGCAGGTGTTATGCTAGCAAGGATAATAGCTCGGATACAAGTGTATATTCCCATATGCGCAAAGTCAATTCAAATGAATTATGTGAAGCAACTTTGAAGACCATACACATGCCTATGGTGCAAAATGGCAAGGACATAATATATGAATGCAAAAGTTTGAACACTAGCACGGGAAGTGAAGATGATGAGAGTGAAATTGAAGAGCATGAGAGAGCCTATGATGGGGATACATTTGATGCTTTTGAGAGTTGGTGCGATGATGTATGTGATGAAGATATGGAGTTGCAAGATCCTATGATGGATATGGCAGCCTTGCACAAAGAGCAACGTATATTTTGGGAAGGCGCTTTGCATCAACAAGCCATGGATGCTTGAATTGATGATGAGATGATGGGCTATGGTCGTGGGGTTTCCACATTATGTGAGGATGACATAGAAGAGAGTCATGGTATGTTAGTTAATGTGACCTTGGGTACATGTGCTTTACTAGAGCTAGGAGTTGAGAAACCCTCTAGTGGTTGTGATGCAAAGGTATTGAGTCATGAAGGTGATAGGAATGAGTTTTATGTATGCAAAAATTTGATGCTAGTGCCATCTCCAAGAGATGTCGTGGATGATACATACCCTATAGTTTCTTAGTACAAACATCTTGAGGATGTGGTAGACAAGGAGGTTAAAGTGACCTTTTGCTTGCACGATGATCTTCTAGATGCATTTTGCATTCTTCAATGTACGTTGGGGGCCATATCCCTTTATCTGTGAAGATCTTGATTGGCAGCTCGCGAGTGTTGGGGCTAGTTGTCATGATGAAGATTGGGCAATGATGTCTTATGTGGCCTTATATGCACGTCCTTGAATTTTCAAGTGGCAACTGTCTTATGTGGAAGAAGAAGATTCTAGTAAGAGTGGTTTTAAAGAGAATTTTCAGTTTTGGAGTAAAGTTGTTAATGCTTGGAGTGATGGTCTCTTGGCCATAGGAAATCAAGAGCAGCTGATGTGTCAGGAAGATGATGTGCAATTTATGGTTGTCAATCAAATGGGATCTAACTATGAGATGCATTTTAAGGTATATATGGTTTTGAATGACTGTGATAGCTTGTGGTGTGAGATGGCATGTAGCAACCTTCCAGGTGGTCCATATCATGCTTGGGATCCAGGTGGGCAATGGCATTTTGGCAGGAAAAAATATTCTTTTCCCTTTCACGTGAGCGGAATGCTAGGGAGCATAGGTGATGCTATGAGACTTGATGAGTTTCCATATGATCCAGGAGGAGCTTTGAGGTCACTTCGGAGGATTTATGTCATAGTTTGATGCAAGTGTTGAGCATAAATGCTCAACTTGGGGTTGCGCAATGATGATAGACCACTTTTGGTTTGTACAAAGTAGTGCGTATATGCATGGGTGTATGTACAAAAGGATGCCAATACATGGATTTGGGAGCTTTGCAAAGTAATTTTGAGTTTCAAATGTGGTGCAACATGTGCACGTTGTAAATATTTGTGCTTTTTTGCCAGTAGTTGAGTGTACGTACATGCCTGGACATGGTGTTGACACCTTAGATATGGTTTCAAATGGAATATTTTGGCTTTAGGGAATGTGTTTGGTATTTTTAGAATGTAAATAATGCAAGTGGGAGGTGTAAGCACCCTCATCTTGCTCGAGAAGTTTGACACATGCAATAACTACCTATTTACGATGCCTAATTTGTTGTGATGCGTGCACCACCTTAGAAGTGGTAAAAAATGGAATGTGGGGATGTGGCAAAGGAACTCGGGTATCAAGGATCAAGCGTACAAAATTTGGTGAATATTGGAGTCTGTTTGGGGTTTTTCCCGCAAAAAATGCCCGTCAAGGGTCAACAATGGGGCCACAAAAGGTCAAAAATGGTCAAAAAAGGTATGAAAAGGCTTGAAATTGCCACATCAGCCACGATGCTGTGATTGTTCAAGCTGAAGGAAAAATTTTAAAGCCAATACTCAACCCTTTCACCTCTGTGTGGGGGAAAAAACAGGCTTTCTACAGGCGGTCTAGTGCAATCCCCATCGCGTTCACGTCCTATTTTCGAGTGTGTAAAGGAGTGAATGAGAGCGTTCTCTCTTCAATTTTTCACTTGGAAGAGTCTCTAGAAGTTTCGAGGTTTCCATGGATGTGTGTGTGCGAGGAATTGAGGCAAGAAGGTGCGGCCTTTTGCAAGACTATGTGACCCTGTATTGGTGCCATTAAGGTTGGCACTACTCTAAAGAGTCCAAAAGAGTGGAGTTTGGTGAAGGCTTTGCAATGGTTTGAGAGAGGCCTTTCATGGCTGGCGTTTTTGAGTTTTTGATGGTTTTTCTTATATATTGTGGTCACCATTGAGTGTGATTTTAAGTGTTGATCAACTCGACTCACCTTGTAGCGTCTGCTGCAGGCAAGCAAGGGCTTGTACGTCGAGGCGTTTGGAGTTTGAATTGAGCTTATGGGTGGTATTTTTATTGAGCACGTGAGTGGTGGTGTGTGTGGGTTGGAGTTTAAGTAAATTCCATGTGTGGTGTTGAGCTGTCTGGGTGTGTGAGTGTGCGCACAACGACTTTTGCTCCATCAATGCCAAAAAAGTCATACATTGCTACAAATTTGAAGGGAAAAGGTGCTCGTAAAAATCAACCCTAGGCCTCGTGCATTCTTTAGTTTTTGCTAGTTGTAGCATGTAGAACCACACTAACATTTTTTTTCCTAGAAGTTTTTTATTTGCTCGACAATCATACCCCTCCCAAGTCCCACACAAGAGACCATGGGGAGAGGAGTGGAGAACATGGGAGTATCCACTACACTACGTGAAGCCTAGTAAAACTTGAAATTGTGAGATACTTAGGAGACACGGTTTGCAAGAAATTGCTTATGATGCTATGACATGTAGTGAAGAAACCCCTCAAACACAACTTCTCCCCATGGTTTTTGAAATCAGCAATGTAAACCAACAATGCCAATGATACATCACATAAGTCTCACTTACCATGGTTGAACTTTTAGTGACCATGGTGCCTCGAGTGCAAGGTCTTTAATGCAAGTATTCTCACCTTTGTTGATCTTGACATTATGATAAACTAAAGGGCTAGATAGCCAAAATTGGGCATGAGAAAACTAAACTCACTACAAGATGCCTTTTAGATTTATGATGCTCTTCAAAATGGAAGTCAACGCGTAAATGATGGACAATCATTCTTATGCGATGCCCATTAAAATTTGAAACTTTTCCAATATAATGTCACTAAGACTATTGTACCTACCATGGCATGTGCAATGTAAATTGGGACGTTTATAAACTATAGAATGTCGCTTATGTGATGCTTTGCAAATTCAATTTTTTCTTGGAAGATGTCATGGAGAGCCACTCTCTCATTCTTTGTGTGTCAATGTAAACCTCCATATGTAGGTAACCCCCCCCCCCCCCCCCCCCCCCCCAAACCCAAAAAACCCAACACACACACACACACGCATATATTCACATAGAGACAAGCATAGCGAGAGAGAAAGAAAGAAACACTCACATGAAAACACACACAAACACACACAGAGGAATAACTCAACCTAAGAGCCAAATCAAATATACATGTGTCTGTTCTCCGCCTCAAAGAGAAAGAGGAATGAAATGAAATGTCATGTGCCATCTTCCAAAGTCCAAAATGGCCTATCAGACCAAAGAGTTACATCGTGGTGACTCTGATACAAGGTCCCGATAAAAAGAGAGAAACTAACTAAACAAAAACACTACGATGTATAGAAAGGGTGGGTTTGATACCCCCCCGCCCCCCCTTTGGTACAACTAGAATTTGTAGTTAGGGTGATGAGGAAGCTTGGGTTTGGTGATGAATTTTTGCATGCATTTTTCTTATGGGATTGGGCCCCAGGTCCAATACATTGGTTCATGGTAGATTGTCTAATGCTATAATGGTCTTCAAGTTTGTGAGGTATGGTTGCCATGTAAGCCCTTTTATGTTTGCAGTTGCAACTCATCCTCTGCTCTGTTTTCTTAATGCACAAGCTACTACTGGGAATATTATACGTCTAAAAATTGGTCAAGATAATGTTGTTGCACTTGGTTTTGCTGATGGCACTTTTACTTTCTTGCAAGCTAAAAATTTGAAAATTGAAAATGTATGAATTACCTCAGTCTATACTCTGGCTTCTGGTTTGAGTATCAATATGACTAAATCTCAATTGATTGACATCTGTGCTATTAAATTTCATAATCTAATTTGGGGAGGGAGAAGAATTCAGAGGGGCATAATATTTAGTCATCTTGAGTATCCAGTGTGGATGTCACAAATAAATAGTTGACTAACTTGGTGGAGTAAATGGTGTGTAGAAAAATAGCTAGCTATCATTGTGATGAATGTCCCTCTCATTCACAGTGAGGATCATTCAATCAATCATGATTTTGTACTGTTTATACTTTCTTCCTTTGCTAGATTGTTCTGATAAATCTCTAGATAGGTTTAGGCCCCATATCTTGTAATTTTTTGTGGGGCTCTTCTTCTTAAGTCCGGATTGCTTGGGATTATGTATTTGTGTTGGTTCAAATGAGAGGTTTGGGGATTTTGAATTTGAAACTCCATATCCTGTCTAGGAGAGTTATTTTCATTAAGCATATGCTAAGTTCTCACACATGTTGGTCCAAAATCTCGTGGTGGTTGATTGGTAAAGCTACGGTTTACTTTCATGGAACCGCATATTTGAAACCTTGGGATAAAATTCTCTTTGTTGAACCCCTTAGGTTGTGTCTGAAATTGGTAACATGTAGTTATGAAATGCTGGAAAAATGTATTCTCTAGTCTTGTTAGTTAGGGTAAATCCGTTACACTCAAAATTGACTAGGTGTAGAATCATGCTTTTGGAGTTTTGTCTTTAAAAACCTTTTGCATTGTTATTGGGGAAGAAAGCAATCACCCTGTTTAAAAGGAGGACCAGTTCAATTGAACAAGTAGTGGACTATAATACATGTTGGTTTGTTTTTTGATTTCCATGAGAATTTACATATTAGGGAATGGTCTTAGAGTTCCATGGAGGCTAGTATGTGCTTGTGTGCCAAATCTCTCATTGCCATGCAATCAAGACATTGTTCAAAGATTAAAATATTGGGAGATGCCAAATCACTTAGCTAATTGGTGGACTCTGTCTACTAAATTATTTTATCAAATGCTTCAACCCTACATTCCAATTGCTCAAAGATGTAACAATAACTAGGGTCTTTCAAATAAAAGGGAATGATGGATGCAAAGATTTCACTTGCTTTGGACTGCCCATTGCTCTTTGGAACATAAGTGTTCATGTGGAAAGTGTTAACTTGGGCATTGCCCATTGGAGAATTGCTACACAGGAAAAATATAATGCATGATAAATTCATTAGCTGTAGACAAAAAGGAAACAATGAGACATCTTTTCATGAATTGTATTCATGTACGTTATTGGTGCTAGGATTTACATGATAAATGTCGAATGCTCTAGTATGTCAGATTTAAAAAGTTCACGCTTGTCTTTAATTTTGTGCATTGCGATAATCCTGGTCTTCATATATGCATAATGTCCATCACGATTTGGATGTTGACCTTCATTTAAAGTGCCAAGAATACGAAAAATTTTGATAGGTTGGCATTCAGTATGTCCTTGTCTTGGACCCAAATCAAGTGACGGCAGATGACCTCCCTATGCCTAGACATCTCCAGAGGCAGATGAACGATTTTATTGAGATTCTACGAGGTATAGAAAATCTATAAAGTATTCAATCTAATATTGAAAGCAAAGTTGCCCCAAAGAAAGAGAGAGAGAGAGAGAGAGAGAGAGAGAGAGATGAAATGAAATGCTATATTAACATCTTATAAAGATCAAAATGACCTATAAGACCAAAGAGTTCATCATGGTGAATCTGATACAAGGTCTGGATAAAAAGAAAGAAACTACTGAGAAATAATGCTACAACTATAAAAGGTGGGTATCAAGAGCCTGAATGGGGGTACGTATATAAAATGTGGGTGTGTATCTTAGAGACCAAATAAAAAATAGTGGATACTAATGTATCAAAATCCAAAGATGGCTTGCATCGGTTGATGCATGATAGTGCTAAGGTCCTCCATGGTGAGATTCAACATAGGGCGTCTACCACGTCTTGCCAATATAGATTTTATCATCTGATTCAACCCCTTCCCCCAATGGAAGCATCCCCTCATCTTGAAACTCCTAGATCTCCCCAAATATGTTGCTCGATCACTCAACATGCCTCTGCTATTGATATGCCCTGTATCCATCCTCTTTGGTTGCTCTTGTCTTTACTCGATCTTTGGATGGAAGAACATTGTTGTCTATCTATGGATGTTCTTTGCCTTAAGCCTAACGCTCGGTGTTTGGACACCCAATGATTTATCCCTTGTTCTTTTACATACCAAAAAGAATGAGATAGAGCATGTTGCTCCATTCTCCACTCGCACTCTCACTTTGCCCACATGCACATGCTCCAGAATCACTTCCATAGACAAGTGTGATCATCAAGTGGTATCAAAGCTATGGCTTCATGAGAGGTGTAGCATGACAATAGCGTCAACAACTTCACAATCTTAAATGGATTTGTGGCAACAAATTTGGGATTAGGACAAATAGAAAGGAGTGAGAAGAGAATTCACAATCTGTAGAGAAGTGAGCAAGTGAACCTTTGAGTTCATGAGGTAGGTTTGCAAAAGCTTGAATATCTTTGGGAACAAAATTGCGGATCTAATGTGAATAACCTTTTGAAAGCTTGTGAAAAGAGGCCTTGAAAGTAGCATGGGAGATAAATCAACGCAAGGCTTGATAGCATCCGATCCAAGAAAATTAAGGTAGGCCCAAACATAAGCAAGGAGGCACCTTCATCATCTCCCACCATTGGCGAGCCCGCTCTTTGGTGTGTCTTCAACTCTATGCCATAGTGAAATATGTGTAGCATCTAACACTCCTCTTGACATCCACTAGATTTTCTTCCCGTTGTGGTCTTTTGTTGAACCGGAGGGAGAGAGCGCATGCAGACGAGAGGAGAGAGAGATGACACCAACATGTACAAGCCCCAAAGTGTGTATAGAACACACATTAAGTACACAAATGTAGTGGGGACTCCTAGCTATATATAGCATAGGTGTGGGCTCTCTATATAGTTCCAACACCCCCACTCAAATAGGAGTCCCTAACTGTGGATGAAAAAACCCTTGGGGGTACAAGGGAAAATCCACAACACCATATACATGCACTATTGTATTAATAAATTTTCAAGTTTACAAAATATGTTTCCGAGGAGCTACATCACTCCATAATATACAACAATCGCCACAAAAGCTCATAAAAATCATAATGGAAACAAATTTAAAGTTTTAACTACAGAAGCTACATCACTCTTGGGCCACTACAAATGTTTTAATAGAGCAGCTTTAGCTTCTTTGATCCCTGGTATATGTTGCCTAATGTGATTTTCATCTTGTAATCAATACCAACTCAAGAAACATATAAAAATGTGAAGGTTATAAATAATCACATCACATTGTCCTTTGAGATGGTTTGCCACGCCACTCTGGAGACAACATAGAAACAAGCATAATGCCGATGCAATCACATGTGTAGACGACATATAAAAAAATGTAATATCAATTAATCACATGTGCACACATGTATACAAAGCTGAGATGCAATGAACTTATTGGGGCCCCCAAGATCTCAACCGCTCACAATTGTCATCATTATGGCTTTACGTACCATGACATCACGATATTCACCATGGCATAAGAGACACACAAAAAAGATTTGAAATATCAATCATCCTCGTTTTACGTACCATGGCATTAGAGACGTTTTCCTCAAATCAAATAAAAGCTGTAAAATAGTAATCATCATCATGGCTTTACGTACCACGGCATCACGGTATTCACTATGGCATTAGAGACGCTCAGAAAAAATTTGAAATAGCAATCATCATGGATTTACGTACCATGGCATCAGAGACGATATCACAAGCTTTTTGGAGCAAGTGATTGCGCATATGTACATACCCATGCATGGTCCATCGAATAAAGAATTGCCCATTTTCGAGAGCCAGGTGGTTATGTGGGGCCCACATGTGTACATGTAGGACAACATGTACATAGTGCATCGATTTTCATCGTCACTGATAATGAGGAGCTACTAGCACGTAAAACTTCTCAAGGAAGCTATCCGCGGGCCGAGGACATGGGGTAAGCAGGTGCGTCAGCTGGCATCTAGTGGCGTCAGGAGGTTGAATGGGGTCAAGACTTGCACGTGGATAAGTACGGACACAACGTGGGTGTTTTCTTGTGATAATTATGCAAAAGTTCATCATGAGGAACATATTTTGTGGCCACTTCACATGGTTGCAGGATGCACTATTGGAAAAAGTTGAGTGCCAGGTGTGCGGATGGATGCAGCAGGGTGACAACTATGCACTGCAAGGCCACTTTTTGGCATGTTCGGGGTCCGTTTGAGGTCAACTAAAAGGCCAAAGGTGCCCAAGTAATAAAGCTAAGGGTGGGAACTGAAAAAACTGAGATAAGACCAGAAAAAACATGGAGAGAAGAGGAGGAACAGCCGCAACTATGTTTTTGCTCTTCTTGGAGCCTGTTTCGGCCATAAACTGCTCATCTCAGGTCGGAGTTGAGCACTTTGACATTGTAGACTAGGGTTTTGGGCCTTTCCGGACGTGATGGCGCTGTCCATTTTGCCAAATTCCTCACTATTTTTTTGATGTTTTGGCTGTGTAAGTTGTTTTTATGAGCGAAGCTTCTGCTCCAATTTGCGATTATATCTGGCATATTTTACCCATATTGTGTGAGCTATTTGCCCCATTGGTATTGGCCCAAGCTCAATTATATCTACACAGAAAAATTTCTCCTCTTTTGATCTGAGTTTTTTGGGTGTGTGTGTGTGTCTCTCTCTCTGTGTGGAGTGGGTAAATGGGTAGTCTCTCTCCTCTCACTCCATAGGTGTGTTCCCTGTCTCGGCCAGGTGGGTTGTGTAAGCCGAGTGGTGCCCCATAGTGTGTATGTATATCATCCCAAGAGTGTGTTTTGGGTCATTATAGAGGCATTCTATGTGTTTCCATCCCGCTCACATTCTTTTGGTGCCCCCACGGAGGATCTTCTTCGAGTACCTTCTGCTTGGAGCTTCAAGCTTCGAGATTCGGGATTACAGGTTGCAGACTATAGGTTACAGGTTAGAGGGACAGGTACAGGTATTTGTGATTCACACAAGTACAGGTAGCTGGAGTAGAGTGATACAGTGGCAAGTGGGAGTCACTTGCAGTTGCCATGGGTATGCATCATTTGGCGCCTGTTTGAGCGCATTGTCTACTGGATTGTACATTACTTGTGGAAATTGCCATTGTACGCCTTTGTGGAGCCATACTTGGTTTTATTTGGCAGTCCCAACCATTTATGAGACTTGGTCTAGAAGATAGTCATTTCTGAGACTTGACTTGCATAAGCCTCCGTGAGAGGGTTGATAGCGTGGTTTTTCAGTCTTTTGAGCCATTTATGCTGTTATGCTGCTAAAATTTTGGCAAAATCAGAGGATAAGTCAGGTGTGCCTTCTTGGGAGCTTCATGGTTGGCTTTAATGGATGATTAAAATGGACCTCAATTCTCTCCTTTTCATTTAACTCAAAGAATCCATATAAATGTTCATGTCTCCCGGAAGATTTTTTTCTAACAGCGCATAGACTTTATGTTCGCGCCAAGAAGATTACGAGAGATACTGGAATGTCCTTTGCCTGTTGTAATTCCGATGATTAACTATGAAAACTCATTTGAAGTGCACACATTTGTCCTTATCTAAAGCTTGAGCGCCATTGAGGTTTCTGGGGATTGAGTCAGTCAAAAGTTTTGGGTTCTTGCCCGTGTGTTTGACGGGGTTCTCAAAGCATCGTAAATTGGGTAGCCATGGCTTTCTGTTGTCCGGAATTTCATGGAAGAAGTGATGAAGATGTGAAATTTTTTTTAGAAAATATGGAGGTTTCTTGTATTAGCAACCAGATCCATGACCCGACGCAAATGTTACGTCTTCTCCAAACTGTTTGAAGAGTGATGCACGAGTTTGGTCCAAAGCATTTGAAGAGGAGTTGCATGCGGATGATCCACCTATAAGATTGAGTTGGGTAAAACCAGGGGAATGGATTGGAAGTGGAGTTTGTGAAGATAGAAGATCCTGACAAAGTGTGGCAAGAAGTACAAGGTTTGGTGCAGAAGGAAGGTGAGCCACTAGATAGGTACATACGTAATTTTTCATTGGTATAGGAGTGGATGTGCAAGGCCTTAGCACCACAAGTACCCCCGCCTGACTTGATGAAGAAGGACAGGTTCTTGGATGGTCTTTGGGAGAATATACATTGGAGAGTGGAGCTAAAGAATCCTAGGACATATGAAGATGCACTAGAGGTGGCACGGAACAAAGAGTGGAAGCTAAGGAAAATGAGTCAGGTAGGGGTGCAGTCTTTGCCCATGAGGTCTGAATTTCAGCCTATGGACTCTTTACAAGGTCTCATGCCACGGGTTCATCATGAACTAGTGGTTTCTATTACTCCTCAAGTTATGCCAGCAGTGGTCACTACAGCAGTGCAAGATGATGGGCTAAGGCAAGACATGAGGCAAGTGGTAGATTTAATGAAGAATCTCAGCCTAAACATGCTAGGTCAAGTGGGAAATAATCGAGGTCGAGGGAGGTTTGCAAATCAGCCAGGAGGTGAAGAAAGGCCTAGGAATGGTGTTGGACAAAGCAATGGTAGGTTCTGGAGGCAGACGCCCACATGTTATAATTGCGGAGAGTTGGGCCACATCAGCCTGCAGTATGATAAGCCACCAAGGATAGGGGGAGACATGTAGCCATTGTCAAGACACGTGCTAACTAGGTCAAATGATTATGGCATCGAAATTAAAAGAGAAGAAGGAACCAATGGATTAACCCAGGACGAAAAGGGAAAGAAAAAAGTGATAAGTGTGGTTACCTTGGAAAAGGCATCAAAGCTAGAGAATACATTAGTGATGCCTATTGGGAAGAGGCCCACAAAGGAAAAGGAAGGAATAAGTGCCCCAGGTCCTAGTAAGAAGAAGGGAAAGAGCCATGAAGGCGAGGATGTCAAGGCCAAGAGGAAAAGAAGGGCTCGTCTCGCAAGTTTCATGTTTCAGATTTTCCACTAGGGGATGGGAAATTAAGCTATGCTTGAAGGAGGATTTGACTAGCAGGAAGGTAGATGTTACTTTTGGGCAGCTTACAGAGATGGTGCCTAAGCTAAAGCGACAGTGGAAGAAGATGGTTAACCCAATGGAGCAAGAACCAAAGAGAGGTTCAACGAAGGTATTGGCGATGGATGAGCTACCAGACATTTGCCCATTAGTAGATGCCTGGCACAAAAGAAAAAATCTAGGACAAGGTTATGTTGATGGCGGAGCCCAAATATGTGTCATAACACACTCATGCATTGAGAAGATAGGTCTTACAGTGACTGGGGTTTTCGGCTTTCGGATTAGATTGGCAAACCATCAAAAAGTAAAATGTTTGGGTGTTGTAAAGAGCTTAGAAGTGGAGGCGTAAGAAGAAAAGGCAATGGTTGACTTTCATGTGATGCCAACGGGGTTGGGAGCATATCCTATTATACTGGGCAGACCATGGTTACGTGCAGTGGGAGCTGTTCAAGATTGGAGACGTGGTATGATCAGCCTTTATGGAAAGACAGGTGCCAAGAAGCTATATAATATGGACACAAGGAAATGATTAGAGGAGCTTTATGAAGATGAGGATGAGTCTAGTCACGAAAACTATTCAACAGTGTCTGACAAGGACAATGATAGTACTACCAGAAGTGATGAGGATGCTAATGTTGCATTTCTTTTGATGGAAAAAGGAATCTAGGAGTCTGGTTTAGTTACATTTCCAAATGAGGTTGGAGATGAAAGTGAAGGGCCTTATGAAGTGGTTGAAGGGCTGATGCAAACCAAAGGTTGAATTGTCAAAGAAGAAGGAAATGATGACACAAATGATTAGTGGAGACCTCTCAGCTATGGAGAAGGAGATATATTTGCATATGCTGGCTAGTTTTCTTGAGTTGTTCATTACTTCATATGAAGAGATCAGAGGGTTCAAGGGTGAAGAGATGCATATAGAGCTGAAAGAAGGTGCTAAGCCAGTGCGGCAAAGGCTAAGAAGGATGGGTCAAGAGCAGATGGAATCCTTGAGGGAAGAGGTGGACAAGTTATTGAAGGTAGGGTTCATAGTCCCATTGGAAACCACAGAATGGGTGAGTCTAGTAGTAGTCAGCCCAAAGAAGGATGGAAAGTGGAGGATTTGTGTAGATTTTAAACCCTTAAATGCAGGCACTAAGAGGAACGCATATCCTCTTCCATTCATCGATCATATCTTGGATTCAGTTGGCTGGTTATGAGAGGTACAGTGTGTGTGATGGTTTTTCAGGCTAATTTCAATTGAAGATTTCTCTTAAAGACCGCACAAAGACAACTTTTATTATGCCTTGGGGCTGCTATTGCCACACGGTATTGCCATTTGGACTGCTAAATGGACCATCTTTCTATCAAGAGGGAGCAAATCGGGTGTTGGAACCATTCATTGGTAGTTGTGTTAAAGCTTTTATGGATGACTTTTGTGTCTACAGCAGTAGGGCCGAACACCATGAGAAGTTACAGATGGTATTGGCTCGATATGATGAATGTGGAGGACAACTAAATCCCAAGAAATTTCATGTAGCAGAGCCAAGGGTGAAGTTATTGGGCCACATGGTGTCAGAAAATGGCATTGAGGCTGATCCACACAAGGTTAAGTCTATTATTCTTCTTCCATCACCTACGAGTACAAAGCAATTGGCAACCTTTATACACAAAGTAAAGTACATGGCGCGGTTTATTCCATTGTCTTCGTAGCTTCTATATCCATTAAAACAAGTGGCAAAGCATATCCATTGCAATGGGATGACAAGTGTGAAGAAGTGTTTCGAGAGGTGAAAGAGGTGTTAGGGGGGTTGTCAACCATGCAGGCTCCTGATTAGGATCAGGTGTTTTATGTAAATCCATCAGTAGGGGATGATTCCATTGGAGCCATGCTATTGCAAAATGGGAAGGGCAGCCATTATATGAGGCCAGTGTATTGTGCAAGCCGAGTGAAGTTGGTAGCAGAGAGAAAATTCTCAAAAGTAGAGCTAGTGATGGCCAGTGTAATATTTACTTGTCAATGATTTCATCATTACTTGCTACCATGACCTTTTGTTTTCTTGACGAGTTATGCCTTTTTGCCACAATTAATTAATGGCACTAACATGTCAAATGTGGTCAAGAAATGGGTAATTGAGCTGCAAGAGTTTGAGTTCTCTTTTCTAGTGGAAGACAGTACAAGGGCTACCCTAGCTGATTTGCTGACTTATAAGCAGAATCCCCTCGTTGTTAAGGAAGAGGTGGTGAGAAGGGTAGTTGAAGAAGTGCCACAGATCAGCAATGCACATGTATTGTTCTTTGATGGCTCATACACAAAGAGCCATGATGCGGCTTCAGGGGGTATATCACTTTATGATCTAGAGGGAAAGCTAGTATGTAAGAGAGGGTTCAAATTGGATGATCATAGTAACAATGAGGCTGAATATGCTACATTGAAAGCCGGATTACACATTTGTTTGAAGCATGGGATTAGAAGGTTGAGCATAAAATGTGATGCCTTGTTAGTTGTGAAGCAAGTGTTGGGTGTGTGGAAGAGCAAAAACACCTCATTGAAGGAAATGTGTTTCAGAATTAAAGGCCTGTTAAAAAAGTTTGAAGCATGGAGCATCAGACACATTGAATGTGCTCCAAATGGAGAGGCACATGAATCAGCTGAAAGCATGATTGGGGAGGTATTTGTGTTGAGGACCAACTTACCTCTTTATCATGGACGGGAAAGTTTGGCTAAAGAAGATGAGTTTTTGCTAACAGGAATCATTCCGAAGTACATTCACAAGTCTCAGAAGTATGGCTTTGTGCATAGAGCATCTAGGTACCAATTGATTGGTGATGTCTTATACATGAAAGGGGCTGATCTCATGTTGAGACGTGTACCTTGGCGGGAGGAGCTGTATAGAGTGTTGGAAGAGAATCATGAAGGTGCATGTGGCGGAAATTTTGCTCTAAAGATCACCTTGCATAAGATCTTGCAAGAGGGGTATGTTTGGCCTAGTTTGCACGAGGATGTTCACCATTGGTGTAGGTCTTGCAATAGGTGTCAAGCATTTGGGAAGAGAGTGTTGAAGCCAGAGGTCCGAAAAACCATTATGGCGTTTGATGTGTTTGAAAAGTGGGGGATTGATGCAATAGGACCGTTACCTATTACAAGTAGGGGCAAAAGCTATATTTTGCCTGCAGTGGACTATCTCTCTAGATGGGCAAAGGCTATAGCAGTAAAGTAGATCACTGCAAAGGATGTGGCAAAATTTGTGTACGATGAAATATGTTGCAAGTTTGGGGTGCCACTTGAGCTACTTTCAGATAAGGGGCCAGGATTTAGAGCTAAACTGCTAGACTTTTTATGCATGAAGATGAAGATTAGGCACCATCATAACACTCCTGATTATCCCCAATGTAATGGCTTAAACAAAAGATTCAATGGTGAGTTGGTACAAATTCTTTCGAAAGTGACAGAGCACCAAGGAAAGAATTGGGACTTGGAATTGCCTAGTGCATTATGGGCTTACCGTACTTCGGTGAAGACAGGTACAGGGTTTACTCCGTTTCATCTGGTATATGGAAAGGAAGCACTATTGCCTGTGGAAGTAGAGTTGCCTACAGTAAAGATGCTAGAAAAGTTCCTTGGGCAGCCTAGTGATGCATTCAAAGAGAGGCTCTTACAGTTACAAGAGGTTCAAGTGGATAGGATGAGTGCATTGGAACATTATTTGGAAATGCAGGATAAGGCTTTGGCAAAAGATAAATGAAAAGGTCAAAAGTAAGGGTATCAAAAAACATGTCTTGGTTTTGCGCTACAACAGTAAGGCCTTCCAAAAGAAGTTTCAAATTAAGTGGGAAGGCCCTTTCAAGGTAGTGGAGTGTTTTTCGAATGGTACTTATCAGGTGGCTAACCTGGATGGGATTTTATATAAGTCAAGGGTAAATGGATTGCGTCTTAAATTGTATCATGCTAGATTGATGATGGTGGATGAAGATTAGCTGTCTATGGAGCAAGTAATGTTGGTGAGGGATGAGGAGACCTGTGACGCGGCGAGTCTCATATCTCTTTTTGCTACTGCTGATCATGAATGATCTAGCAGGCTAGGGGATGGGCAAATTATGTGAGGAGTTTTTTGGAGCCAAGTGATTGTGCATATGTACATACCCATGCATGGTGCATCGAATAAAGAATTGCCCATTTTCGAGAGCCAGGTGGTTATGTGGGGACCACATGTGTACAAGTAGGACAACATGTACATAGTGCATCGATTTTCATCGTCACCAGTATCAATGTGTTTTTTCTATAATAATGAGGAGTTTCTAGTGAAGAGGTCCGGGGCGGGCAACAAGAAGAGTTGGCTCTAAGAACTCTTCTAGGCTCCCGTGCTGCTCAATTGGGTTGGGGTTGGAAAAAAACAACAAACACACACAAACCCGCAACCTAACCCTACACAAATTTGGGGCACCACCTAGTTTTGGATGCGAACTAGGACGCGTAAGAGAGAGAGAGAGAGAGAGAGAGAGAGAGAGAGAGAGAGAGAGAGAGAGAGAGAGAGAGAGAGAGAGAGAGAGAGAGAGTGCTCAGCCTGCTTTGAAATGTATCAGCCGTGATCAAGCAAACACAATTATATATGTAATAAAGAGAGAGAAGGGGGAGGGGATGCTTGTTGTATTAATACCTTCTTACAAATCTGTCACGACCAATCAAAGTGAGATTAGTATTTGTTCAATATAGCTTGAGTAAATTACACCACAACACATCACAAGAAAAACCACCCCAATCATTGTCTTAAGGCCAGGGGAGTCCTCTCCACCCTGTTGCCCTCTTACATTATGTGGAATTTATGGCTGAATTGATGACAACACCCAGAGACAAGCTATCAAGAACTTAAACAAAACACCAAGATACTTACACATCATTGTTGTCCATTACTTCACGTTGGAAGAGAGACAAAGCATCCAAGATTAGTCCAAATCCACCCTCCTTGATTCAGCAAATGTTGGGCTTACACTAGTAGGAGAAACGATAGATTTCCTACTCTCAATTGAATGATCACTCTCTCTTACAATGGCATAGAGTTCCCTTACTAATCACCCCTAATACAACACATGCATATGCATAAGACAATGAGCTTCCACTCAAGAGCTCCTTCTAAAGAGGTTGAGCTTGGCTTCTCAAGCTATAGCATAGTGTTCTTGCTTATGGCTCCCCCCTTTTTGTGCTAGCTACACCCTCCTTTTATAGAAATTTTGAGGGCTAGGGTTACTCCTCTAACCATGGTTGGGTTAGATTTTCAGAACTTCTCTAATTTATTTTGCTTGGAATTATTCAAGAAGTTGGTGGGAATAGATGAAGGAGAGAGAGAGGAGAGAAGTGGAGGTGATAGGACTTTTCATAGTAGGTTAGTGTTAGTAAATTAGTAGAGTTAGTATTTTTATTAATTTACAAATGGAATTGGATATTTACAATGGAAGTAACCATATAGGATACAAACAAGGAAGAAAAAACTCTTAATAGGTAAGAAAATATGGATTTCTTACAATGTTGATGCTCCAAGTGTCTTGAGTAGGGTCAATTTTGACGCTTGTTGACGGTCCACTAGCTTTGACGGTACGTTTTTTCTCCACTCTTGACCTTCCTTGAGAGCCAAGGTAAGTGAACATGAGTAATCAATCACCATGATGCTGTCTTTCAAGAGAAGAGGCTGAATTTTGTGGTTTTTATTGATAGATATGGGTAATATGGATGAGGAAAAATGAGACTAGGTGGTCAATTTTGAAATGGAAGTGTGTGTAGGAGACATGAGTTCACCATGGTTTCTCTTATTCTTCAAGCTTGAGAAGAAGGTGAGTAGGGTTCGGAGAGGAGTGGTGAGAGAGGTGGGGATGATGAGTGGAGAAGTGTGGGTGAAAGAGGAAAATGATAAAGTGGAAGAGGGAGTGTGGCTGCATAGCATGGGCAAACTGGGGTCCACCAATAAAATCATTGCTCACAGCTCGTAGCTCAAAAAAATATGAACAAATTATAGACAAAAGTTCAGCCCATGAGCTACCACTTTTGTTTGTATCACCTTTTCAAATTTGGGGAGCATGTGATCTTTAAAAATTCAGCAAAACCGACTGTTTTTTTCCACTGCACAAAGTCCTTGTGAGGTTCTTCTTTGGATGATTCTTTTGAATACCTCCGAGAGTGAGCCCCCCATAGTGCATGCATGCATGCCACATACCCTTGACCTTATTAGGTAGGTCTATAATTGAAGATATTATTGAGATCATGATATAAGTGAATAGTACAACTAAGAAAATCAAATATTGAGAGGTCTAAAAAAATATGTACATGTCAAATATAAATAATAAAGGTGGAAAAAATATAAAGGGGTCAAAATAAATCTCTCATTATAAGTCTACCATAAAAAGATGAATATTTTTGGTGGTCTAGTTTATGAGAGTAATAGAGAATAGATGTCGAAAGGAAAAAATCACAATAGTGAAAAAATATAGAGCTAGTTTTTTGGATTTTCGTTGGGATGAAGTTACACCAAAAATAAGAGAAGCTTGCATGAAATTATCTCTTTATGGAATAAAGAGTATGGTAAGAAAAATTGTGGTAATGGCGAGTCAATGCACATAGCGTAAATAAAACACACCTAAGTATAAATATTTAAATAAATACCAAAATAATTATAAAAAATCCTTATATTTAGGCCCTATATACAATGAAATATTTACACACAAATGGGCCATAATATACTTATAATTTTTTATTTTTTTTATTGTTTTATTTTTTTGGCTCAACTAGCCCTGTGAGACTAGCTAATTGAGGGTTTTTAAGAAGATATGGGAAAAGTCCCCTAACTCACACACACCTATATACAATGAAATGGTAGGGATAGCCACAGTGTTCGGGATGATTTTGATAGGGTGGGTTAACTCACTATGGCAGTGACGGAGAGCCAAAAAACGGCTATCATTAGCCCTCTCCCAGGATGATGATATATTC
>NC_140948.1:84535028-84945028 GCF_014529385.1 Adiantum capillus-veneris | reverse complement strand
CTGTAGTAGTGCCCATGCGTGTCTTGCACGGGTGCATCAATATCCTCGTCCTCTACGTCAGAGGCGGAACGCTCTGAAATTAGGGACTCCGTTCCCCCGCCACTACCAAAACATGCGAAACCACAAGATTGGCCGCCGCTTCATCTCTCACGGTGCTCGTTGCCCTGAGACAAGCGTCGATGCGCACTGCCAGAGGAAGTCCGTCGACGATGTTCTGGCAAAGTCGGAGTGGAATGGAGTGGCGTAGAACCCTGTGATGCCATGGGAGTAGGACCCTGCGATGCAAAGGGAGTAGGAACCTACGATTGAAGAGGAGTAGGACAAACGAATGGGAGAGTAGAGGGAGGTGCTGTCGGTGCGAGGCTCTGTAGGTAAGGAGTCCCTCCCTGACTCCCCCATGGTGTAGTTTGCGGAGAAATGCCGTAGTTCGCAAGCTGTTGTGGAGTGTAGCGGGGCCAAACAAATCCTCCGTCGAACCGAGGTACTGCTCTCGTAAAGAGATAGCCCGTTGTAAGTCAGGATCTACGACCGGTCCAGGAATTTGAGAAGCGTAGGTGTAGGATGGGCCATGCCTACAAATAACAAAAAAAAACCTATGACACTCATGGTTTATGGTTAACTACGTAGAGAACTTATTTATTTCTTTGCTTGTTCTCACCGACTCAAGACTCGGGTCCACTAGAGGCGATGTCCACCCCGGGTGGGAGTCCACCTGTGATGTGAACCAATCAACAGAAGAGCCAACTGGTTGGTCCTCACCAATCGGTATGTCGTCATACATCTACATTACAAAGAGCAATATAAGATGAAGCTTCCCACCCTACTCACTAATCTAAATATACGTACACAAGTATATTACCACACAAACACATATGTGCATATACATACTAGTAGACCTAAGTAGAGGCTAGTAGTGCCAAACGTCAACTGCATCTCTTTAGATATCATTGCAGTCTCAACCGTGGTAAAACCAAAGGTACGTTGCGGTAATCCATGGATGAGTGGATCAATGACCGCAACACCACGATTAAAAAAGGACTATACCCAAGGGGAAGCGTCTAACCTTCGGATGCTATGGTCCCATACTTAGTGCCTACATACATGCATAAACAGATATATATGTACACACATATATATGTTAAGGTTGTAAATGTAGCCATCGTTTTGTGTTGGGAGCACCTAAATTCAACGTCTAAGTGATCAATTGATTGTAACATTACAATTCTCTCCCAGAGGATATATATATGAGCATACAAACACATAGATACATACATATACTAGTAGACCTAAGTAGAGGCTAGTAGTGCCAAAGGTCAACTGCACCTCTTTAGATATCATCGCAGTCTCAACCGTGATAAAACTAAAGATATATTGTGGTAATCCATGCATGAGTATCAATGACCGCAACGCCACGATTAAAAAAGGACTATACCCAAGAGGAAGCGTCTATCCTTCGGATGCTATGCTCCCTTACTTAGTGCCTACATACATGCATAAACAGATATATATGTACACACATATATATGTTAAGGTTGTAAATGTAGCCATCGTTTTGTGTTGGCTACACCTAAATTCAACATCTAAGTGATCAATTGATCGTAACATTACAATTATAATATAATTCAATAAGTAATTCTATTTTGTCACTCTATCTCTCTCTCTCCATCCCAGAGTCATGTCTGTGCCTCCATGTAAAGCAAGCACTCTCGGAGTCATGTCTGCGCCTCCATGTAAAGCAAGCACTCTCAGAGATGAGAAGCCAAACATGGACGACATCTTTTGCCGAGGAGGACTCGGCTAAGGTCATGGCGGCTTTAGACTTGAGCACCACTTTTTTGGGCTTCGCGTACGTCCACAAGAGCGACCCCAGGGACATCCACCATGTCATAGAATGGCCTCACAAAGTGAGGCAGTCGCTTCATCCCGTTATTGCAAAACATAGATCAACATGTTTTACAAGTGGAACCCATTGTCTTCTACCTACACCCTCAAAGCTTGGGGATGGGCTGTCCTTAGCTTTCTCTCTCTTTCTTTCTCTACATCTTTCCCTCTATCTCTCTCTTTCTCTCCCTCTTTCTCTCTCTCCATCTCTTTCTCTATCTCTCTTTCTTTCTCTCCCTCTTTCCCTCTCTCCATCTCTTTATCTCTCTCTTTCTCTTCCTCTTTCCCTCTCTCTCTTTCTTTCTCTCCCTCTCTCTCTTTCCCTACCTCTTTCCCTCTATATCCCTCTTTCCCTCTCTCTCTATTTCTTTCTCTCCCTCTATCTCTCTCTTTCTCTCCCTCTTTCCCTCTCTCCATCTCTCTTTCTTTCTCCCCCTCTCTTTCTCTACCTCTTTCCCTTTATCTCTCTCTTTCTCTCTCTGTCTCTCTTTCTTTCTCTCCCTCTCTCCATCTCTTTCTCTATCTCTCTTTCTTTCTCTCCCTCTTTCCCTCTACCTCTCTCTCTTTCTCTTCCTCTTTCCCTCTCTTTATCTCTCTCTCTCTCTCTCTCTCTCTCTCTCTCTTTCTTTCTTTCTCTCCCTCTCTCTCTTTCCCTCTATTTCTCTCTCCCTCTATCTATACTCTCTCTTTCCCTATCCATCTCTATCTCTCTCTCTCTCTCTCTCTCTCTCTCTCCGTCTCCCTCCCTCCCTCTATCTCTCTCTTTCTCTCCCTCTTTCCCTCTCTCCATCTCTTTCTCTATCTCTCTTTCTTTCTCTACCTCTTTCCCTCTATCTCTCTCTTTCTCCCTCTCTCTTTCTTTCTCTCCTCTTTCCCTCTCTTTCTTTCTCTCCCTCTCTCTCTTTCCCTACCTTTTTCCCTCTATCTCTCTCTTTCTCTCCCTCTCTCTTTCTTTCTCTCCCTGTCTATCTACTCCCTCTATCTCTCTCTTTCTTTCTCTCCCTCTCTCCCTCTCTATCTACTCTCTCTCTTTCCCTATCCCTATCTCTCTCTTTCTCTCCCTCTTTCCCTCTCTCACTCTATCTCTCCCTCTTTCCCTCTCTCCGTCTATCTCTCTCTATCTCTACCTCTACCTCTCTTTCTCCCTCTCCATCTCTCTCTTTCTCTCCCTCTTTCTATCTCTTCCTCTCTTTATCTATCTCTCTTTCTTTCTCTCTATCTCTATTCCTCTCTTTCTCTTTGTAGTATTTTTAATTGTTCAATAATTGAATTTTTAAAATCTCTTTTAGTTGAAAATTAATTTTAACTCATTGTCATTTATTCTCTTTGACCTCAACTATATGTAAATTTTCTAATGGAATTATGTGTTTTTTTAATTATTTATTTTTTACGACACATGACTAAATAAATAACCTTTCGCGTATGCAGAACATCGAGTGGGATGATCGTGGTCCTCCTGGAGGCCCAGAGCGAGATCGTTGGCTCAAGGAAAAACTACCTTGTCCTTGCGCCACGTGCAAAATGGCAATTCCTCGCTTGAAGCGCATTGCTTTGGAGCACGTGGAGAACAAAGGGCTTCGGCATCCTCGGAAAAGCGCTTGGAGAGATGATAGCACGACTCACCTGTCGCTTGAGGAGATGCTCCATTGGTCTGTGTTCGGTGGTGGGGCACTGGCGCGCAAGGCCAAACGACAGAGGCAAGAGCGACTGGGCGATTTGGGTACCCGCATGGTGATCCTGCCATTGGCTCTACGTTGGCAGCTCCTACGACGTTTCCTTCACACTTTGAGGTAGAAAAATGTGTACATGTTCGATGTGTGTGATCAGTTACTAGCTCATGAGTGTGACGTGTGCGAAGAAGATTGTCAGCCCTGCACTAAACGGGCTGCCGAAACAGAGGATACATTGATGACGAGTGCCCGAACACCTCTTTACGATGGTGCACGGTACTCAGTGCTCCAAGCATCGTTGGAAGTACTCAACTTGCAAGCAAAATTCGGTTGGAGTAATGCAAGTGTTGATGTACTTCTTCTGTAAGTATAGAATTTGGCTTTTATATACTCTCTCTTTATGGTGTTGTCTTCTAGGAATTATACTAATACATATGTTTCTTGTAGTTTGATGGGCAAAATGTTGCCAGCTGATCACCACATGCCTCCAGATTGTCGACAAGCTAGATCGTATGTCACTGCACTTGGAATGGAGTATGAGTGCATCCATGCGTGCATCAATGATTGCATGCTATACCGCAATGAGCATGCACATGCTACCTCATGTCCAGTGTGCGGGGAGGCACAATACAAGACAAGTGTGAGCGGGGCACACCTATCCCGCAAGGTATTAAGACATTTTCCATTAATTCCTTGCATCCAACACATGTTTAAAAGCAAGTCTACCATGGAGCTTCTCGCGTGGCACGCAAACCATCGCTCAAATGATGGAATGATGGGGTGCCTCACCTGCATGGAGGCACATCGAAACTCAATGGCCAGAGTTTGGGTTGGAGCCTCGACACTTGAGGCTTGGGTTAGCAAGTGATGGTGTCAACCCCTTTGGCACTAGGTCTACTTCATGGAGCACTTGGCCTGTGGTGATCGTCAACTACAATATTCCACCATGGGAGACAACCAAGAAGGGAAATATACTTCTTTCCTTGCTTGTGCCAGGTAAGTACAATGTGTCATATTTTGACATTTACCCCGAGCCCCTCATCGAGGAGTTGGAGGAGCTATGGAGAGGCATTCATTTTGTCGATGTCTCGCTTGCAAATGGGGGGAGAGAGGCTCAAGTGAGGGGAACCCTTATGTGAACTATGCACGACTATCCTGGGCTTGGAGATATTTCTGGTAACCCCCTATCCTCTATCTCTCTCTCTCTCTTTCTCTCCCTCCCTTTAGCTCCCTTTAGCTCACTTTAGTTCACTCATCTCTCTAACCATATAATATGTATGCAAGTTTGTCCACATTAGGCCACAATGCATGTCCTACTTGTGGGCCATCGTTGGTGACGGAGAGGCCAGATTCCTTCTGCAAGATAATCTATCCAAACAACCATCGTTTCTTACCCCAACGGCATATCAAGCACAAAGCTCCAACAAAAAAGAAGGCTCCTCTAAAGCTCACGATGGGAGATTGGGCAGCCATTTGGGAGGAACACCACAACAACAATCCGGCTCCGTGTCCTCCACCAAAAGGTATGTCGAGGTATTACATATTTTTAAGGCTTCCATATTAAAAGGAATTAAAAAATACAACACCTCTTGGATCCCATACACATTTTCAAGAATGTAGCCCAAACACTATGGGATCACATTATTGGCAAGAAGGACTCTTTGGGTGCGAGGGAGGATTTGAGGCTTTTAAAACGTCTCCCCGTATCTGCCACTCCACAGCGTGTCCCAAATGGAAATATTGTGCTTCCTAAAGCACCATGGATGCTAGTAAAAGAAGAATTAGACAAGGTGAAGGGTACCATTGCCTCTATTCGCACACCAACAGGATACATGAGGTCGCTAAAGGGAGTTTCAGAAAAGCGAAGAAGGGTGGAAGCATTCAACTGTGTGGGTTGAAGTCCCACGATTGGCAGAAGATGCTTCAGGTATTCTTCATACTGCTTATTCTATCTATAGTTTGTGTGTATGACTATCACTAACTTTTCCTTTACATTGTAGTTCATTCTGCCGGTGAGTATGTGTATATGTCGGGACAAGAAAGTCAGGGACGCTCTTTTCAAATTAGGAGAGCTAGTAAGGTACACCACAAGACTCCACTCGACTACACCTTTTTATGTATACAATAATTTCAACTAGCACTTAGTGTATCCTTGTGTGTTAATTTTCTTGCAGATTTGTGAGCTCCAAGGAAATTGAAATAGATGCTATCCCATCTGCTCAAACACTTGCAATTAAAACTCAGTGTACCATTGAGGATGCATTTCCTCGATCGGTCCTTTTTAGTCAAATTCACCTCTTGGTTCATGTGATGGAGGAGATAGCTATATGTGGAGTAGTGCACGCACGATGGATGTTCTTCTTAGAGAGTTTTTTAAAGACTCTCAAAGATTTTGTGCGGCTACCGTCGCAACCAGAGGCATGTATGGCCAAAGGGTGGATTGTTCAAGAGGCATTTGTTTACATATCAGAGTATTTGACACAAGTTGATCCTTCCCTGCCTCACATGTGGGCAGATGAGGAAGATTCAAGGATCACTTCACACTTGACAAGTGGAAATGGGAAACTACTTAACATGGATATGAATCTATCTTGAGTGGTCGATAACTATTGCATTCTCAATGCAAAGATTATGACCAAGTGGGTGGACTTGTGGACAGTGGCAAAGTCTAGGCGTTTGCAAGAGAGGGAAGCATGGAAACAAGCACATGGAGGAAGGAGGGCACCCCGAGTGCCTAGACACCTTTCATGTTTCCTAGATCTCATTAGTGCAGTGTGGATTCATCAGAGACTGACCGAGGCAAAAGTGCATGGAGAAGACATCACCAACAAAGAATGGGAGTATGCACGAGGCTGCGTACCAAAGGTAGAGTACTCATATACCTAAACCATATTGTCTCGCTTTTTGTTGAAATTATCTTTAATATGTATTTGATAAATTAATATATTTTTCTATTTTGTAGTGCCTTTCCTTTAACTCTATGTGGTCAAAGGGTCGTCACTTTTGTACACGCCACATTGACGAGCGTAGAACCACCATGGATTGTGCCATCATGGGCAACTTTGACACAAACGGTAATGAAGCCAGGTAATGCGAAACTATTGAAAGGATACTAAAGGTTAATTTTAGAACCTTTCATAGCTTCATCTTCGAGTGCAAGTGGTTTGAAAATGTTTCTAGACGACATGAGAATGGCCTCTACATGGTGGACTCTAGTGTGCAGCACACAGGGAAGTATGACAATTTAATTTTACCGCACAATTGTGAGCAGGTGAGTGACATGTACCGTTTTTATTCTTATTTACTTGTTGTATCGTTAGTTATACCAATGTTACTCACTTTGACCTTCTATTTTATATGTCATCTATATCCCAACAATCTACCAACCAAAACTTTTGTTCGTAATTCCTGTAACACCTCGGGGGAGAACCATTTTTTCCACTAATGAAGTGGAGACTATCTTTGACCCTCTTCCACCTTCGAATTTGGATGAGGTGGAAACAGAGGAAAGGGAGGTCGATGAATCATGTTCGGCGGCAGAAAGTCTTAGCGAGGATGATTGTCATGATGACGCAGATGATGAGATGAAGGATGACAAACTCGAAGATGATGAAGCTGGCAATGCATCCACAAACGGCAATTCCGTTTCTCTCTTTATTGATTTAGGAGCCATGGACTTAGAATTGGATAATGCTTCATGTAGAGATCTTTTGGAAGATGATTCATAAACATTTTGCAGTTATGAAGTTTTTGGATCGTGTAATCCATTCACCTCTCTCTCCCTCCTCTTTCTCCCTTTAGATTTGAGAATATGCTCAATTATGTTCATCAATTGACAATAATTATTTTAGTTGTAAACAAGGGTAATCTTAGGCTGGGTTCAGACGAGGCTGGAGGAAGAAAGACTTTCTGTAGGTCTACCGCCGCCTCGTGTAAACGGTGTTGGAGTAAGAAGAGTGAAAAACAGAGAGAGGTGGAGAGAGGCCAGCAGCTCTTTCGAGGGGGGGGGGATGCTGGAAGAAAAATGGTGGGCCCGGAGGAAGGTGATATCTACTGCAGCAAATAGGCTTTTGCCTCGCAACTTAAACGCCCCTGTGGAAAGCATTTCTACCGTAGCGTCTGGACCGGGCCTTATATCCCCCATCTCCTTCTCCCCCCTCTTTCTCTTTCTCTCTCTCTCTTTCTTTCTCTTCATTTTTATAATTGAAAATTATATACAATACTCTTTAATTTTCATTGAGAGGAGGGAAACACCAAAATTTGAAAGGGGGGGAGGGTAGGAGGGGTGAGTTAATCCAAAATATGAAAGTTTAGGCACTAAATTTGAGCAGCGGATATAACGACGATAATGGACGCGGTAATAACCGTGGTAATAATAGCGGTAATAACAGCGGATATAGTCATGGTAATACTTTAAACACACAAAAAACCCCCCGCCCTCCTCTCTTTTGTTTCTCTCATTGAATTTACACCTTCTCTCTACAAAACACGGTAAAACAGCGCGGTAAACACTTGGAGATTTTCATAGTGCCCTGTTGTGCATTTTTCTCGCATCTTCTAGAGTTCTACGTTTTTTTGTTTAAGTTGGGCGGGTGTGAGATCTTTTGCAAACCAAATTCTAGTATCCTTGAGGAGCCTTGATTGTTCAAGGAGTTAGGTTTGATCCGTCTAGGTCTTGAAAGTGAGGATTGCTTGATTGGTGCGATGCTCATGTGTAAGAAAGGTGATTGTTGTTGGATCCCATTGTACCAAAGGGGTTACTACTTGGATACGGGCAAATCACTCGTGAAAATTGTGATCTCCCTCCCCTTTCTAGTCACTTGGGAGCCCACCGATGCAAATTTTGAGGGAGATGTCCTCTTGTCCTTGTCGCTTGCGTAGCGTGGATGTCACACGGTCTTTGACCTTGCAAAAGATTACTTTGTGCACTTGATATTTGACCTCCTTTGTGAGTATGGTATCCACTTTTGCCATTGTTTTGTTGAGCTTGACTTCCATCTCTTCTTTCTTGCAGTTTTTCGTTGCGGCTAGCCGTGTTTCGATGGTAGCAAGTATTAGCTTGAGCTCCTCATTCTCCGTGCGAAGCTTTCCAACTTTATCTTGATATCCAACGATGTTGTCTTGCTTCAGGGGTGTTGCTACAACCCTTGCAAAAGTGACTTTGCTGAGGGATGAAGCTCAAGTGGCCATCAGTGTTGTTTAGAAGACCCGGAGGTGGGTTGTCCATAGTCTCGATGTGGGAAAGGCCACTTAGGGGTTTGAATATGGCACTCTGTAAGCTTGAGGGTAAAGAGAATGTGAAACGTTGGACAGTGCAGAGACGGTATGGGAGGGAGTCTGTGGGCAGAACAGGGAGACCCGGAGGTGGGTTGTCCATAGTCTCGATGTGGGAAAGGCCACTTAGGGGTTTGAATATGGCACTCTGTAAGCTTGAGGGTAAAGAGAATGTGAAACGTTGGACAGTGCAGAGACGGTATGGGAGGGAGTCTGTGGGCAGAACAGGGAGCCCGTGAGGGGATGCAGGACAGTGTGAGGGTATGGGAAGGAGCTCGTGAGGATGCTGCTGGAGTAGGGGGTGGTGTGATAGTGGCGAGACAAGGCGGTGGCATTGCTGGAGCTCTGATGCAGAGCTGCTTGGGTTGGAGCTGGAGTAGGGCAACATTGTAGAGTTGGGGACCCCCCGCAGGGCAGCCCCTCGCCTAGGGGAGGTCAGCAAAGCGGGATCTTCTAGGGTTTATGTGAGAGAGAGAGCTTCTAGGTTTTTTTTTTTGTGTGTGTGTGTGTGTGTGTGTGTGTGTGTGTGTGTGTGAGAGAGAGAGAGAGAGAGAGAGAGAGAGAGGGAGAGAGAGAGAGAGGGAGCGAGAGAGAGAGATTCAACTCAATGCCAAAAGGAACAATGCTATATTTGATTTTTTGAAAGGTTTATACATATAGAAACTTGAGGAGACAACCTTCTCATGCAAATTTCATGCTAGACTTCACTAGTAACTAGTCTTGCCTGCATGCCATAGGGAATATTCCCACGTGCGGGCAACACTGACAAGGGCTTGAACCCAACAATCCCCCCTTAAGCCTGAACCATTGACAACCAGCTTGACCAACTATTGCAAAGTTCAATCATCTAAAACTATGAGTAAAAGCCACCCCCTTGACAACACCATAGGTGTGTGTGTGTGTGTGTGTGTGTTCCCTCAACAACTATCAGAGTGAGACAACGAAACTCACACCAAAAAAAAAAAGGGAGGTCTTACCACTTTTCATCATGGAAGTGTCTATAACCACGTACAAAAGCTTGACAGGGTCAAGGATCTACAATGTTTCTAAACTTTCCAGTTTAATAGAAATATGTAAAACCAACTTGGCAGGGTGAGGGACATGCATACAAATTAACCCTAATGAAATGCAATTATTGTATCAAATATGGACACACCATGGGACCTCATTGTGAGATATGGTGGAAACATAAAGAAGAAAGGGGAATGCTTGTGACCAGATATGACAGGCCAATTAGAAATTCAAAAGGAAATCCTAAATCTTTTTCTCAAGCATTCATTCAAAGTAATATAGTTCTAATAGGTATGGATTGATTACTTGAGATGAATGTACAATCAGAGTTACAAAGATGTCAAAAATAGGGAGAACCCTTAGCATCAAACACATTTCAGGTGTGGAAAGTGATTGCTCTAATTGAATCATAATTGAAGAAATTAAAGATCAAGAAAATACAATTCCTATAATTGTTGTGACAAGGTCTAAGAAGAAAAGTCTTATCGAATGGAACGATCAATATAAGATAAGAAACAATGTGACTTGCAAAATTTAGGATTTATCTCCATTTATGGAAGAAGTAATCAAAAGATTTTCGTAGTGGGAATAACTGTTAAGTTCAATTTGGTAGCATTGAAGACGGAGTTTTAAAATGAATCCTATCCTATTGTACTCAAAATTAAAGTCCCTCATTCAAAATAGCTATAGTGAAGGAAAATTGGGGATCCAATGAGGTAAGAATTCAACAAGGGAAAACAAAAATGAAACTACCTATGATCATAGAAGTAAAGTTGCAAGAAGCACATAGACCTTTATGGACACAAGCTACTAATTTGGTAGTTGAAGTTGAAGATTTGGAAGATAAGGAGTTTTGGTTGATTGATCCAATAGTAGAGCTTGTGTTTGATATAGATGTGATAATAGTATTTGGATTGCACTTAGATAACTGAGAGACAACATCAGATTAGGTAATATCAAGAGTCGTGATGACTAAAAATAAATTATCGTCTATGGAAAAGTAGTTGGAAGAATGAGAGTTACAAAAGGAAATGGAAGAAGCTAAAGCTATTAAAGTAGCATGATAGATATTTGAGGAGCGCCAAAGATCAAAATCTGCAAGTATTTCAGATGAAGAACTTCAAGAAGTCAACCTTGGAGTTGAAGATGAACCTAAACTGGTATGAGTAGAAAAAATTGTGAATGCAAAGTTTCTGAATGCTTTGAAGCAGTTACTAATAGAATTTAAGGATCTTTTGCTTGGGACTATTTAAACATGACAAAATAGATCCCAAATTTTATCAACATAAGATTAGTCTAAAAAGGGACACAATTCATATCATAATATAGAGATATAGAATGAATCCAAACTATGCAAAGCAGGTGAAGGAGGAAATTGACAAATTGTTGCAGGTAGGGTTCATCAAGCCTATTCATGAAGCCACATGGTTATCACCCATTGTCATAGTGCCATAGAACAATGATAAATAAGGATTTTGTGCAGATTATAGAAAGTTAAATACATCTACTATATCATACCATTTTTCATTACCATTTATTGACACATTATTGGATTCAATAGTTAGTCATTAAATGTATAGCTTCTAAGATGGATTTTTCACATTATAATCATATCAAAATGGAATGTGTGGCATGTGACTATGAGTATAAGACTGCCCATATAAAACGGGAAGAATTTGTTACACATGAATGAGTTTTGGTTTGATGAATGGACCTTTATCTTTCACAAAAATTGTAGCAAAGGTGCTTGAATCATTTTTTCCTTCATATATGAGTGTGTTTTTGGATGATTTTAGTGTGTTTGGAAAGACATCAAAATGTTTGAAACATCCGAAGAAATGTTTGAAATGGTGCAAAAGATTAAAATTTTCCCTAAATCCGTATAAGGAGCATACAAGTCAGCTATTGTAATAACAAAGGGTACATTGTTGGGGTTTATTATTTTAAAGGATGGAGTAGTTATAGAGAGTTGAAGCAGTTCAGAGAGTTCCAATTCCCAAAAAATTGAAGGGATTGAGCAAGTTTATGGGACATGTATGGAGGACATTTAAGATATCTTTTAGATGTTAGCACACCATTGAGTCACCTAGCCAAAAAGGATGTACCATATGTTTGGGGCCCAACTCAAGAGAGAGCAATTTAGATTTTGAATAAGATGTTGGTGGTTAAACCTATTATTCAACTTGTTGAGTGGAATTTTCCATTTCACTTATTTGAAGATGCTTCTAATATTTCCATAGGAGCAATGCTAATGCCATAGTTGTTCAAAGGGTGGTATACACCAATCTAATATGCTAGCATATTGATGACATCATCATAAAGAAGTTAGAATGTGATTTAAAGAAAACCTTTAGGAATAATATATCCCTTTAAAAAATTCACATGTACCTATTAGGTAATATAATTATTTTCCATGTTGATCACAAGTACGCATTGTTATCCCTGATTCAAAATCCTTAATTGCATGGTATACTAGCAAGGTCGATGTCAAGAGTTTGACTTTGTTATTGTTCATACACCTAGGAATGGGAATGCAATGGTTGATTTTTTGAGTAGATTGGAGTCAAGGAACTTTCAGTTTGAGTTAAGGATCAATTACTTGATGTTGATTTGTTTATAATCAAAGGGCTCGTATAAAATTCTTGGGATGATCAGATGTTGATTTTCTTTGATAAATGGCTTGAAGCCTGAATCACTTACTGTTGGAGCTATATATGGCTCACTCTACTGAACTTGGTCTCACCTATATATTTGTATCTTGTCCTGAATATGAATCAGTCTTTGGGAGCGTATATGGTGTGTCTCTTGTCTGGTCTCTCTCTCTTTCTCTCTACATCTCAACATGGAATCAGAGCGGTAACGATCACGCGCCGATTCAATTCATGGTGACAACAGTATGTGTATGCGATTCGCATGTAAGATTCAAAATTGTTACGAATTTTATTTTTGAGCGTTGTTTCTTGTTAACTATGGTTGTTTTGTGTTAAGAAGAATATGATTAGTGTTTTATGTGGTGTTTATTTATAATCAATCTAATCGTTGATTACGTTTTCTTGTTAATGACACCTTGAACTTCATCTCAATTTTTCTTGCTGTTCTGCTCAAAATTTGGAGAAACGGGAAAAGCGCAATGGAGCGTAGCGCAATGGCACTTTTCATCCAAAACTTGTTCGTCTCCTCGAGCTCTTCGATTTGAGTTCTAGGTTTGCGTCAATCGGCCTTCACCATATATGGTGTGCAGATTCTGCGATCTTATCTTATACGTCTTCTTGCAACAAGATATGGCTATGAATATTCTCGTCAACGGCTTTCCTTTTGGCCAGCGTTCTGTTCCTCCTTTCCAAGGTCAAGGATTTCCAGGCTGGAAAGCAAAGATGTTGTTAATTCTTGAAGGCGATGAACTCTCCGATGTTGTTCTTGGAAATCGTGTTTGTCCGCCTCAGCCTGTTGATACGGATAATGATAACGTGCTTATCACTGAAGGACCTATATTTGAAGATTGGAATGTTGCCTATATGGATTGGCAACGACGTGATAAAGGAGCTCGTCGGTATATTCTTTCTGCTCTTACTGATTCCCTTTTGCTTGATATGTATGAACTGCCTACTTCCCATGACGTATGGAAGTACCTTATTGCAAACTTTCAGAAGAAATCTGTTACAGAAATACTTTATTTGAGAGGGTTGCTTAACAAGTTACAATATGAAGTTGGTACTGCCATGACGGGACATATTGAGTCTTTCAAATCTATTATTAATCAACTTGCTGCTGCTGGTGATCCTGTTCCACAAAAGCAACTAATTACACTTCTCCTTGATACGGTGAAGGACTCTTCTTATGATAACATTGTTACTATTCTCTCTAATAAAGATGGTCTTGATTTCGACCAAGCTTGCATGTCTTTAATTGAATACTCTCAACGTCAAGAACGTCGGAATGCTGGTCACGATACAGCTATGATTTCACAAGAGGAGACTGAGTCACAACAGATGGAACGTGCTTTTTATGCTCGAAGGCGTCCATTTCAACGAGGAAACCGCAGAGGTGGCCGTCGTGGTAATATTTTCTCTCGTCTCAAATTTCCTAATAAGCAATGTTCTTACTGCAACAGAAATGGCCATACTGAAGATGATTGTTGGGCACGTCAATATGATGAAGAACACAATATTACCACAAAACAACCACGTTTATCTAGAGACTCTTCTTCTTCTTCTTGTGAATATTGTGGACGATCTGATCATCCCACTCATATGTGCTATAAGTGTCAATTCGACACAGATCGGAATAGAGCATATGCTACTGAACATCGAAACAACATTGTACCAAAAACAAGCTGCGTCCTACGTTCAGTTGCTCCAGACAGAATACTTCATGTACGTGATGGATCACTTTTTATTGTCGATTCTGGTGCTACAGGAAATATGACATATCAGTCTAAGTGGCTCCATAACTATCATCCACTGCAAGTTCAACGTGTTGTTTATCTTGCTGATGATACTACTTGTCAAGTAAAGGGTATTCGAGACTTATATCTTGGTACCTTATCTTCTTCCACTCGAATTTTGCGAGGAGTATTACATGTACCAGATCTTCAACGTAATCTTCTTTCAGTTGCTAGACTTGTTGATCTTGGTCTGTTTGTTGGATTTGATTATACCAAATGCCGAATTGAGAAAGATGGACAGACTATAGCCACTGCTCCTCGAAACGGTAATTTGTTTGAACTCTCTCTCAATGGTGCTGTAGCAAATATTGTCACTGCTCCAGGTGATCATGATTGCAAAGTATGGCATCACCGTTTTGTTCATGCTGATTTCTCAAAACTCGTTGATCTTCAACATCGTGATCTTGTTCATGGCATGGATCTTAAAGCCCATCCCCATATGGGAATTTGTGAATTTTGTGCTCTTGGGAAACACAATCGTAAACCCTTTCCTCTTTCAAATAAAACTCATTCTCATGACATATTGGATCTTGTTCATACTGATATATGTGGACCTCTACCTTCTTCGAGATCACAATATCGCTACTTCATTACTTTCATTGATGATTTCTCAAGGTATACGACTGTATTTCTACTTAGACAAAAATATGAAGCCTTATCTGTTTTCAAACTATTCCACAAGGCTGCGGAACTTCAAACTGGTCGTCGCCTTAAGAAGCTTCGTAGTGACAATGGAGGCGAATATGTTTCTCGAGAGTTTGTGAGTTACTGTGCTGACAGTGGAATTCATCATGAACACACTATTCCATATTCGCCTCAACAGAATGGTGTTGCTGAACGAAAGAATCGCACTATTCTCAATGCTGTAAGATGTATGCTGATTCATTCTGTCTTATCTCGTGTTTTCTGGGCTGAAGCTACTTTGACAGCAACATTTATTCAGAATCATCTTCCTACTACTGCACCCTCTGGTAAGATACCCATCACAGCATGGACAGGTGACATTCCTTCTGTATCTCATTTTCGAACCTTTGGATGTATTGCTTATATTCATGTTCCCAAAGAAACACGAACAAAGCTTGATGCTCCTGGTCTTAAAGTTATTTTTATTGGATATTCTGACACTTCCAAAGGCTACAAATTCTATGACCCTTCCTCCAAGAAAGTAATTGTGAATCGTGATGCTACTTTTAATGAACAGCTTATGGGAGGCTCATGGTCCATGGATGATTCTGATGATACTAAATCATTGCTTCAGGCTTTTCCATTTCTTTCAGAAGATGAAACTCTTCCTATAGAGCAACTTTCCTCCTCACAACCATCCATTCCAAATGTTGCCAATGATGATATTGATATTTTTGTTGATCTGCCTATTGATTTTGAACATGGCTCATGTCATGTTTATGATGACGATATTGCTGATCATAATGCTTTTTCTACTTTTGAAGATCCCGTTACTTATGATGAAGCTATCTCTTCACCACAAAAGGATCAATGGCAAGAGGCTATGGAAGCAGAGTACGATTCTCTTATCTCTAAAGGTACATGGATACTAACTGAATTACCTCCTGGTCGTACAGCTATTAAATGTAAGTGGGTGTATAAAACAAAAGTAAAAGTAGATGGATCTTTTGACAAGTTCAAGGCGTGTTTAGTTGCAAAAGGTTACTCCCAAGTAGCTGGTGTTGATTATCAAGAGAATTTTTCACCAGTTGTTCGCATTACAAGTGTTCGAGTTTTATTGGCATTTGCTGTTCAATTTGATTTAGAAGCTCATCAAATGGATGTGCGAACTGCTTTTCTTAATGGTGACTTGGAAGAGGAAATTTATATGGAACAACCAGAAGGGTTTGTTATTCCAGGTAAAGAAGACCTTGTTGCTCAACTCCATAAGGCACTATATGGTCTCAAACAAGCTTCGCGAGTCTGGTATACAAAATTTGATCTTTTTCTCACCTCTAAAGGATTCATCTCTTGCTTGTCAGACCCCAACTTATACATAAAACGCCAAGGTAGCAGTTTTGTGATTCTTGCTCTTTATGTGGATGATACCATCCTTGTTTCCAATGATTTGGGATTTCTTCAGCAAGTGAAAAAGTTATTGTCTTCTGCATTCGATATGGTGGATCTTGGAGAGATTCACTCTTGTCTTGGCATTCAAATCCAACGGAACCGTACAAAAGGTATTTTATTCCTTCGACAGTCAAAGTTTATTGCAGATACTATTCAAAAATTTGGTATGGAATCTGCACATTCAACCAACACACCTTGTCTTGCGAGCTCTACGAAGAATACTTCTGACAATGGCGGTCAACTTGTCACAAATCAACCTTATGCTAACTTGATTGGATGTCTTCAGTTTGTTGGCATGAACACTCGTCCTGATATTCTGTTTGCTGCTAACTATCTTGGACAGCATCTTGCATGTCCTTGTCTTAAGCATTGGTCTGCTGCAAAGCGTGTATTGAAATACTTGAAAGGCACTACAGATTTTGGTTTAGTCTATCGACGACAACTCACATCGGATTCTATGCAATCTCTTTCTCTTTTGGGTTACACAGATGCAGACTGGGCAAGCTCACATTTATCTATGCGATCTACTAGTGGAAATTGCTTCTTCATAAATGGTTGTCTTGTTTCTTGGACCAGCAAGAAACAACGTTGTGTTGCAGTTTCTACGACTGAGTCAGAATATGTTGCGCAATCACTTGCAGCTCGTGAGTTGATTTGGCTTTGACAAATGCTGGTTGATATTGGTCACTCTCCTCTTTCTAGCACACCCTTGCGGTGTGACAACCAAAGTGCTATTAGTCTTGCAAAAGACTATGTTCAACATAATAAGTCAAAGCACATTGCTGTCCATTATCATTATGTTAGGTATGAAGTACGCAAGGGAACCATTATGGTTGAACACTGTCCAAGTGACCAGATGATTGCAGAAATTTTGACCAAAGGCCTCAATGAGTCACGTTTCATCCTCTTGCGCTCGGAGCTTGGAGTTGCTTCGGCCTCACTCTTTCTAGATTAGCTTCTTTTCTATTGTAATAGCTTTGTACATATGACATTGTAATCTTTTAGGTACCATGCACTATGCACACTCCACATTTGCACCTTGTGATATCTAAGTCACTTGAATATTTGTACATAGATGCACAATTCACTTTCACATCATCACCGCTGGTTCATATTTCACATTGTATAGGGGCTTGGGTTTTTCCCTTGAACTCCCCAAGGGTTTTTTCATCCAAAGCTAGAGACCTTTGTTTGAGTGGGGGTGTTGGAGCTATATATGGCTCACTCTACTGAACTTGGTCTCACCTATATATTTGTATCTTGTCCTGAATATGAATCAGTCTTTGGGAGCGTATATGGTGTGTCTCTTGTCTCGTCTCTCTCTCTTTCTCTCTACATCTCAACACTTACAACATACCAACACCAAATGGTTACTTTGAGGAGTGTGCCATTTTTGGTGATAAAAGGATCATAGTATAAAAAAGGATTAGATCATATCATAAAGAGATGTGTTCCTTAGGAACAATGTAGGTGGTCATTTCTCTAGTGAATAGAAAGGAGAATTTGTCAAGTAGGGCTTTGGTGGCCTACTATTCTACAATATTCTCACACTTATGCTAAAGAGTGCATACTGTGTCACAGAGAAGGGAAAACTTCCAATCTAGATAAGATTCCTTTGATTCTTATATTTACTTTTGAACCACTTAAAAAACGGGATCTAGATTTTGTTGGTCCCATCAAATCAAAGGAAAAGAATAAAGGGAATAGGTATGTTTTGGTAGCTACTGATTATTGTACTAAGTGGGTGGAATCTATAGTATTGAAGGATAATACAAAACGTCCAATGCTAATTCCTGCACAAAAATATAATGAATAGATTTGGACGTCCCGTTGAGTCGTTGCTTGTTCAGGGAGGTCCTTTTTTTAATCATATCCCTAGAGTTGGCTCAGACAGACATGATTTTTTACAAAAAATCAATAGCTTATCATCCTCAAGCATTTGAGATACAAAGTTGGATTCTTTTGTGGTGAGTCAGCTTTGTGGTCATTATACATAGCTTACAAGGTGACTACAAAGATAAAACCTTTCATACTTGTTTATGGATTTGATGTAGTAAAAATAGTGGAGTTTATAGTTTCAAGTTTAAGAATTGAAATTCAAAATAGATTATCACTTGACAAGTTATTTCAACATAGATAAAGGTACTTATTGCAGTTGAAGGTGAACTGTTTTGTTGAAGGTATTCAGATGAGAAAAAAACCTTGGAGAAAAAAAAATATTCTATTCAAAAAATTTACACTAAATGATTAGGTAATGCTAGATAATTCTAAGTTGAAAACATAGCTAGGGAAGTTGAAACTAAGCTATATTGGACCTTCTGGAATCATTGAGGATCTTGGTCAGGGAACATCATATTGCAGAATGTTTATGGCACAAAGGGGAGAAATCTGCTGATAGATTTAGATTGTTTTTTTTCTGGAAAACCTCCAATAGATAGTAGCTAGTTTTAATTGTGTGATTGTAGATCACTTGACATTAAGAAGCATCAAAAATATTAGAGTTTTTCATATCAGAGACACCAATGTCTAGGACATTAGAGGCAAGAGGATTTCAAAATCACAGAAATAAGAGTACGCATTCCAAAACTATGGTGAGTTATGATTATTACTTTTAGAGATCACCCTATATCAAGAAGTGCTCTAATCAAAGTTTTGCAAGGATTAACACTAGTTTGGTACCAAAACACAACACTAAAGTGTCCTTTTTATTCCAAATTTATATTAAATGCTACTTGCATGAGACAATGTATTCAAAAAAATTGTGGTGACTTGCGGTTATTATTTTTAGAGATCACATTGTATCAAGAAATGTACTAATAAGGATTTTAGAGGGATTCACACTAGTTTGGTACCAAAACACAACATTGAAGTGTCCTTTTTTTTCAAATTTAGATTAAATGTTACTTGAATGAGATAGTGTATTTAATAACACCCTCTTGATATGCTTAAATATGTTAGTTAGAGAGTTTTTTGAAAATATAACCTTGCATTTTAGAAGCTATCATGATCAAGAACTATACTCATAAAGTGGACCCTCGTAAGACTACGATTGATGCTGATGGGGGCTTTTCACAAGCCAAGCTCCCATACCCCTCTTCTCTCGTCCCCACCCCATGAAAACCCCCTCTTAGGGAGGGAGTGATAAAAGGCATTGGAAAAAGTAAGAAAAAAAATAAAGTATGATTATGTAAATATATAAGAAAGGTAAAATAGGCCACCTCATGCCTTCGGGGTAGCCCATCCCCACCTTGCCTCCTTTTTCTTCACTGTTGCCCCGTCGTGTGTCCCTTTTCCTCTCCTCCACTCAAAAGGTCAACCCCCTCTCTCTTCCCCTTGTCCTTTCTCCTTTCTCTCTCCCCTTAAGCTACGCCACCTCTCACCAATAATGCATTATAACTCACCAATAATGCACCCTAACTCACATGCAACTTACCCTATCTTCCAAAATAGTATACCCCACCCCCTCTTTCTCTCTCCTATCATATCCCATGACCCAAATACCCCCCCCTCTCTCTCTAAAGGGCGCCATATCTCTTGTCTTGTAGCTAAATAACCTTCCCCACACTCACACACACTCAGTTTCACTGAAAAAGGTGTCCACAGACCCATCCCCACCCAGTGGTTACCTGATTTTTCTTGTGTTCACACACATCTGCACATAGATTCACCTCTGAACACACTCCCCTCTCTCCCCTCTTGTAATTACTTTATTCTCCATGTCACCTCTCACTTTTTTTTCATCAACTCATCTCTCTCTCTTAGTCTCTCTCTCATGAGATTGTTGTTCTGGCACATATACACACAGCCAGACAAGTGGGGCCCACAGTCACATGGCCTATGTAGATAATGATTTCTTCATTTCTAAATTCTAGAATTCCTCTCCCCTCCTCCCCTATATAAAGAGGGGTCACCATCACACTAAAGGCACACACAACATCACCAAAGAACACACTATACACTGTGTGTGCCTAGTGCACACACACACACCCACACCATCACCATCACCGCAATCACCATGCTTGTCTTGAGCATGACCTCTACACCCTTGGCTATGTAAGATGAAGGGCAACTAAATGAAGGATGATGCCATAACCCTCGTTCGAGTCTTCGCCATCAACTCCCACCTATCCGCCATGTGCTCTACCACTCTCTCCCTTCTCATTCCCCTACCCTATGCTCCCCATTTCATCGCCTTATTCTCTAAATAAAGCTTGAGGTTTTGTGAGTATGTTTTCTTGAAATGTTTTGCCCATGTGAGGTGTGCGGAATTGCCACCTAGTCTTGTGTTTGGAGTGAGCTTGTGTATGTGTGAAGGGTGTGCGGATTCGCCATCCTTTTGTGGTGCCTAAGTACTAAGCCGCTATACCCTTCACTTTACAAGACTGAAACCCCTAAACTATTGTGAATGGATGAATGGCTAGCAGGATTTGCTAATTGGACAACAGAAGAAGAAGAGCTCCAAGCACAACTAGACGAACTCCGCATCTCCATCGAAGCTCGAGTGCCAGGCGTAACGGTAATTGACTTGCAGTGGGAGAGTCAACCAACACGCCAAACCCAGTGGATATACAGAGGCCAAGTGCCAAGAAGAAGAAGGAGAAGGTCAAAACCATGTCCGCAACCTACAACCAACCCACAACAACAAAATGGAAGGAGCTCTACACAATAGAGAATCAACACTATTCTACTTTGAGAATCGGGTAACTCAAGTCACCGAGGTAATTATCACAGTCAGTTTTCAAGTCGCACCTGATGCTGCAGCACAGATAACGGAATCATTGGCTCACACTCTCACTAGAGAAACTAGAGATCTACTAAGTTTGTTTCAGGAAAGAACACCACCGTCTCCCACAAGCTTGGACAGTGACTAAGCACCTCTAAGCTTCACATGAATCAGTACAACCTACCTCAAGACAGATCATACATACCAACACGTGTACGCTCAATCAAGGTAATACTGGATTTGAAGGCTCACTACCAGCACGTCATTGACACCATGCTCGGTGGGGAGCGATTTTTTGAGGTTCTGGCATCAGATCAACCATTTGTCTTACCTTTGGTACAAGGCAATATACCGTTTGAAGTTCTAATCTATGTCCTAGTATAAGAGGGTATACACGCCTCCTTGTAAAGAAGACAAAACTTTTGCAAGTTAAGCAGTGTGTCTTTCTAGCTCTCTCTCAGTAATCATGGCAAGTGTAGCATTTCCAACATTTAAAGGAAAGAAGGGGGAGGATTTGGTAACAGACTTCTTAGATGACTTTGAAGTAGCATGTCTAGTGAGCAACAAAGATACAGATGAATCTCGGGTTAGAATCTTTCAGCATCTCATGAAGCTAGAAGCTAGATCATGGTACAATGCACTTCCACAAGCAACCAAGGATGACTGGGAACCCTTAAAAACCGCTTTTAAGAGGCGCTTTGGGGGAGGTACCACTTCAGAAAAGTTGTGGGACAAGTTGAGAGACTTGAAGCAGGAGGGTCTTTTAGAATATGCCACCTATGAGTCCAAATTTGTGGATTTGTGGGAACGGTAGGTTGAGTCACTGGCAAGGGGGGAAGCCACATCCGATTTCCTAAAAAAAGATCGGTTCACGCATGGCTTATGGCCGCTTCTCAAGGAGAAGGTGAAAGGTAGATTCCCGGCTACGTACGAGTTAGCCGTTGAGATTGCTCGCCTTAAGGACAGAAGAGGCTGGGCCTTGATGCCCACTACCCGATTTATCCTGGTTCCCTACATGACTGGGGTTGAATAGAGGTCTCGATACCCCTTTCGCATGAGTGTTTATGGTGCTAGGAGCATGTGCATAAGCAGGAGAGACATTTACCAAAGTCTGGTGCACCCCAGGACTATTAGCATTACCTGAATGAATTATACTAGGAGATTTCCCAAAAAAAAATTCCCATGGAACCAAATTTTTACTGCCTGGATGTGAAGGGATGAGATCTCTTGAGGATTGAGTTACCGTGGGGCAGTTTCTAGAGAAATGTCCTAGCTTATTACAGTGAAAGCATGCTCCTGCTAAAGAACCCCATTTTAGGCACAACACCATCCTTCCTACAGACGGGATGTTAATATCTATAGTTTGTGGAAAGGGGTTTGTGGTGTTCCACAGAAGACATGCTTTATTACGGTTGAGAGAATTAATGGTGGGGGCACACAATACTTACCCTAATGTGGCTGTAATATCTTTAATGCATGGCCACATGAAGGATGGTAGATCTATGTACTCAACCCACACAGGGCACTGATATAGCAGGGAATCCTTAATCATTTTAATAGGGTTCCAATCAAACACATGCACGACCACTCCAAACAGTATAATAGTGGGTTTCGACAGAAATGCAACGTGATCTTGAGGCTTGAGAAACAGGACCTCGAAAAGTCCCTGCCCCGCATAGAAGATTTTGTCTATAACATGGGCTCTAAATCCGTTATCAATGGCCTGCTCGATATCATTAATTTGGGGCAATCGACCAGTAAAGAAAAGAACAACCACTCGAGCTTTGAAAACAGAGATTTGTTGCCAAATCATTTCAGATTCGAGAGAGACTTGATGATCCCCTTTTATCTGGGGGTCATTGGTGATGGAGTCGTGTAGAATGACAGACAGGGGCGACACATCATAAGAAGGAGTGTTATCCAGTTGCTCATGCACAAGGCTCTGAGCTTCTTTGCTAGGGTCTACTCTAAAGGCCGAACATAATACAGACGAGGCCATAGCAAAAGAAGAAAATGAAGGACCTGATTGTGCCGAATGCCCAGGTCGCATCGATGTTGTAGTAGAAGTGAAGGATGCCCCGCTTAGAGTATTCAAAGCAGAGCATGAGCCAGATGCTCCACCAAAAACCTAGAAGAGGATGCTCGCTACAGTTCCATCCATTCCTCTTCCCTCTCTTCTCTCTCTCTCTTTCTCTCTTTATCTCTCTCTCTCTCTCTCTCTCTCTCTCTCTCTCTCTCTCTCTCTCTCTCTCTCTCTCTCTCTCTCTCTCTCTCTCTCTCTCTCTCTCTCTCAATGAAGAACAATGCACACACACACAATTCTCTCAATGAAACAATGGTCACAACGTGCTCTACTAAGCACCCGGCCCAACAAAAACGGAACCCCATCTCCCTCTTCTCTCTCACGAGCAGACAAGAGCCCCCAAAGGCATCTCTTTATTATTATTTTTATTTAATCATTCTTTCCTTTTAAAATTTGAACCTTAGACCATTGAAGTTTAGCACCAACAAAAAATTAGCATGAATAAATTTCAAGCTGGCTATGCTGCGAAAAAATGCCCGGCGCAGGTGGGGTCTGTTTGTTCACGTCACATTCGACGATGTTGACTTCAAATTTTCCTGATGCTTTAGGAACTACAAAATAACCCAAGCTTTCTTGCTCAAGAGTTAGTGTGAACAATGATCAAATGTATGCAAAGGTATACGTCACACAAAAAATACAATACATTTACAAACAAAATGCATGCAACAATATGTGAATTCATAAAGAGATGGTAGCAAGAAAAATGCAACAATGGCATCCTGGGGGGAAAACTAGCCTGCTAGTGTGATCACATAATTTCCGACTAGACTGGCCTTATCCATTGGACTACAAAATCATAAGCAAATGGCAAGGGTCAATAGTGATGAAAGTGATATCAGAAAGGTGCATAAGCCTACGAGTCATGGATATGATGAGGGAATGAAAAGTGGTAGAGTGGGTGGTTTGCAAACTCCTAACATGACTAGTTAGACCCTCTAATCCCAAGTATTTAACATTCTAAAACATATCCCAAGGGTCAGCACAGATGGACAAGGATGTCACCAAAGAACTATCAAAATTTTGGGTGAAAGATCTAGATAGGGCCATCAAAGCAAGGGAATCCACAACACGGTTCTCTTGATGAGGCAAAAAGGTAAGGGTGGAAGAGGTAAAATGGGTGAAGAGGTCACGGTCTAAAATGCTATAGTACTGCATTAGAGGGTGAAGGGTGCGGGCATGGCCATGAAACTGGTGTACCACAAGCTATGAATATTCATAAATATGAACATCTGCTGCTCCCTTTTCCCAAAAGAAGTAGTGCTCTCAAACCAATCAAAAGTTCTTGATACTCTGCAATATTATTACTCAAATGATCTCCCAAAATAACCCACAAGAAAATAGCATCCCCCTTGGGTGGATATTTGACAATACTACAACTTCCAACCTTCTCTTCGTCGCGGCAAGCTCCATAAAAGTAGAGAGACCAAAGAGAAGAGTCACCACCATCATCTGCAACAAGCATCAAGATCACATCCAATAAGGTTTAATTTTATCAAAATTGGTTTTTGTTGATGTAACATTTAATGGCCTAAAAACTTGTGTGTAGCGGAAATTAGCATGAACATAGTGGGCATTTCATTAGAATAGATTCCTAATGAGAATTACAAGAGTGCTTGGGTGGAGAGAGCAACAAAAAGCATAACACCTAGTTAGATAGCATGAACAATACTTTCAAAAGAGAGAGAAATTAAGCTATTGACAACAGTTGAGGACCGGATTTTCATGGAGCCGGTCCCCCCTCCAAAACGCTTTGTATTATGGTTTCTCCCATCAAGAGAGACATTGTACAATACAATTCATTGTGTTCCTTCAAGACAAGCTAGTGCAATGAAGATGAAAGCTTCATGCACTAAGCAAAACACTTATCAAACACAACATCAATTATCCCCGGTCTTAGACCCAAGACCTCACACACCTTCGAAGATGGTGAGAGCTAGCAGGGTATGAGAGTAGATTGAGAGGAAGAAGGAGTATCCTACGAGAAAGATGGACATCTCCTCACATAATCACTCATATTAGCATATCTTAGCTTAGTAATTAGCATGGTAGAGGAGATGAGCATGCATTGAAGCTTCGCTCTTGGTTGGATTTGCATCCACATGCCAAGAGTGTGTTGATGTAGGCTTCTATCTCACAAGCTTGGAGTAGGTGATGAGCTCTCCATTAAAGCTTGGGAAGAGATAGTCTTCTTTTCTTCACACATGAGATTGTGTGAGTGTGTGTGTGATAATGCCTTGAAAAAATTATCCCCCTCTCTCTCTTGGGCGAGCCCCCTTGCTATTTTCTCTTGTTGTCCTCCCATTGGACCTCCCTAGAGCTAGCCAATGACAATTAAGCAACATAAGTGATAGCCTTCTGACATGTGTCCCCCTTTCCCCTTTTGTGAGAGCTTAAGGTAATTTAATAATTCAACTAAACTCTCATTGGACCCCTTTTGCCTCCTGGCCAATAGGAATCAGGCAAGCCATTGGGCTGTTGAATGCTCATTGGACCACTTGAGAGACTATCCAATAGTCTTCTAGAGGACTTAATTATAATTGGTTCTTTTATTAAGTGTTTTTAAATTAATTAAACTAGATTTACTCTAGCCTAATTCTCATTGGTCCACCTCCAAGGCCATCCAATAGAAATTGGGTACACCTTGTGGGCATATGGGCTAGGGAGTTGACATGTGTCCCTCATTCCCTTTGTGTAAAGGGAGCTTGTGTGTGTGTGTGACTTTCTCTCTCATCCCCTACTCCCAAGGCTCGCCCCCTCCTATGTAGGGATTTGTAAAGACTTTTTGGGTCACACACAAAGCATCCAATTCCCCCATGGGTGACCTTTGGACACAACCTTTGAATTTTGGAACCTTAGCATTTTGGAAGTATTAATGGGCTGAACCTTAGGGGCTTTTTAGCCCATTGTTGCACATGGCTCTTTTTCAGATGGCCCTCCCTTTGGATCCCTATTTTCCCTCCTTTGGATCTTAGCCAATATTCTAGCTTTTTCTCCCCTGGCACTTTCCCATATTAAATGATCAGTTTAACATGAGAAAATCATTTAGGAGAATTAGATATTGATTATTATGACATTACCTCTCTCTTGAAATCATAGTCGTCCTCGACTATGGTGTAGAGAAGATAAAGCATATTCATGAGTCCTTTTCTTAGCGGGTAGAGGATCCCTATGTTACCCTACGACATCATTCCACAATGGATGACTAGTCCATTTGGCGCTTGAGAGCCTGAGGCTGCCGCAAGCATGTCTGCACATTAGTCCTATCAATCTTCCATAGTAGAGTGATAAGGTCTACTTGGTGTTTGCGAGACGTCGTCTCCGCAAAACTTGATCTAAGCATGCAAACTACTTCATTTTTGTGCACAATTATAAAGAAAAAGAGAGTCTTATAAGACAAAAAATTTGTTCGTTTTTAAGATTTTGTACATTTGATTACTCTTGGGAAGCATTGTAAGCATTGACAAGGTTTAGGTTATCCTTTAATTGTATGCCTTGCATCCATCTAGCATCTTCAAAAGGATAATTCTTAAACTTAATAAGATATCGTCGGATAGTCTTATCGCCTCTTAATACCTTGTCTTCATGTCGAAGAATGGACTCGGGCTGTAGCACCTCCTCTTGGTCCTCGATCTCCGGTGGGTCTTCAATGGTTGGTTCTTGAGATGGATCTCCTTTTTAAGGCTTTAATAGGCTCACATGAAAAGCATTGTGTATGAGCCAATGATTCGGAAACTTGAGTTGATAGGCCATCTCATTGATTGGCCTAAGAATCTGGAAGGGACCATAGTACCTTTTTGCTAGTTTAGCATAGTACTTTTGGTGTCCCGTAGGATTCTTGCCCGTTGTGTGCCTTAATCGAGCCTTGGGGAATTTTAATAAGACCCAATCATTTTCTTTAAAGACTTGGGCTCTTCTGTGCTTGTCAGTAGTAGCCTTTTGCCTTTGTTGTGAGATAGAGATAGCATACTTAATCTTTTGGAAAGATTCTTGTAGGTCTCGGCTATACTCATCTGCAGCAAAGATCTTCCCATGTACCTTAAGTAGCAAGGGACTTTTTGATCTTCCCTCAATTACCTCGAAAGGTACTTTTCCCGTGGAAGTATGTACCATGTTATTGTAAGCATACTCCACTAAGGCTAAGTACTTCTCCCATTGGGATCTTTGATCTACTTCCGTTACATAGGCTTTTAGTAGATCGAAAATTGTTAGGTTAGCTATTTCACTTTGGCCATCCGTTTGTGGATGATAGGCCGAAGAGAAGTTTAGCCTTATCCCTAAATTCTCAAAGAGACCCTTCCAGAAATTACTGGTCATTCTAGGATCTCTATCCGACACTATGGACATTGGCAAGCCATGGTACTTGAAAATTTGTGAAATGAAGAGGGTTGCCATTTGATGGGCTTTGATACTCTTTTTGACAGGTATAAAATGAGCCTGTTTACTGAACCTGTCTACTATCGTCCATATTCCTGTATTCCCATGGATAGACTAAAAAAAAATCCAAAGATAAAATCCATGGATATGCTCTCCCATGGTAAATAAGGGATTGGCAAAGGTTGAAGCAATCCAAGTTGCTTCCCTCTATCAAATTTTGTCTTTTGGCATACCACACATTTAGAAACATACTCTTGTATGTTCAATTTCATGGTAGGCCAATAGAAATATGTTTCAATTCCCTTTAAGGTAGACTGAATCCCTCTATGCCCCGCATAAGGTGGAGCATGAGATTCATACATTACTTTCTCACGTAGTGAGTTAGTAACACATAGTCTATTGCCGTAGAGAAGATAACCATCTTGTAAAGTAAATGGTTCTTCTTTCTTCCCTAATGCAAGGGCTGAAATCACATCTCTAAAATCGGGATCAATAGCGTACTCATCTATCATTGAAGATAGATCATTGTGAGTGGCTATGGAAACCGCATTCACTCTCGATCGTCTTGAGAGTGCATCAGCTACTTGATTATGCTTGCCAGCAATGTGAGCAATATGAAAATGAAATTGCGAAAGGAAATTTGCCCACCTCATTTGTTTGTCGGAAAGCTTGGTTTGTGTCGTGAAGTACTTAAGACTTTGGTGATCCGTTCGCAGAATGAAAGGAGTCCCCAATAAATAGTGCTTCCATGAGTCTAAGGCATGTAGAACTGCAAGGAATTCCTTTTCATATATGCCTAAAGCTTGCTCAACAGGGTTGAGCCTTCGACTCTCATAGCCTATGGCGTGCCCTTCTTGGAGCAAAACAGCTCCAAGGCAATCACCACAAGCATCACATTGGATCTCAAATGGTTTTGAGAGATCCGGTAGTGTAAGCACAGGTTGAGAGATAAAATTTTCTTTAAGCTTTTCGAAAGCATTGTTCTCCTTAGCAGACCACGTATACCTAACGATTTTCTTTGTTAGGTCATGTAATGGTCCCGCAATTTGTGAGAACGTTTCTATGAAGCATCTATAGTATGCACACATATCTATAAAGCTTCTTAGTTTATGAAGATTCCTTGGTTTAGGCCATCCTTTTATTACCTCTAACTTTGATGGATCCATTTGGATGCCATCTTGCAAGAAAAATTCACTTTTCTTTTGATTAACATAAAGTTTATTCTCTCTCAAAACTTGAAATATTACCTGGAGGTGTTGCTTGTGTTCGTCTAATGAATTAGAGTAGATGATAATATCATCAAAGAACACTCCAGTGAAGGTTCGATGAGGCCAGAACAGCTTCTCCATCAAGCGGTTGAATGTGGCTGGTGCATTGGTCAAGCCAAAAGTCATGACAATATATTCGTAAAGACCAAATGTGGTGCGAAATGCAGTCTTTACAATGTCTTGATCAACTATCCTTATTTGATGATAGCCACTTTTTAGGTCAATCCTACTGAAGTAGGTCGATCCTTGTAGCTTATCAAATAGGTCTTCTACTCGTGGAACGGGAAACCTATTCTTGATAGTGATCCTATATAGTGCTCTATAGTCGACACACGTACATATGTGCCGTCTTTCTTTTGACTAATAGCACAGGTGAGCAAAATGGAGATGATTTAGGCCTAACCATGCCCTTCTCAACTAACTCATGCACTTGCCGCATAATCTCCTCTTGTTGAGCTTGAGAAACTCTATAAGGAGGTTTGTTAGGCGGTGAGCTTCCTGGAAGAAGTTCAATTGCAAGGTCATCATTACCTCATTTAGGAGGTAGCTCACAAGGGATGTCGTCGATGAAAACATCTTGAAACCCCTTGAGAAAATTGGATAACTCTAATTCCTTTTGGTTGCTTTTATTTTCTTTTGCTAAACCATTAGGTTCATTTTAAGAATCTTTAACAAAAATCATGTACACAGAAATAGAGCTCTTTATTGACTTGTTGAAAGCTGGTGTATGTACAATGGGGATAGTGTTACCCATTTCTTTAGCATCTATATACATGTCTTTTTCCCTGAACTTAAAGGAGATTCTCCTTTCAGGAAATTTAACATTGGCAGCCAGGCGATCAAACCATGGTGCCCCTAGGATTACATCCTCATGCTTGAGAGGAGAGATAAAGAAGTCCTCTTTGTCCACAAAGCTTTGAACATGAAGCCTCAATTTCTCGATTAAGGGAGTGACTGAAGCTTCTTTCTCCTTGAAAGCACTGTCTGCGGGTAGGACATCTCCCATCTCGTAGGCTTGTATGCCTAGCTTGGTGGCCAACTCTATCGATATAAAATTGTGAGTAGAACCAGGGTCAAAGAGAATAAAAGCATCATGTTCTCTTACCTTTCCCCAAGCATGGCGTAGAGGAGATCCTTTGTGATGAGTTTGGTGAGTCTCCTCCTCTTCGATTTCAACCAAGGAAGCTCTAGGAGGATCTTGGCGGTTGTTCTTTTGGGGACAAGCACTGTACGCATGCCCTTGTTCGCCGCACTTGAAACACCGGTTATCCTTGCGATAACGCTCAAGCTCTTCAGGAGAGAGTTTGTTTTTACCTTTGTAAACTCCCTTCTCTTTAGCTTTGTTGGAGTTGCCATTAGGAGACTTTTGGACATTGTCCTTCCCCTTAGGTTCGTTGGAACCCTTATTTTCCATGGGCTTATTATTTCTTTTAGCCCCCGTTTGGAAATTGATTTGAGAGGCCACCATAGTATGGTACGTGGCCTTTGGGAGTTAACATACTCCGTCATTTCTTTGGTTAAGCCCGCCGATATGGTACGTGGCCTTTGAGAGTTAACATACTCCGTCATTTCTTTGGTTAAGCCCACACAAAATTGTTTCTTTTGCTCTCCAAAATCCAGCTATTTGAAGACAGTGGCTTTGAGTTGTAGGTCCCAAAACTTGTCTACATATTTGTGGATGGATTCATAGGTAGAGAGCTTTAAGCTTCGCCATTCGGTGAGTACTTTGTCTTTGGCATCGATGGCCAAAAACTGCTTCATAATGGTAGCTCTTAAATCTTTCCATGTTCATGGAGCTTCACCGTTGGCTCGTAGGCTACACCACCATTGTCTAGCGGACTTTTGAAAGTGCATAGCTACATGGCGTAGCTTAGAGGACTCCGTGAAGCCCTCATCTCCAAACGCCGCATCAAACTGTTGGATAAAGGCTAAGACTTTGTCCGTAGCACCAAAGGTACCATCATAGGTAAGGAAAGAGATGCTCTTCCCTCCCTCTTTGAATTTATTTAGCTTGAACGACCTCTTCCATGCGGCATAGGATTTCCTATGGCCTCTTCTTTTTGATGGTTCAAAGGTTGCACCATCACTTTCTTCACAAGGTGAAGAATTTAAAGAAGGTGGAGAAGAGGGTGACCTCTTTCTCAACTTTTTCTTGTCTTGATCTTCGTCGTCTTCACCATCACTTTCATAAGAGGAAGAGGATGAAGAAGATGGAGAATAGGGTGTCCTCTTTCTCGCCTTTTTCTTCTATTGCTTTTTATCATCCCTCTTTGAATTATGGTGTGGAGAAGAGTGTGATGGTCTTATCCACTTTGGTGGTGATGGAGAGCGTTTAGCCCGCCGTCTTCGTGGAGCCATCTCCGCCGAGGTGGCGGGAGACTCACTTATTTCTTGTTCCTTCGGTGGATGCTCTTGAGTTCTCATTTGGGAAGGAGATGAATCATCAAGAAGTAAATTCTTGAGCCCTTCATATGGATTCTCTTCTTCTTCCCGAATCAGAGAGAGACCTCTTTTGGGAGTCTCACAAGGAGGCTTCCTAGGTGTTCTCTCATCATGGTGATGAGCTTGGAGAATCCCGTGAGCACGGAGCTGCCATTGCACTTCACTTTGGAGAGATGGATTGCCCATGGCTTGTTGAAGCCTAGAAACAAGATAGTTAACAAGCATCGGAGCATCATTAGTAGCTTGCTCATTAGCAAAATCAAAGTTATCAACATTAATTTCACTCTCTTTACTATTGTCAACCATTCTAGCAACTTTTAGGTGTACTTTGGCACTTCAAGCCCTAGTTGCTACTCCTCTTTACCCCTTTAGAAAAAGCACTCAGGCTTTTCTACCCGTGGCTCGAATACCATTAATTGCAAGGAATAGAAGAGAGGGTCTTTCAACACCAAAACAGCACCGACTCCTGTCAAGCTTCTAATAGCTCAATAATGGTTAAGCCGTAGGCAAGCCCCGTAGGACTCCACTATTAAGACCATATCTCTCGACGGTGATGCCGCGTTAACTGCACGAAGGCAGGCGCACTGCAAGGCTGAAAAATCCCTATTCTACTTACTCAGAGGCAATTAATAATACCAACCATTTATAGCTAGCTTGAGGACCTCCCTTCTTGAGCAAGAAATAAGAAACCTTGTGCTCTGATACCAATGTAACATTTAATGGCCTAAAAACTTGTGTGTAGCGAAAACTAGCATGAACATAGTGGGCATTTCATTAGAATAGATTCCTAATGAGAATTACAAGAGTGCTTGGGTGGAGAGAGCAACAAAACGTATAACACCTAGTTAGATAGCATGAACAATACTTTCAAAAGAGAGAGAAATTAAGCTATTGACAACAGTTGAGGACCCGATTTGCATGGAGCCGGTCCCCCCTCCAAAAGGCTTTGTATTATGGTTTCTCCCATCAAGAGAGACATTGTACAATACAATTCTTTGTGTTTCTTCAAGACTAGCTAGTGCAATGAGGATGAAAGCTTCATGCACTAAGCAAAACACTTAGCAAACACAACATCAATTATCCCCTATCTCAGACCCAAGACCGCACACACCTTCGAAGATGGTGAGAGCTAGCAGGGTATGACAGTAGATTGAGAGGAAGGAGTATCTTACGAGAAATAGGTACATCTCCTCACATAATCACTCATATTAGCATAGCTTAGCTTAGTAATTAGGATGGTAGAGGAGATGAGCATGCATTGACGCTTGGCTCTTGGTTGGATTTGCATCCACATGCCAAGAGTGTGTCGATGTAGGCTTCTATCTCACAAGCTTGGAGTAGGTGATGAGCTCTCCATTAAAGCTTGGGAAGAGATAGTATTCTTTTCTTCACACATGATATTGTGTGAGTGTGTGTGTGATAATGCCTTGCAAAAATCAGCCCCCTCTCTCTCTTGGGGGAGCCCTCTTGCTATTTGCTCTTGCTGTCCTCCCATTGGACCTTCCTAGAGCTAGCCAATGACAATTAAGCAGCATAAGTGATAGCCTTCTAACATGTGTCCCCCTTTACCCTTTTGTGAGAGCTTAAGGTAATTTTATAATTCAAAAAAACTCTCATTGGGCCCCTTTGCCTCCTGGCCAATAGGAATCAGGAAAGCCATTGGGCTGCTGAATGCTCAAGACCACTTGGGAGACTATCCAATAGTCTTCTAGAGGACTTAATTATAATTGGTTCTTTTATTAAGTGTTTTTAAATTAATTAAACTAGATTTACTCTATCCTAATTCTCATTGGTCCACTTCCAAGGCCATCCAATAGAAATTGGGTACACCTTGTGGGCATCTGGGCTAGGGAGCTGACATGTGTCCCTCATTCCCTTTATGTAAAGGGAGCTTGTGTGTGTGTGTGTGACTTTCTCTCTAGTTTAAATTAATTAAACTAGATTTACTATAGCCTTATTCTCATTGGTCCACTTCCAAGGCCATCCAATAGAAATTGGGTACACCTTGTGGGCATCTGGGCTAGGGAGCTGACATGTGTCCCTCATTCCCTTTATGTAAAGGGAGCTTGTGCGTGTATGTGTGACTTTCTCTCTCATCCCCTACTCCCAAGGTTCGCCCCCTCCTATGTAGGGATTTGTAGAGCCTTTTTGGGTCACACACAAAGCATCCAATTCCCCCATGGGTGACCTTTGGACACAACCTTTGAATTTTGGAACCTTAGCATTTTGGAAGTATTAATGGGCTGAACCTTAGGGTCTTTTTAGCCCATTGTTGCGCATGGCTCTTTTCAGATGGCCCCCCCTTTGGATCCGTATTTTCCCTCCTTTGAATCCCTACTGTGGCCGGTCTGCTAGCTTAACCAATATTCTAGCTTTTTCTCCCCTGGCACTTCCCCATATTAAATGATCAGTTTAACATGAGAAAATCAATTAGGAGAATTAGATATTGATTATTATGATAGTTTAAAACAGTGTCCCATCCATTCCTGCAAGTTGGGATTTGTTCCTAGAAAAGACCTTCACAATACGATGAGGACCGAATCACACATGGCTCAACTTCTTGGAGAATAACCCATGACGTTGTGAAGGATTGGGGGGCTGGCCTCTACAACACCTCAAACCAACACCAAGAAAAGAGGATGAAGAGTATATCTCTCTCGAGATAATATGGGCTGATCTTCCCTCACTAATTTTCTCAATTTCACACACACTCAACCTCCACTAGCCTCGACTAGCTCCGACTAGCTTCCCTCTACACCGCTACAACTCCCACTACACTCCATTGCACTCAAAGACACCAAGGAATCAATAAAATCAAGGAAAAAAGTGAGAAAAAAACCATGTAAATCTCTGCACTTTTGACCATAACTCAAAGAGCTTCACTTCTTTTCAAACGCCCTTCCATGTGCTAGTAGGGCTTCCATAGGCGCTCCCATATATACACATAGCTTGACCAAAACCCACTCAAATCAAGCTTAATTTGAAAATCCACAAAGTTCAGCAAAAAAAAATCAAAAAAGGTGATGGAAAACTTGGGGGAAACCTTGCCCTTTGATATATGTACAAGCAAGGCATTGCAGCACATAGTTTACCCTCGACTAGCTGCACCACAAGGAGCTGCACACACCATAGCCACCATACCTCAAAACAAGATGAAGGGAGGTCAATATGCAGAGCTAAGCCCCCACTTTCATCAGAACATTGAGGACAGACACACTCTCAACTCACCACATCGGGCCCTCAACTAGCAAGACAAGCTGCTCTACTCCCAAACGCCTCTATCCCTCGCGGCAATCAGGGCTTCTTGCTGCTAGATCTTCCTCTGTCAGATCCCCCACTCACTCACGAACTCAATCTGATAAAAAATCAGTTTTTTTCATATTTTTCAAGTACTAAGTGACTCTTTCAAGTCTCAACACGTCTATGTACAAAAACAGCAAAACTATGCACCCCGCACAACTGGCCCGCATGCGTAGAGACAGCTGGCACACACCGCCTTTGTACACTTTGTACAAGCATGCTTTATTTACATATAAGGGACCCAAAAGCATTAAAACACCCTTTCCAAAGTCTTTGGGGTGGCTTGCATCATTCCGTAAAAAGACATCACATATTGCCCCCCCAACAAGCATGGAACACTTTCAAGTGTTTCGTGTACATTTCTTGCTTCATCACATGATTCTGGTCACATAAGGCCTGATTCGGATCCCATTGACTCTTGCCTTATGCATCTTTTCATCCAAGTCCTTGAGCTGATAGCTTCCATTATCATACACCTTATGCACCACAAAAGGACCTTCCCACTTTGCCTTGAACTTTGTTTGAAAGGTATTGTCCAAAGCACTATTATACCTCATAACCAACATGCGTTCACATAGCCCTTTTTCCTTTATCTTTTCATTGAATACATCAGCCCTTCTTCTTCCCAAGTCTTCATAGTATCTAATGGAACTTTCTCTATCCAACAAGAGGCTATGCATAGATGTCAGTCTCTCTTTTACATGCTCCTCCTCAACCAAACTATGCTTCAAAATGAACTCCAATGAAGGAAGCATCACATTAATCGGCATAACACACTCTTCTCCATATACCAAATGAAATGGAGTGAAGCCCGTGGATGATTTTTGAGTCACTCTACATGCCCACAATGCCCTCTCCAAATACATATCGCAATCTTTTGGATGTTCTTCCACAAGCTTGAACAATATCTTCTGTAAAACTCCATTGAATGCCTCCACCAACCCGTTGCATTGTGGATGATAAGGAGTAGCATACCTATGTTTGATCTCCAATTTCTCCACCAATTCAGTGATAAGATCATTCCTAAACTCTTTCCCTTGATCACTTACAAGCTCCAAGGGCACTCCAAATCTACAACATATGCAATCAAAGATAAAGTTGCATACATCCTTGCTTGTAGCCCCTCTACTAGCCTTTGCTTCTGGCCATTTTGTCATATAATCCACTGCACTATGTATGTAGTGCTTCCCATTTCTAGTGCCTGTAAGAGGACCAATTACATCCACACCCCACTTCTCAAAAGGTCCATAGCTTACAATGTGTCTCAAAGGCTCAGGCATCAGCTTTCTCTTTTGATATATTTGGCACTCGTGACATCTTCTACACCAATGCACAACATCCCTATTCATACTTGGCCACATAAGTTGAGCATTCAATCCTTCCTTCTTGTAATTTCCACTCCAAAATGGCCTCCACATCCTTCTTCATGACATGCTTTTAAGCAATTAAAAACTTCATCATGGTAGAGAACTCTTCTCATGACACCATCAGCCCCCTTGTGATACATTTGCTCTCCAATCAAGACATACCTCATAGCTCTTCGTGTGATTGCATGCCTTTGTTGAAAATCCAATCCCTTTCTTGCAAAACCCGTTTGCAACACATGTTCTTCCTCATGGAGGGATTCCCTTCCAAGATACCTTGGCTCTCTAATTATCACCGCATGCACATCCTTTGTGAACACATGTTCCGCCAACTCATGAGCCCTTACATTCATATTTCGTGGTACATGCCATATTTGAAAGGAAGTAAAAGACTTTAACAACTTCCTCACTTTGAAAAACTAGCCCTTCATGCCTTCTTGATTTACCTTCCAGGTACCTTGAACTTGTCGCACGATCAACATAGAATCACCTTTGATTAAAAGCCTCCTTACATGTCTTTTGACACATTCTTCCAGGCCCAAATAGAGGCTTGCATACTCAGCCTCATTATTACTCTTTACATCCACTTCTTGGCTTCCAAACCAGCACTCAATGCCATTTTTATCCACAAATATATAACCAATAGTGCCCTTATTAATGCTCCTTTTGAAAGCCCCGTCAAAGTATAAGGTACCCTCTACATCCTGAAGCTCTGCATGCATAGTTGGGCTTGGTGCTATCTTCTTTTCCAAATATTTCTTCAACTCACTCCTTGCATGAATCTCTTTAAAAGTGAGCATATCCGGCATATTTTCTCTCACACTATCCTCCTTAGTAAAGCTCATGTCAAATTGTTGCAAGCTAAGTATCCACTTTTGCAATTTAAGACTATCCTGAGGATACCTTAGTGCATGAGGCAATAAACTACATGATGTTAACACCACAAAAGGCTTACAAATAAGATAAGATTTCAACCTTTTTGTTTCATATACCAATGCCCAAACCAATTGCTCGATCTCATGCCAAGATTTTTGTGCATCATTCTTCACTTTGCTTATGTAGTAAACCGGCCTCATATAAGATTGCTTTTTTCCTTTTTGCATCAATACTGCAATGCTCACCCATGCTCAAGCTCAAATAAAACATTTCATCCCAACAAGGAGGCATCATCAAAGGTAATGTAGATAGATTTTCCTTGACGTCCTCAAAAGCTGTTTGCTCATGCTCCGTCCAAAGAAAAGGGTCTTTTTGTGTTGGTTCTTGCAAAGGGTGTACATATTCAACAAGCATACAAAAAGACCTTGACAAGTACCTTAGCTTTTGTACAAAACTCATCAATTCCTTTGTACTTTTAGGACTATCCATCATAAGCAAACATTCCACTTTTGCAGGATCTGGAGCTATCCCATTCTCACTTACCTCATGGCCAAGAAGTATCACTCTAGCTCTTGCAATTTTACATTTCAAAGGATTGAGTTGACCCCCATCATCATCAATCCTTTTAAAGACCATATCAAGATTTTTCACATGAAGCATTCTATCACTGTAAACACAAAAATCATCCATAAAGACTTTTACAAATCTTCCAAGGTAAGGCCCCAATACTTTGTCCATCCAACTTTGGAAGCTCGCATAAGAATTCATCAAGCCAAAGGGCATCACCCTATAGCAAAACACTCCCCATGGGGTCAAAAAGATGGTCTTCTTTTGATCTTCATATGCAATCCCAATTTGAAAATACCCATTGAACCCATCACATACCGAATATCTCTCATGACCTACAACAGTGTCCAAAATCTCATCCTGAAAGGGAAGGGGATAGTGATGCCGCTTTGTTGCCGCATTCAATGGCTTATAGTCCACACATATTCTCCATTTATTTCCCTTTTTGGGACTATAACCACAGGGGAAACCCATTCTACATCATCCACAAGGTAGATAAAACCAGCTTGCAAAAGCTTACTCACCTCTATCTCCAACACCTTTCGTTGAATGGTGCCCAATCTCCTTAGCTTTGAGCAACAGGCTTTTCACCTTCTTTAAGCTTTATCTCGTGAACAACAATCCTTGTTCCCCTCATTTGAGCATAATATTTGGCAAACAACTTGGGATACTTATCAAACAATGCGTCATATGCTTCTCTCTCACAACTAGTCAGGTCATCTGCAAGCATATCCATTAATTCAGCTTTTGGTACATTCGGCTCATGGTCAGCCCCATGGTCATTTTATGATCTCATAGCATCCCCTTTATCACAATTTTCATCATATACATGTATCCCACAAAGATCTACATCAAGATCAAGAAGACTTTGATCATAAACCTCATCGTTAGTACATGTAGAGGATGCACTAGAAGAACTGTCACACATGTCATAAGTGGATGGCGATAAATCTTGATGCATAGCTGGTTCATCATCAATTTCCAGCACCTTACATGTTTTCATATCATATCTAATCCTCTTCTCTTTAGGCCTGTCCACAAAGAGGTCAATACATCCCCTGTACCAGTCCTGCCGTGGCCTCATAGCAATCAACCAAGGTCTACCCAATATAACTGGATATGCCCCAAGCTTTTCAGGCATCACATGAATGTCCATGACAGCCCTTTGACCAAACATTAAGCTCCAAGTCATGCATAACTCCCAAGCATTTCACTCTACTACTATTTGCCATCTTCACACTGAACAAGGATTTGCCTGTGAGCTGCAATCCCAATTGCTGCATTGCTTCCTCTGTCATAACGCACACTTGGGCTCCACCATCCATGTACGCCTTATTCACCTTCCTTTCATGTATCCAAGCATCAACCACAGGCAAAACATCAGTAACTTTATGAAGCTGCACTACATGTGCATCGCGTGTCTTTACCTTCACCCTTCTAACACTAGCTAGTTTATGCCAGTGCCTTCTCATACTTGAGCTCAAATGCAGGAGTTGCCCATATGATATGTCGGCCCTCTTATTATTCAAGTCTTCTAAGAGATTGTATGCTGATTGACCCTTCCCAAGCTGAAAATCATCCATGCCTATCTTCCTTCTTCTTGCCCTTACCTTTGCGTGCTTACTACTTTCAGCCTCTTCCATAGGTGCCTTGCCTTTATCTACATCTCTCCTTGGCTTTGTCCTTGCTCTTTCCTCTTTAAAAAGTCCTTCACTCCCTGATTTTTGTGCCCTTGTTCTCTTATCTGCAAAGACATCAAACTCATCATCTTCATCTCCCTCCTCAACTGCCTCCAAAATTCCTACGTTAAATTGTGGAGGTGCTTGAGCTTGATTTTGTCCCTGTTGTTGTGCAAGTCCTTGACTTTGGAGAGGTTGCACATTTCCATTTACATTTCCTTCATTACCTATTTTTCTTTGTATGATAGGATATATACCTCCTGGCTCTCTCCTTGGTTGATTGCAATTGGGCGATATATGCCCTCTCTCCCCACAATTGTAACACATCACATTATCACCTCTATTCCTTTGAGGCCGTTCTCCTTGAGGTCTTCTTACTTGTTGTTGGATAGCTTGCATAGCAAGGTTGAGGTTTCCTATTTGCTCTGTCAATCTTTGAATGTATTGGTGAAAGGATTCCTATCCTCTATTGTCCACTCTTGGAGCTTCTACATGGATTTCCCTTTCAACTTGCATATCCAAAGGCAAAGGCTCGACCACATTATTTGCTGATACATAACCATCCCTTTGATGTACATTTGCTTCTCTTTCCCTATTTGCCATTTCATGCCTTCTCACCTTCTTTCTCCATTGCTCTCTAGCAACCTTTACTGCCTCGTTGTAGGTCCCTGGGTCCTTGAGCTGCGCCTTGTCTCTAATGATTTGATGTAAGACAACCACAAACCTATCTTTCTTCAAGAAATCAAGGGCATTTGATTCTCTTCAAGTCCCTTTATGATATTTCTCCAACAAGCTTCAAACCTGTTTATGTGCACACTGATGTCTTCATGTTCTCCTTGTTGTAGCTTGCTTAGCTCTCTCCACAAATACTCAAGATCATCCTCCTTCTCAAACTCTTCTCTCAAGGCATGAGAAAGAAGATTCCAATCTCCCTTTACACCACCTTCAAGCCTAACTTCATACCATTCACGTGCTTCCCCTTCAAGTAGCAAACTCACCAAACGTACCTTGAATGCACCATCGTCCCTATTGCTCTTCAATGCAATCAATTCGATCCTTCGGATGAACTTGTCCACATCTTCTCCTTTCCCACCCTTGAATACTTCATACCCATCTCCCACCATAGGCCTTGAGTTGATCTTCAAATGGATGCCAATCTGTAGATCAAAACCCTGTTAGAAGGATTCTCTTCTCCTCAGTGGGGGCACCAGTTTATGTGAAGGATTGGGGGGCTGGCCTCTACAACACCTCAAACCAACACCAAGAAAACAGGATAACGAGTATAGCTCTCTTGAGATAATATGGTCTGATATTCTCTCACTAATTTTCTCAATTTCACACACACTCAACCTCGACTAGCCTTGACTAGCTCCGACTAGCTTCCCTCTACACCGCTACAACTCCCACTACACTCCATTGCACTCAAAGACACCAAGGAAGCAATAAAATTAATGAAAAAAGTGAGAAAAAAACCATGGAAATCTCTGCACTTTTGACCATAACTCAAAGAGCTTCACTTCTTTTCAAACGCCCTTCCATGTGCTAGTAGGGCTTCCATAGGCGCTCCCATATATACACATAGCTTGACCAAAACCCACTCAAATCAAGCTTAATTTGAAAATACACAAAGTTCAGCAAAAAAAAAAAAAAAGGTGATGGAAAACTTGGGGGAAAACTTGCTCTTTGATATATGTACAAGCAAAGCATTGCAGCACATAGTTTACCCTCGACTAGCTGCACCACAAGGAACTGCACACACCATAGCCACCATACCTCAAAACAAGATGAAGGGAGGTCATTATGCAGATCTAAGCACCCACTTTCATCAGCCCATTGAGGAGAGACACACTCTAAACTCACCACATCGGGCCCTCGACTAGCAAGACAGGCTGCTCTACTTCCAAACGCCTCTGTCCCTCGTGGCAATCAGGGCTTCTTGCTGCTAGATCTTCCTCTGTCAAATCCCCCACTCACTCACGACCTCAAGCTGATAAAAACTCAGTTTTGTTCATATTTTTCAAGTACTAAGTGACTCTTTCAAGTCTCAACACGTCTATGTACAAAAACAACAAAACTATGCACCCCGCACAACTGGCCCGCATGCGTAGAGACAACTGGCACACACCGCCTTTGTACACTTTGGAAAAGCATGCTTTATTTACATATAAGGGACCCAAAAGCATTAAAAAACCCTTTCCAAAGTCGTTGGGGTGGCTTGCATCATTTCAGAAAAACACGTCACAACGTGCATCGTATAAGAGAACTAATTTCCCATCCTCATAGTTGTAGGTTTTAGCCTTCTTTGCTCTTTGTGTTGTTTGATGCTTCTTTGCTACCTCTTGGTGTAAATAGGCCCTGAACCTCCACTCATCTAGGTACTATAATGTCCCCAAACTCTCTTTTAAAATATCTTCCAAAGGCAAGGAATGTGCATGCATAAATCGCAAAGTGGAAAGCTTGTGCTCAATTGATAGCACACACTCTTGACCATATAACAAAGATAAAGGAGTGAAACATGTGGCCTCCTTAAAAGTAGTGTTATATGCCCACACAGCCACTGGTAGTTTCTCATCCCAATCCCTCCTGTTCATATCCACCGTTTTCCTCAAAATAGTGACTAGAGTGTTATCAGTGCTCTCAACTTGGCCATTGGTAGAATGATTATAAGGGGTGGTTTTATAATGTCTAATGTTAAAATAAGAAGTGAGATGCTCAAGAACATCATTTAAGAAGTGTGCCCCCCTATCAGATACAAGTTTTTTTGGTGCCCCAAAACGACAAATAACATGCTCAATCAAGAACGAGGCAGTAGTGCGTGCATCATCACTCCTCACTGCTCTAGCCTCATACCACTTTGTCAAGTAATTAATTGTAACAATGATGTAGGATTTCCCATGCTTATATGTAGGAGTGATGGGACCAACATAGTCAATGCCCCACTTCTCAAATGGTAATGTGTCCATAATAGGGTTGTTAGGTCATAAACAATCCTCATGGAGGGTGGCTCTCTGGCAAACATCACACCTCTTACACCACCCAAACAAGTCCTTAAACACAGTAGGCCACCAGTACCTAGCTCTCAATATCTTCAATGCAGTCAACTTCCCAGCAAAATTCCCCCCACATGCAGTATCATGTGACACTCTTTTAGAATATGAGGGATCTCTTCTTGTGCAACACAACGGTGATAAATTCCATCAAACCTCCTTTGATATAAAGGTCCATCAACAATGGAAAATTTAAAAGAAGAAAAGTGGAAGCCCAGAGCCATACCATGTCCGTGATCTACACCTCCGTTGCAGCATGCAAAGAGGAAGAGTGAGAAATTTGTGATAAGAGTCCCCATATGCAGGTGCTAAGCCTTGAGCTAGAGAGAGAGAGTTTCTCACCATACGCGTTTGTGTGTGTGTGTATATATTTTGGTGTGGTCATCAGTTAAAGAGAGATAAAGATGACTAAAATCCACTTTCTATTGAGGAGAAGTTTCAGAGCCGCCATACTTGAAAGACTGGGAGTTTCATGCAGCAAGGAGATCAGGTTGGGAAGAGAGAGAGAGAGAGAGAGAGAGAAGGGAAGAGATGAGCACCGCATAGCAGTTGGGTAGTGGTCAGTGGATGGCAACTGGAGTAAGGAGGAGTGAAGAGAGAAAATGAAAATCAAGAGAGAAAGATAGAGCGACATAGAAAGAGAGTTCAAGAGTCAGTGGCACCAACATGCAGAGAGAGAGAGAGAGAGAGAGAGAGAGAGAGAGAGAGAGAGAGAGAGAGAGAGAGAGAGAGAGAGAGAGGGAGAGAGAGCGATAGAGAAGAACTATGATTGTAAGGATACCGGTGGTTGTAGGGAGAAAGAGAGAGAGAGAGAGAGAGAGAGAGAGAGAGAGAGAGAGAGAGAGAGAGAGAGAGAGAGAGAGAGAGAGAGATTGGGCATTGTGAAGCATGAGAAAGCCTGTGTTTGGGGGGTTTGCTAGTTGTTGGACCGCGTATGTGTGTGCTTGAGTTTTGGTGACACAAAATATGCATGATGACACAATGGCATGTAAGCCCTTAGCACAGTCAATGATACTGCACCCACAAAGATGTCACCACAGGGATGTGCTCATGAGCAACAGTTTGTGTCACGTTCGTTTGTAACATCCAACATGCTAATGTGGCAACATATGCGCTCATGGGGTGTCGCCCCTGGCTTTCATTGCCAACGTGGGATACCATGGGCTTGCTTATGGAGAGTGGGATTGGTTTTATACTTTAAGTGTGATTATAGTTTCAAAATACATAATTTCATTGCATTTACTTGCAACTAGCCTTGCGCATTACCATGAGAGAAAAACTTGTTGCTCATGCCACCTAAAATCTCATGCTAGAGTGCGCTCGTAACCTCTCTTTCTCTTAGCACTAAGAGCTCTTTTTTTCCCCTCTTGTTTGCTATATGCTAATTTATCTTAATTAAACGCTTAATCAACTAAACCTTATGATAATTGAATTACATAACAATTTGATGCACCGGAGAAAATTTTAAAAAATATCAAACCCAACATCATGCTAATCTAATAAGTAATGTAAACTTAGTTGTGGGGTGTTTGATTGGTCATGAATGTCATCCTTGACACATTTACAAAGTAGCAAGAGAGTTTCATTGGCTCATATCTACCAAAATAGCACACTACAAACCATAAACAGACAAATTTGCATACATGAGGAATTGCACAACACATAATCCATATTATATGAGAACAGAGTGAGACAGGGAGCGAGAGAGAGTAGAGGAGCACGTGTAGAAGCACCTCCTAGAGTGGAGGGCTACAATGGAAAGATGAGAGAGGAGAGGGAGGAGGAGAGATGAATAACGCAGACGCATGGTGCAATCTCCCCCCGTGCCAGAGTGAGCATTTCCCTCTTTCACGTATTTATTTATAGATTCTTCAATGCTAAAAAATGAATACACATTGGCCGGCCGGGCATAGAAGTTGTGTTTTCTATCGAGAGCTATCAAAGATTCTCGTTCTAAGTTCTTCTTTGTATAGTTTTCACTAGTGTCATGATACGAGAAATGTACATTTATTACTCAAGTGCTCGGCTAAATTTCTAAATTTCTAAATCCGAGCCTAAAAGTGGGGGAAAAGAGGTCAAAGTTTCCCCCCCCCCACCCCCCTTCCCTTTCCCCTAGCCACCTCCCTTACATTCTCACCATGTAAGAAGCCATTAAGAGGTTTAAGGCTATCTTGGCCCCCTACGTTTTTTAGGATACAAAGTGTGTCCACCACCCTCGTCCTATTGGCTGGCCTCTAATTAACCTTAATCCCAAAGGGCCCCTAGAGGGTTCATATTTGTCCTAATGACTTCAATGCCTCTCTTGTATGTTCATGGTAGTATATGCCCACATTGGTGAGGTAATGTTTGCTAACTATCCCCAAAGCACCTCATTAAATGACACATTTTCTTCTACTCCCGCAAGCATGTGGTACTCACAATAGGAGGGAGGTTTGGTAAGCTTGAGCCCATTGAAACCCCTTGCTTACGGTGATCACAATAGGAGGGGGTTTGGTAAGCTTGAGCCCATTGAAACCCCTTTTCTTCAAAGCCTTGAATGGAAAATCCTTGATATATGGTGATCGACCTTACATAGAGAAATCGAAGCTTTTGACTTAATATTGTTCCTCATTTGTCACGTGGTCCATTTTGCTACATTTGGAAGCTTATTTTAAATGATTCTACAATTTTATGACTTTCTTATAGTGTGCACCCTCAAATTTCATGAAGATATTGGTAAATGCATCTATCTTCAAGAGTGATATTTCTTCAGTGATATTTTAAATGTTGAGATAAGTGATATTTCTTCAAGTAATTTTCTTTTTCATGTACCCTTCTACCTTATCTATATATACAAGATGTCTCAAATCAACATGGGCATGCAAGTTTTGAGTGACCAATTGTGGAATAGCCAACTCCCACTCTTGCTCTATACCTATAACTATAGTTTGTTCATATGTACATTCTACTAGATGATGATTCACATCATTTCTTGTCAGAAATTTACTAAAGGGATGAGGACTAATGCAAAGGAAATTGAAAAATTTTCAGCTTTAAGGACCTAAATTTTTTGAGCTCCAAATGGACCTTGATGCATGTACATCATGGAATGGATTCAATTTTTAAATTTGCCTAAGTAGAGATTTCTTGGTGGCCAATTACTTAGACTACGAATCCCTTTTAATTTGGGAATACTTAATTGGACCACAATCTCATTTTCCTAGTGTTTTAGCCTAATTAGTCTCTATTAGGAAACAAAAAATTTCCATGAACATTAATTTTCTTGTATCCTTTCTTATAATCCGCTGAATTCTTTTGCAAACTAATCTTGTCCCTATTCCCTTACTTAATGGTTTTCAAAAAGAATGGTCTAAAGTGGTTTTTTCTTAAGTTAATCTGATTTTTTTTCTTGCTAGAAAAATGAAATGTGAGAAATAAAAGTTTACTCATGGGGTATATGTACCCTTTGATAGCCTAAGTCTTAGAGGAGCAAGAAAAAGGAGGGATGTGTATCCTTTTGCCCTTTTGGAAACACTAGTTAGCAGAATACACTTAAATTCCTAATTACAACTCTAAAAGAAATATGGTTAATAATGTTGATGTGGAAGCTTGATGCCCATAACCTCACAAATTGCAAAAATGAAACATAATGCTTCTACAATGAATGCAAACATTCGAGAATTAAAAATTACAAATCATATGCAAGTATATAAACAATCAACCCCGAAAGATGCGTTGGCACATGCCATAGGATGTGCACATTTAGAGGGGGTGAATGTCACGCCACATTGGAGGGATGGTGAGAAAATCAATCTCGTCATAATCATGTTGTGAAATTTTACCAAAAAGCCATAGCCTCAATGCATGGGTGAGTTACCAGATGCCATTACAAACTGTGGGTCAAAAGCCTTTTATGTAAATAATAGTGCTAGAAAGATGGGATTTGTGAGACAAGATCCTACCAAGTTCTTTTGGGCTCTGATTGGATTTGAAATAGCCCCAATATTGCCAGAAATCCTTTTAGGTAGAGAATAGTGCTAGGAAGATGGGATTTGTGGCAAGATTCTACCAAGTTCTTTTGGGCTCTGATTCGGTTTGAAATATACCCAATATTGCCAAATAAGGTGGAATTATGAGATTTTTGCGAGGTTTTGAAGTCATGGAATACACGTCAGTTTAATGTGAAGAAGAAACTCGGTGAAGAAGAAATAAGAGCAAGGAGTTTTTGGTGGTTCCAATGTGTGCTTTCTTTTAGAGAACAAGGAGAAGAGAAAGTCCTTTGGGAAAGAGAAGATCAGCTTTGGAAAAGCTTGAAGGGAAGCAATAGATTAAAAGGTTACAAGCAGAATATTGAGGAGAGAGGGGAAAGAAATAAGAGGTGAGAGCTAAAATAAGTGCAAGAAAAAGAGCCTTGATTTCAATACTCCACTCCTCCAACTGCTCACATATTTTTTGATCTCAAAGCTTTAATTTTTTTCTTCTTTGAGCTTGAATTGAATTGCTTGAATCTTTGACTTTTTTGTTCTAAATCATTTGACTTTTGAGGTGCTAATAACCATTGAAACACTATATTTTTTTTAAAACCAATGAAAAGCTATTTTTCTTGGTTGAGAATTTGACTCCCTGTTTCTGTATAGCCTTTGATCCCTTTGTCAACGATGTATCAAACACACCATCTTTACTGACTTCCACTTGATACATCTTACCTCTTCTTACTTCCCATTGATAGTTTTGGTGTTATTGATTTGAGTTCTTTTATTTTTGAACTCTTCTCTTCTACATATATAACTATTATTGGTAATTGAACTACTAAAGAAGACAATAAATCTTTCAAATAGGGGCCAACTCTACATATTCTAATTGATTTTATTTTATCCTTTAACTTGATGTTTGCCATGCGTTTTTCATACAAGCGCTCTGCCCAATTTGAAAAAAAACCCTTCTTAGATGCTATGAAAGGTCCATATGCTTCTTAAACATATAATAAATCTCTATTACCAAGAACATTATTTCCATATACCAACAAATTTGTGCCTTTATAGACACATATGTTTCCTTCAATTGATAATATACCTACTCATTGTGAGTGCTCCAAATTCCCTCCCTACCACTATAACAAAAATTACTTCTGTTCTATAGCTATTGAGCGTTAAGATATAAGTTGTTTCCACCAATATATGCATCAAAAATTTTATAATCTTTTATATTTTTGCCGCTTGCTTTTCTAGTATATTCTAGTCCAGGGCATTGGCACTTACATTCTGACATCACTCTTTCCAAGAACATTTGCAAAGTCCCATAATCAAATGAGTTTAAGTCATACCTGATTTTCATGATGCGATAATTCTTGACCATGCTTGAATTCATATTGTGTCTCAAAAGCATCCACCACCTGAACTCTTGGCTCCTTCTCTATATCTATCTGACTAATCTATGCCATGGTGTTGGGGGATGCTAATTGTGGTGATATCCGCCACAAAGACACTCGCATATTCTCAATCGAAAACTCCAATTCCAACTGTGTCACTTGCGTATATAGTGTGTTAAGATTTTCCAACTAGTCATGTTGCATGTGTCTCTCGTGCAAACTCCCTGTTTTGCACAATGTATTGACAACTTTCATACACAAGTAATCCCTTGTTTTACTTAAATTGCCCAAATTCATGTCGAGTTTTGCAAAATTATTCCTCCTTGTACTAACTTTTGAGTGGTTTCGCTCCTTCAAAGGACTTTTAACATTGAAATGATGTCTCATTAACATCATATAACTATTTCTTTAATTGGACACTCAAGTATCCTGATACACTAAAGTTTCATGTCCTCCTACCAAGTTTAACAATTTATTTTTTAAGCTAGAAAGAAATTTTTAATGCCTTGCTTCTACCCTAGGTTGCTCATGTGAAAAAGAAAACATTGGATTTTTTTCCATGACAAAATACAAGCCCTATGGAGAGAATTATGGTAAGTTCTAAGTCATAAAATTAAGTGAAACTTCAAGCTGTTTTACCAAAAAAAAACATAAAATTCTTATATATTTTTGTAGAGAAAACATTCTTTTGTGTTTGTAACAATCAAGTGTTAGTGCTTAGTATCACACAAAAAAAAAGTCCTTCCAGGACTAGTTTACAAGTCACTTGCAAGCTATATACATGATTCCATACTTGAGTATGTGCTGAGATAAAGAGCATAATTTTGGCCGTCCAAAGGTCCTTTCATGGAAGGGAGGCTATTCTAGTATAGTTTGACAACTATAAATGACATTATATGTTATATTTTTTCATCTCCCTAACTCACTTAAATCTCATTGCTCTAACTTTATCTTGATTTTTTTTTTGTGCAAAGACTCTTGAAATCTTGAGTCCTCCACAATAACATAAAAACCAAGGTTTTAGTAACCCCAATTTTGTTTGTACGATATAATTTGACAAAACTTAGTTGATCTATGTAGAAATTTTAAAGTTGTTTGAGGTTTTGGATGCGTCGCAAGAATAAAAATGTCAAATTTTCTCATGTGCAATTTTGAATATTTGTAATGATCCAATGATTGTTGCTTACCAAATCACTTCTACTTGTTACCTTGAGTCCTTAATGCAGAGGGTAAATGATGTATATATTTCCAAGACTCACAATATATCAAAAATCTATTTTTCTTTATATATAGAAATGGCCATATCAAACACGTAGAACTTTCCATTATTTTACATACTCTAAAGTAAATTTTTTTGCAGATGGAACTTGAAACTATCTATAGCACAATTGTGAGAAAGTCACGTACAATTTCTACAAGGTCTCTTCAATTTTCTTTGATTTTATAAAGTCAATTTCTTCAAAGCATTGACAGGAGCAAAGCGAACCCCGAACCCCGACGGCCTCTAAAACACCGGGGATTGAATGGCGCGCCTCGAGCCTGTCATGGTAAAGCAAACAGGGGCACCACCTAGCTCCAGCGGCTAGGACGCAAACAACACACCACCATAAAAACGTTTTCATCCAAGAGAGATGGATGCTTGGGAGTAATGATGAAGAGGAAAGGGAATGAGATCAAGTGAGAGAGAGAGAGAGAGAGAGAGAGAGAGAGAGAGAAAGAGAGAGAGAGAGGGAGAGAGAGAGAGAGTGAGGGAGGGGGTATAGCGGCTTAGTACTTAGGCACCACAAAAGGATGGCGAATCCGCACACCCTTCACACATACACAAGCTCACTCCAAACACAAGACTAGGTGGCGATTCCGCACACCTCATATGGGCAAAACATTGCAAGAAAACATACTCACAAAACCTCAAGCTTTATTTAGAGAATAAGGCGATGAAATGGGGAGCATAAGGCGATGAAATGGGGTGCATAGTGTGTTCTTTGTTGATGTTGTGTGTGCCTTTAGTGTGATGGTGACCCCTCTTTATATAGGGGAGGAGGGGAGAGGAATTCTAGAATTTAGAAATGAAGAAATCATTATCTACATATGCCATGTGACTGTGGGCCCCACTTGTCTGGCTATGTGTATATGTGCCAGAACAACAGTCTCATGAGAGAGAGACTAAGAGAGAGATGAGTTGATGAAAAAAAAGTGAGAGGTGACATGGAGAATAAAGTAATTACAAGAGGGGAGAGAGGGGAGTGTGTTCAGAGGTGAATCTGTGTGCAGATGTGTGTGAACACAAGAAAAATCAAGTAACCACTGGGTGGGGATGGGTCTGTGGACACCTTTTTCAGTGAAACTGAGTGTGTGTGAGTGTAGGGAAGGTTATTTAGCTACAAGACAAGAGATATGGCGCCCTTTAGAGAGAGGGGGGGGTATTTGGGTCATGGGATATGATAGGAGAGAGAAAGAGGGGGTGGGGTATACTATTTTGGAAGATAGGGTAAGCTGCATGTGAGTTAGGGTGCATTATTGGTGAGTTATAATGCATTATTGGTGAGAGGTGGGGTAGCTTGAGGGGAGAGAGAAAGGAGAAAGGACAAGGGGAAGAGAGAGGGGGTTGACCTTTTGAGTGGAGGAGAGGAAAAGGGACACACGACGGGGCAACAGTGAAGAAAAAGAAGGCAAGGTGGGGATGGGCTACCCCGCAGGCATGAGGTGGCTTATTTTACCTTTCTTATATATTTACATAATCATACTTTTTTTTTTCTTACTTTTTCCAATGCCTTTTATCACTCCCTCCCTAAGAGGGGGTTTTCATGGGGTGGGGACGAGAGAAGAGGGGTATGGGAGTTTGGCTTGTGAAAAGCCCCCATCATTAGCCCTCCCCTTTTGGCTAGAGGTATTCATGTCTCTAGCTCATTTGTTTGATCATTATCGTCGGAGGTGGCGGCTGATGGTGTGTCCTCATCTGGAATGTCAATTGGTGGAGCCTGGTCAAATCGAAGAAAATAATGTTTAAGTCGCCAACCATTTACCCTCGTTTTATGAAGTTTTCCATCAGCCTCCATAAGCTGGTAGCTTCCATTGGCATACTTTTTCCTGACGATGAAAGGACCTTCCCATCGGAGTGGGAGTTTCTTATCCTTGCGCGTGACGAAGCGATTCTCGTAGCGGAGCACCAACATTCCTTTCTTCAATTCTTTTTTCCGGAGATGCTCGTTAAAGCTAAGCCGTCTATGTTCTGCTTGTGCTGCATAATAATTTATTGCTTCTTCTCTGTCCAGTTGCAGTCTTTCCAAGTTGATGATGTGATCTCTCAAATGCATGTTGGGCTATTGAAGCTGGCTTGCCATTACTCTAAGACTTTGTAGTTGCACTTCAATGGGCAAGATTGCTTCCTTACCAAATATTAGATGATACGGTGTGAATCCCAAGGATGTACAAAATGAAGTTCTGTAGGCCCATAAAGCTAGTAGTAGATACTTATCCCAGTCTCCAGGATGATTGTTTACCTGCTTGGTAATAATTTTAGAAACCATTCCATTTACTTTTTCAACTAGGCCATTACATTGAGGGTAATATGGTGAAGAGTGCCTCCTTGTAATGCCCAGTTTCTGCATTAATTCTCCTACCAAGTCTGCTCTCAAACCTGGCCCTCTATCAGAGATGATCTCTAAAGGTGTGCCAAACCTACAGCATATGTGCTCGTAGATAAATTTAGCTACCTCTACCGCTGTGATTCTAGTGGTGGTTGTAGCCTCTGCCCATCTAGTCATGTAGTCGACCCCCATGATAATGTAGAATTTTCCTGAGTTGGCCCTAGGTAATGGCCCAATGGCATCGATACCCCATTTTTCAAATGGGCCATATGAGAGAATAGGTGTCTGTGGTTCAGGCATAAGTGACCTAGTGCCGGCCTTTTGACACAACTTACACGTTTTGCACCAGTGGTGTACATCACGGTTGAGGCTAGGCCATATGAAGCCTTCCTACAAGATTTTCCCACTTGTTATGTCTAGGGCAAAGTGACCACCACAAACCCCGTCCTGACAACTAGCAATTACTCACGTGATTTCCTGAGAGAGAGGGACCTTCCTGAGCATTTGGTCCTTACCCTTACAGTACAAACCGTCATTGATGAGTCGATACCTTGTGGCCTTCCGCGTGAGCCATTGATTTTGTCCCTTTGTTAAATCTGATGGGCATTCCCCTGTTTCCAAAACATGCATGATGTCAGGCAAGGCATCACTTCCTTGAAATAGAGGGAGCTTTAGTTTTATTGCTCCAACCACCACTTCCTGTAGTCTTTCACTTGCTAGGGCATCTGGTTCTTGGTTTGGAGCCCTTGGGATATGGTGTATTTGAGCTTCTTCAAACTTACCCAACAAGGTTTTTACACCACTTAAGTGAGTCCTTAAACTAGGATTCTTGCATGTCCATGCTCCATTTACTTGTCTTACCAGAAGTAGAGCATCCCCAAATACATTAAGGCGTTGTACACCTTGTGAGACGCACCATTGTAGATCCTTGGTTAGTGCTGCATACTCAGCTTCATTGTTAGAATGTGAATCTAACAATTGGCCCAACGAAAATACCTTTGTCCCTTTGTCATCAAAGACCACTATGCCTTCAGCTGCTTTGTCGAACGCTCGCTTGTAGGCTCCATCAAAGTAGAGAGAGTATGCTTCTTCTACCATCGGTGGTACTGGAGGTAATCGGACTTCTTCTTCCTTAGATTGCTTCTGCTTCCTTTCAAAGACTTGGTAGGTCATGAGTCCCCCCAAACTTGCCCTTGTCGTTCTTTCTACCTGTACCGTGTAGTCAAACTCTTGCAGACGAACTAGCCATTTAGTAATTCTATCAGACACATCCATGTGTTGTACAACATAGGGAAATATTTCATCCGTGGTTAGAATCACAAATTGCTTAGGCAGCAAATATGACCTAAACTTTGTAGTTGCAAATCTAAGAACTAGGACTAAGTGTTCCACATGGGTGAAACCTTTCTCTCCTGCTGTCATCATTCGACTAGAGAAGTAGATTGGCCTCATGAAAGATGTCTTCGTATCCTTTTGGAGTAGCACAGCCCCCAATGAGTCATCACCAACACTTGAGGTGACATAGAATTTTTCATCCCACTTAGATGGTGAGATAGTTGGCAGAGTGGCTAAGACCTCCTTTACTTTGTTGTAGTGATGTTCGCTTTCCTTGTCCCAAGTGAAAGTTGATCTTTGAGTGAGTTGTTGCAGTGGTAGAACAAGTTGTGATAGTAGATGTATGAATCTACTTAAGTACCTCACCTTCTGTAGAAAAGAGACCAGTTGACGTGCGGTCGTTGGTGAAGGTAGGTCTATGAGTGCGGACACCTTACTTGGGTCGGCGTTGATACCTTTTGCTGAAATTTCTTGGCCTAGTAGAATGACTTTACTCTCCCCAATGTGGAATTTATCCACATTTAATTTCCCACCTAGGCTCTACAACCTGGCCAAACCTTCAGTTACCTTTTCTAAATGTGAAATACGGGAGCTATATATACAAAAATCATCAATGAACACTCTTATGGATGTTCCAAAGAACGGTTGAAAAACATATGTGACATATCTTTGGAATGTGGCAGGTGCATTTGTGAGACCAAATGGCATAACCCTGTATGCAAAACAACCCCATGGCGTGATAAAAGTGGTTTTTAGCTGATCTTCCAAGGCTATGCGTATTTGAAAGTATCCAGAATAACCATCACAGACGGTATAGCATTCAAAACCCGCTACTTCATTCAGAATTTCATCCAAGAAAGGGAGAGGAAACTGGTCTCTCTTTGTAGTTGCATTTAGTGGTTTGTAGTCAACACAAACCCTCCACTTACCATTCTTTTTAGGCGTCACCACTACGGGTGACACCCATTCTGAGTTTTCTACAGGATAGATGAATCCCGCCTCCAGCAGTTTCCTTACCTCGGCCAAGATTGCCTTTTCTTGTATGACCCCCAGTCGTCGTAGCTTTTGCACAACTGGTTTTACCCCTTCCTTCAGCTTAATATGATGTTCCACCATTGTAATGCCTGTGATTCTTTCATAGTTGTCAATGAACAGGTTAGGAAATCCCATCAACATTTGCAAAAAACTATCTTTCTCCTCAAGTGTTAATTCCGTAGACAACATACCCTTCAACCTACTTCCTCCTCGGCCAGGTGATTTTCTCTCCTCTTCATTGGGTTTCCCTTTTGGTGATGGATCACCAGTTGTGCTTACCCTTTGTGGATCCTTCATAATGATACACATCACATTAATGGAACTGTCACTTTCGTCGGTGGATGTGGTCTCCTCCTCAGAACTGGAAGATTCGCTAGTGGTTTCATCTGCCGATGTTTCCAGATTCATTTGCTTCTGCTTGCCAATCCTCATGTTGTAGTAGATTGTCTCCCCTTTCTTACCGGTCATGCGTAGAAGGCCAGTACCCCAGTCCTGTTTTGCCTTCATGGCCATCAACCATGGCCTTCCCAAAATTAGTGGATAGCCCTCCCCCTTAGTAGGCATTACAAAAGCATCTACCTCTACCTCAGTGTTGAAAGCTTTTATTTTCACGGCACTAACCACACCCACACACTTTACTTTTGCATTGTTTGCCATCTTTGCCTTGCATGGAGAAGGCCTGTCAACCTCGAGCCCTAATCGAAGCATCATTGTTGGAATTAGGGTTGCAGAGAAACACACACAGCTTGGAGAAGACGAAGGAAGCTCAAGGCACACAATAGAGAGTATATTACTTAGTGTGCAATGGAAAGATAGATAGCCCTAGAGTGATGGGCGTATATACAATGCACGGGGGAAAAAACCTCCTAAAGAGGGAAAAAATGCCCCGGCGGTCCTAGTGTGTTCACACACATCACTACCACATGTATATGGTATATATGGTAACAAATCCCCCCTGGAGTGATGCGGTGAACGAGAGCTGGCACATGAGTAAAGGGAAGTGCCATGCCCTGAGGACAGGATCAGTCCACAAAGGGGAGTAAGCCCAAAGCTTTGCGGAAAGCTTCAAGCTTCTCACGAGACAATGCCTTTGTGAAAAGATCTGCAAGGTTGTCCTGTGTTGGCACATAAGCCAAGCTGATCTCTCCTGCTGAGAGCCTTTCCCTGACATAGTGGTAATGCACCTCAATGTGCTTTGTGCGAGCATGAAAAACTGGGTTCCTCGCAACTGCCAATGCGCTCTGACTGTCAGTGAAGATAGTGTTGGCAGTGTCCTGTCCAACACCCAAGTCAGCCATAAGGCGTCTGAGCCATACACACTCAACCGTAGCTGTGAAGACTGCCCTGTACTCAGCCTCACAACTCGAAGTGGCCACAGTAGGTTGCTTCTTGCTCAACCATGATATACATGAACTGCCAAGCATGAAACAAAAACCACTTGTGGACACTCGCGTGTCAAAACAACCAGCCCAATCTGAGTCCGAAAAAGCATGTAAGTCTGGCGGCAATGATCCCCCCTTGGGATAAAACAAGCCAAGATGTAAAGTGCCACTAAGGTAGCGGAAAATCCTCTTGACAGCCTGCCAATGCTTAGACCCTGGGCTATGCATAAATCTGCTGACCTGCGAGACTGCAAACTGAATATCTGGCCTCGTGTTGCATACATAAATGAGGCAGCCAACAGCAGTTTGGTAAAGAGTGACATCAGCAGGATCTCCAGCATCATGTAGACTCAACTTCAAACCTGTTTCCATGGGAGTGGCAATAGGTTTGCAATCCTCAAGTCCAAACTTACATAGCAATGTCTCTATGTAACTTTTCTGACACAAGGCAATACCACCATCACACTGCTTAAACTGTATACCCAAGTAATGATGCAACAGCCCCAAATCTTTCATCTTGAAAGTAGCATTCAAATCAGCCTTAAATTCAGCAATATGTCTCTCATTTGGTCCAGTGATCAGCAAATCATCAACATAAAGAACCACAATGAGAAATACATCATCCTCACGCTTTACATACAATGTGCTTTCTGTTGGACTGTTACGAAAGCCTCGTTTAACCAAATGAGTGTCAGCTTTCTCATACCAAGCACGAGGAGATTGCTTCAACCCATACAAAGCCTTCCTACATTTGCACACTTTGTCCTCTTGTCCTTTTATGACAAAACCGCGAGGCTGCGTTACATAAACTTCCTCAAATATGTCACCATTCAAGAAAGCAGTAACAATGTCTGATTGATGTACATCCCAACCAAAATGAGCTGCCAATGCACATAGAAAACGCACAGTAGTCATACGACAAGTGGGAGCAAAAGTCTCTTCATAATCTATGCCTTTTTGTTGTGCATAACCCTTTGCAACAAGTCGAGCCTTATGGCGATCGATCTCACCATCCGGCTTGCGTTTCAACTTGTAAACCCACTTCGTACCAATGGCCTTTTTGCCAGGAGGCAAATCACATAAAGTCCATGTGTCATTCTCTATAAGTGCATCATATTCTGATTTCATGGCAGCAATCCAATTTTCTGAATTCTGTGCTTCATCAAAAGACAGAGGCTCCTCAACATCATGTAAACTAGACACAGCCAAAGCATAACAATCTGATGCATAAGATGCATGGCGAGAGCCTGAACGAGTACGACTAGATAAAGGTGCATCCAATTTACTGTCACGCAAAGTGTGCACCAGCCATTTTGGCATACCTCTAGCCTGCTCATTTTCAGCCCTTTCCTCATCAAGTACATCATGTACATCTGCATCAGTAATAGGCTGTTCTAAAACATTTTCAGAAACCCCCATAGGCTGTACATTTGCCTCATTGGAACTTACATTCGTATTTCCACCACTGAAAAGAGGCAACAAAGTGTCATAAATGTCCTGTGAGCTTACATTACTGTCTCTAGTACATGACAGCAAGGGTTGAACAGAATCTTCCACAAACACTACATCCCGTGAAACCAAAATACGTTTTGTTTGCGGATGATACAACCTGTAACCTTTGCTTTCAGCACTATAACCAACAAAAATACATTTGACAGCCTTATCATCCAATTTTCTGCGCTGCACTTGTGGCACCAAAGCATATGCCAAACAGCCAAAAACACGCATGTGCTCAATAGAAGGTTTTCTATCATGCCATGCTTCATATGGAGTAATAGAATGCAAAGCTTTCGTAGGACACCTGTTAAGTACATAAGTGGCACACATGATGGCCTCAAGCCAAAAAGAATGCGGCAAAGCTTGACTTTTGACCATACATCGTGCCATTTCCGTTAGTGACCTGTTTTTCCTCTCAGCAACACCATTTTGCTGAGGTGTATAAGGCACTGTACATTGGTGTTTTATCCCACGACTAGCCAGAAATGCATTAAATTCATGAGACATATACTCCCCCCCTCGATCGGAACGGAGGGTGCCCATAGTACATTTTGAGACATTTTCAGCCATAGCCAAAAATTGTTTGAAGCACATAAAAACTTCGGACTTCGCTTTAAGCGGAAATACCCACGCATGCCTGGAGTAATCATCAATGAAAGTCACGAAGTACAGGTAATTGCCCAAGGACGGAGTTTGCATGGGCCCACAAACGTCACTATGCACAAGCTGCAACCTGCATGTGGCCCTAACTGAACCATCCTTTGGAAACTTAGAACGCTGCATTTTACCCAGAATACAGCCTTCACAAACATGTTTGATAGGTGCTTCAAGAGGCGGCAAAGAAGCAACCATATCAGATTTCTGCAAACGCAGCAAACTGGCAAAATTCAGATGACCAAAACGTGCATGCCAAAGTTTTGCATCTGAAATAGCCCTTGAATCTGCAACAGCATTTGCAAAATTTTGTCCACACTTGTCATACAAAGTGAGCTTATACAGCCCACGGCACAAAAGCCCAGATGCAACAATTTCATCACCAAAACTGAGATCATGAACTGTACATCTGTCATCCACAAATTTGACTACAAGTCCAAGTCTAGCAAGTGCGGATACAGACAATAGATTCTTCTTGATCCCAGGTACATAAAGTGCATCAACAAGTGTGAAGGAACTGCCATTAGCAGCAGTGAGCACAATCTTTCCAACTCCCTGAACTGGATAAGAGGCGTTGTTGGCACAAGTGACTGAATTCCCATGAGGGACAGACTCGAGAGAGGTAAACAATTCACGATGTGAGGTAATGTGCTTTGTAGCACCACTGTCGAAATACCACACATGTGAATCTGCAGCAACTGACAAGCATGCATCATGGACAGCAGGATTGTAAGTGCACTCTGCGCTAAAAGCCCATTCTGCATCAACATCAGCATCACAATCTCCTTTCACAGAAGACTCAACAATGGCTGCATTTGTAGTGGAACCAGCATTTGCAGTGGAACCACCCTCTTTCTTCTTAGCCTCTTTGGCCTTCAACTTAGGACACGACTTGATCAAGTGATCATTGGCTTTACAATAATGGCAACGCATCTTCTTTTTGCCCTTATCACCAGAATTGCCAGACGAAGTGCTGCCAGCAGAAGCATTAGGAACAGAATTTTTGCCACTCGCAGCAGAACCATAAGAAGTGGTTGCATTACTGTTACCACCCTTTCTTTGAGAAGCAATAAAAGCCTGTTCAACTGCACGCTGCCTAGTCCTGTTTTTTCTAGAAAGTGACTCTTGCAACAGCAATGTGCATAATGCATCAAACTTGACAGCTTCAGGATTTCCTTGGGTCATCAGTCTCCAAGTACTAGCAAAAGTCTGGTAGGAATCTGGTAAGGCATCAAGAACAGTCTGCACAAGGGAACTGTCAGAAATGACTTCACCTGCAGAAATGAGTTGCTCATTGATATCCTTGACACTAGCAAGGAAAGTGTCCATATCATCTTCCTCATGCATAATCTTCGACTCTAGCTCTTTACGCAGCAAAGCAATTTTAGCCTCATTGCGGCTTGCATAAAGACCTGCTAGAATATCCCAAGCCTGTTTTGCAGATTTTGCTGAACGGATGTGAGGAATAATGGTGCGCTTCACAGACAACGCAATCAATGCATGAGCCTGCGCATCCTTAACATCCCAACGAGCTTGTTCTGCTGTAGGCAAAACAACTCTAACAGCTGCAATCCTTGCAGCAAGACCTGCAACATCCTCAACATCACCTACATCTTCAGAACCAGGACGTACATCAATGCCCTGCACAATGTTCCAGACACCTTTTGACACAAGAACATGTTGCATCATATAAGCCCACATAGGGTAGTTGTCCCCATCCAACCTGTCCTCAGCAGCAAACATCTTGAACACATCTGTGTTGTTGTTGTCAGCCATGGTAAATGCTGCACCTGATGTGAAAACTGCCCGAAAATAGGAGAAATGGAGCGGGAACAACTTGTGCTATATAGCACAAACCGTAGAAGACTATAAGGCACCTGTTATGCAGAAAACAGCACTGACAGAAAATCTGCACAAAATGACGAAATAGCCTGTGCAGTACTGCCCGTAGTGGAAACGGAGGCCGAAATGAGCCCAAATCAAAATTCTGAGCAGACCGAGCTCTTCGAGCGCTCCCAAAATATTTGTCGACCTGCGAACGCTTGCCAAAGCTCACTGAAATCGGAGAAAATGAGCAGGCGTGTGCTGGAGCAGCTGGCGACTAAGCCCGGGAGGACGTGACCTGCTCTGATACCAATTGTTGGAATTAGGGTTGCAGAGAAACACACACAGCTTGGAGAAGACGAAGGAAGCTCAAGGCACACAATAGAGAGTATATTACTTAGTGTGCAATGGAAAGATAGATAGCCCTAGAGTGATGGGCGTATATACAATGCACGGGGGAAAAAACCTCCTAAAGAGGGAAAAAATGCCCCGGCGGTCCTAGTGTGTTCACACACATCACTACCACATGTATATGGTATATATGGTAACAATCATAGCTTCGCTCATTACACAGATTTGTGCACCTCCATCAATCTGACCCCAATAGGTTGGCTGTGCTTAATAAATGGATGCTGCAAAAAGATCTTGATGTAGTGCTTATACAAGAGCATAAGTGGCATAAAATAGCAAGAGAAACTTACCAACTTCAAAGGATACTCTTGCTTTTATGGGGGGGAAAAAGGGGAGTATTCTGGGGTGCTGACTTTTATTAAGAACTCGCTTAACCCTCAATGGGTGCTTGATCATCCTTCGGGCCATTGTTATGTATTTATAATAGATTCGACATGGGGACCTCTACATATTGTCAATGTGTATGCTGATAATAAATGGAGTCATAGAATGGAAACTTGGTCTTGATTGAAATTGATGACTCTAGGCAAGGGTATCCTTGGTGGTGATTTCAATATGGATACTAAAATGGTGGATATCACTTCCACGGCCACTGTTATGTCAAAAGAGGAAACTGCGTGTTGGGATGAACTGGAATCCCTACATCAAATGACAGATGCCTGGTTAAATGGGTTTAACTCAAATGGGTTCACTTTCTATTCTAAATCTCACATGTCATCTTGGTCCAGATTGGATAGATTTTACTTTATGAAAGATGTATGGCTACCTGCTAATTGTCAAATGCAAGTTCAGATTGACTTTTGTATGTTTGATCACTTTCCTCTCGTTTTGAATCTTTCTGATACTAATGCTAGATCTGTTAAATATGATAAAGTGAGACCTCTTATGCTGAATAATTTGTTGTTAGAGACAATAAACACTTTCAAGAAGATGTCTTACATTGTGCTAACCATGCTAAGCAGTGACGAAGGAAATTTGGAATGGCGGCCTCTACACCAAAACAAACTCCATTTCGCCACAAGGGAAATGAGATAAGGGCACCACCTAGTCTTGGAAGCGTGGGCTAGGACCGCTACACAAAGAGAGAGAGAGAGAGAGAGACAGAGAGAGAGAGAGAGAGAGAGAGAGAGAGAGAGAGAGAGAGATCACTATGAATGAAGCATTAACCTTAGTGTGTGTACAAGGAATGGATGACTTCAAACACTCCCAACACAAATAGCATGTAGATTACCAAACAACCACTCAAGGATTAGCCAAGATCACATCAAGCACTCTTACACATATGTAAAAGATTTCTCTTAATTAACATAAGTAAGAGAAGGAGAGGTTACTAGCATGAAACAATTTGCACTCTAGAATGTGCAAGAATAGAGTGAATGAATGAGCTTATGGGCTCATGGTGAGTGATACAAAGACTCAATGGGGCTGAGGGAGGCTTAAAATTACAAAGGGGAAGGCCTCTTTATATAGGAAAGAGAGTGATTAGGAGTGAGGTTAAGATCCAAGTGTAATTTGTACAAATGAAGCTTGATTAGGGACATTCAACCAATGAAGAAGCTCCTTCCAAGTGATTTGTTGACCAATTAGCTCCATCATCACTTGTGTTGTCTTCACTCCTTCCTCCATAGCTTGAGTCCAAGAGCTTCCTTATTTTTAAAATGTAAAGAATCTACATAAAATCAATACATATCTAGTAATAATAGAAAGGGGTTGAATGAGAACTTATGAATTACAACAAGATTAAGCATGACTTGAGAGGTGATTAGAAGAGGAACTTTGATGGGTTTTTGAGCTTGAGAGAGAGGAGGAAGGAGAGGAGGGTGAGAAGACTAATGGATGATTTTTAGAGAAGGTCTCAAAGTGGAAAAGGAAGGGTGTGTGTGTGTAAAGGTAGAGGGGGTGGTCTCCACCACAGTTGAAACAACTGGCGTCCGCCATTTTGGCCATATCTCCTAGACCGTAGATGCAAAAATTATAAAACAAATATGGCCAGAATCTCCAGCTCATCAGCTACAACTTTGATGAAGACACCTTTTCTTGGATCGGAGTGGAAGTATTTTTTAAAAATTCAACAAAATCATGTGTCTGGTTCCTTCCTTTACCAAGTCTTCCACTTGGGTCCCATTTGTTTGAATCATCATATGGCTCCAAAGCCATGATGATATGAGCCACTCATGACCCTTGAATCATGGGTGCATGGCTCCACAACCATATCATATCTTTTCTTTTCACATTTACATATTTTCCCTTCCCTTTACCACTAGGTTCTCCCTCTACCTTTCACCTCCGGTGAACTAGTCAAGAAAAAATTCCTATCAAATCATTTTTTTTTAATTTTTCCAAGAGATTGTTCTCACTCTTTCTTTTATTGTAAACCTCTATAAGCAAGGAAAACCAACAAAATATAATAAACAAAAATTTGTGATAGGCTCGGATCATAGCCCCCCCAAACCTGGCTAGGGGTATTTATGCCTCTAGCCTACTTTCTTTGATCTTGAGATGAACTTATCCTGATGTGATAAGGCTTTAGACGCCATCCATTTGTCCTGGTCTTGTGCACTTTACCATCAATGTCTTGAAGTCTGTAAGAGCCATTTTTGAACTTTTTGGTGACCAAGAACGGGCCTTCCCATCGGAAAAGAAACTTTCCATCCTTACGAGTGTCGAAGCGATTGTCATATCGAAGCACCAGAGATCCCTTTTTGATGTCTTTGGATGCTAGCTTTTTGTTGAACTTTTCTCTGCGCTTCTCTGCTTCTTGAGAATAGTGGTTGATGGCTTCTTCATGATCCAATTGCAGCCTCTCTAGATCCATGATTCTTTGATGTACTTTCTCCTTTTGAGAGCCTACCTGGCTACCCAATATTCGAAGACTTGTTAACTTCACTTCAATGGGTAAAAGCGCCTCCTTTCCATTAACCAAATGAAAGGGTGTGTACCCTAATGTGGTTTTGAAGGAGGTTCTATAGGCCCATAGAGCTCCATTCAGGTGTTTGTCCCAATCTTGGCGCCTGGCATGTACCTGTTTGGTTAGAATTTTGCAAATGATTCCATTTACCTTTTCCACCAAACCATTGCACTGAGGGTAGTAAGGAGTAGAGTGTTGATGCTGAATATTTAGCTTCTTCATGAGTTCTCCTACCAAGTCTGCTCTAAACCCTGGTCCTCTATCAGATAGTATTTCAAGAGGGGTGCCAAACCGGCAACAGATGTGGTCAAAGATGAACTGACTCACATCCTTAGCAGTAATTCTATTGGTCGGCATAGCCTCAGCCCATCTAGTCATGTAGTCTACTCCCATGATGATGTACTCTTTACCTGACTGAGTGCGTGGTAGAGGCCCTATGGCATCAATTCCCCACTTCTCAAAGGGCCCATATACCTTGCATTTGCCTTACCAAAAGCATGGAGTCACCAAAAGCGTTTAATCTCTTAATTGAATTATCGAGGCACCAACAAAGGCCATGAATTAGAGCATGATATTCTGCTTCATTGTTGGAGTGGACATCTTCTAGAGTGATCCCTTCACCATGGATCCTCTCTCCCAATGGAGATAAGACCACGATGCCTGCAGCTGCCTTATCCTTGGTTCTCTTGTATGCTCCATCAAAGTAGAGGCTATAAGCATTGACCAAAGCCTCTGGAGCTGGAGGTGGTGGAAGTTCCTTTCTCTTCAAATGGAAAACTTTTTCATAGCACTTGTTTGTTAAAATGTCGGCTAAGCATGCTCAAGTTGTTCTTTCAACCTGTATTGTATACTCAAACTCTTGAAGTCGCACCACCCACTTTGCTATTTTGTCAGAGATTTCCATATGTTGTAGTGCATAGGGAAACATATCCTCCATAGTGATAATTACAAACCTCTTCGGTAGCAAGTATGGACGAAATTTGGTTACCGCAAACATGAGAGCTAACACTAGCTGTTCCATCAGGGTGTAGGCCTTCTCTGTGTTTTCCATGAGGCGGCTAGCAAAATACACAGGCCTCATAAAGGATGTTTTTGGATCTTTTTGTAGGAGGGCAGCACCAATGGCCTCTTCTCCCACACTAGAGTTTACAAAGAATGTTTCTTCCCAACAAGGTTGGAGGATTACAGGGAGTGACCCTAACATTTTTTTAATCTCTCTAAAATGCCCATCACTTTCTTCACTCCAAACAAGCGTCTCTTGACGAGTCAGCTGTTGTAGAGGAAATATCACTTGGTAGAGTAAGTGTATGAATCTACTCAAATATCTTAGCTTTTGCAAGAAAGAGATTAATTGTTTGATGGAAGTTGGGGAAGGTAGATTTAGCAATGTTTCTATCTTTTCAGGATCTACCTCGATTCCATCAATGGACACTACATGCCCTAATAGTGTAACCTTGCTTTCCCCAATGTGACATTTGTCCTTGTTTAGTTGTCCACCCAGCTTAGCTAAACGAGTAAATCCTTCATCAATCTTGCCGAGATGCATACTTTTGGAGCTGTAAATACAAAAGTCATCTATGAAAACCCTTATGGACTTACCAAAGTAAGGTTGGAAGACCATGTTCATGAATCGTTGAAAGGTGGCTGGAGCGTTGGTGAGACCAAAAGGCATGACTCGAAATGCAAAACATCCCCATGGTGTGATGAAAGTAGTCTTTTTCTGGTCCTCCTCTGCAATGCGTATTTGAAAGTAGCCAGAGTAGCCATCACACACTGTGTATCTCTCATGGCCTGCTACTTCATTTAGAATCTCATCTTGAAATGGGAGAGGAAAGTGGTCCCTCTTTGTTGCAGCATTTAGTGGCTTGTAATCCACGCACACTCGCCATTTACCATTCTTCTTTGGCCTCACCACTACTGGGGAGACCCATTCTGAATCTTCTACTGGGTATATGAATCCTGCTTCTAAGAGTCTCTTCACCTCAGACAACAGTGCATTTTGTTGCACAACTCCTAATCTTCTTATTTTTTGTACTACTGGCTTGCTCCCTTCTTTTAGATGGATATGATGCTTCACTGCAGTGACACATGTAATGTGAGTGTAATAAAAAATAAACAATGATGCATGCTTCTTGAGAACATTTACATAACCCTCCTTTTCTTCCTCCTTTATATCCTTGGATAACATCTCCTCTAGGCTGGCATCCCACACATTCTCCATTTGGATCCTTGGGTTGTCTTCTGATGAGGTAGTTTCCTTTATGGTGACGCCCATGACTTCGAGAGTGCTATCACTCTCTTCACTTGAACTCTCTTCCTCGTCCATAGATGAGGAGCATCCACTTGAGCTCCACTCATCAGCTGACGTCTCTAGTTCAAGGTTCTCTTGTCGCCCATTCTTTAGGTTATAAACCACCTTCCGACTATGGCCACCCATGCGAGGCCTCAACTCCAAGTCTCCTGTTGCCCAATCTTGCCTAGCTCCTATACCCATGAGCCAAGGTCGTCCTAAAATAAGGGGGTATCCTTCTCCCTTTACTGGCATCACATAAGCATCAACCTCTGTAGTGATTCCAAAAAAAGAAACTCTCAAAGCTTTCACTACACCCACACAAGTGACAGAGACATTATTGGCCATTTTTTCCCTAAAGTTTGATGATTCCATTACCTCTAAACCCAATTGATGCATTAGCTTTTCTGTCATGACACAAACCTCTGCTCCACTGTCAATGTAAGTTTTTGGAATCCGTTGTCCCTTGATTTGAGCCTCCACCAAAGGCACTATATCCTTGAGACCATATGCTTTGATTACACTTACTAGCTTACTTCGCTTTGCCCTCGTGCTCACCATTTTTGACCATTGTCGTAGAAGCTTTGGGGAGATATGAAGTAGTTGTGGCCAAGTAATCTTTGGTCCTTGAGAACTCACATCAGCTGTCAAGTCATAAGGTTGTGTCCGAGATCCCATAGGGAAATCAGAGATGTCAATTTGAGACCTAGTACGGGTCTTTCTCTTCTTGGCTTCATCTTTAGTTGCCCGATATGTACTTGCTTCATTGCTTGCATCCTTGCTTGTTTCTTTACCTACTTCATCTTGGACACGCACACGTTTGATAGGCATTGTAGCCACTTCATCTATCTTCATCTTCCCTTTAGCTATTTCTTCCTGGTTACTTCTGCCCTTGAGGACCTCCTCCATCCTTATGATGCTCACATTTGGTTGAGTAGCAGGGGCTTGAGCTTGAGCACGAGGTGGCTGCAAAGTTTGAGGTTGCGGTTGCTCTTGTGCTTGAGCTCTAGCACGGGGAGGACTTACTTGTTGTCGAGGACCTCTGACAGGGTAGTCATATCTTCTGGGATGAGGGCAATTATACATGTCGTGGCCATTTTCCCCACAATTGTAACACAACATTTCCCTTGCTTGACGTCGCATTGGTGGCCGATTCCCACCATTTCCCTCAATAGGCCTTCTTGCACCCTGCATAAGATTTACTCTCAACCCCTCTAGCTGGTTTGTGAGATTGTTTATTTGTTGGAGCATATCTTCTTGTTGACCTCTATTGAGGTTTGGTGCATTAGGCACATTTGGAGGTATGTGAGAAGCTTCCATAGTTGTGATATTGCCTCCCAAAGCTAGCTGGCCAGCTTGGGCTTGATAGAGAATCTTTCTATTCTTTTCCCTAGCAATTCTTAAGGCATCTTCAAAAGCATTTGGAAATTTTCTCTTTACCTTCTCCCTTAGCAAGGGGTACAATCCTGAGATAAATCGATCCTTTTGGAGGCAATTGGGAGCTCGCTCACCAGGGTTTAGTGAGTCTGACCATTTCCCCCAAAGTTTCAGAAAACCTTCCTCATAGGTTGCATAACCATGAGGGTCAACTTGATGAAGGGCCAGAAGCCGTTGCCATAGTTCTTCTGCCGAATTGGCTCGTTGAAATCTTCGTAGGAAAGCCGCCTTCAATCCCTCCCAATCAATTCTTTGGGTTGGATCTAGAGCCTGGAACCATACCCTAGCTTCTTCTTTGAGCACCAAAGGAAAAGCTCTCAATCTCAATGCTTCGTCATCCCTCCCAGAGACAAGGAAAGCCATCTCCAAGCTATCCAAAAAATCCCCAGCATTTTCCCCACTATGCCCAAATTTTTTTGGGAAAGCCATCATAAAAATGGGTTGCCTTCCTCTCAATACAGCACAAAGATGAAAACGTCTAGGCCGAAATCATATCTTATTAAGGGTAGAATAAATGGATTGATAGATGCATTAATCTCAGCTAGACGACGAGGGCCTAGTAAGTTCCTTATGATGTTTTGGAACCTAAGCTTTGTGCTAGCTATTATATGCACAGTTTGTCTAGCAAGAGGTTGGAAAGGTCCATATAAATCCCTATGATTCATGGAGTATGCTTAAAGCAAGATGAAGATGTGAACATCAAAAGATACATTATACTCCAAAATAGGAAATATTATAGGGTCAGGGGACAACAATATCTCTCTCAACCTCTCAGCTCCAAAATAGAAGACCAATCTTTGTTGGAAAAAATTCTTTCTATCAATGCGCACATTCACCCTAATATTCTGAACTGATTGAAAGTTATAGAAAATGGGATTATTCTTTGGTGCATTAAATACAAACTTCCATGAAGCACTTCATTGAAGTTAAGCTCTCTTGGATCCCACCATTTGAGAGATGCAAAGAATTTGCTCACCAGTGATTAGCCTAGCTTTGGTGTGACCATCTTCAGCTTTGTAGAGTTCATAGGGTTCGATGGCTACCCTCTCAACCACCTTGAGCCTTCTTGCTAGTAGTAGTTGGAGTGCATCACCATATGTAGCCTCTTGCCAATACCGCACCCCATTGATGTGTAGCTCCCCCTCCAAAAACTTGTTAATACCCGAGTTTGAGAGTGCTTTCACCACCTGAAGTCGAGGCTTCAAAGGAAGTGTCTTCACACTAGCCACAAAGCACTCAACACAATTTTTTGACCTAGGGACTTGATGACTACAAGATTTTCCTTGAAGCAAAGAAGGGTGTGTGTAGTTAACTCTCTTTACCCGCATACGTGCCGTTTGTCGATAAAGACGCTTCTTTTCTCGAGCTTCTTGGGGAGACCATAGTGGAAGTCTCAGAGAATTTGATGGATCTTCCTTCATAGGATTGACAGAGCGCTGCTTGAGAACTCCTCCGTGGGGGCACCAATTTATGACGAAGGAAATTTGGAATGGCGGCCTCTACACCAAAACAAACTCCATTTCGCCACAAGGGAAATGAGATAAGGGCACCACCTAGTCTTGGAAGCATGGGCTAGGACCGCTACACAAAGAGAGAGAGAGAGAGAGAGAGAGAGAGAGAGAGAGAGAGAGAGAGAGAGAGATCACTATGAATAAAGCATTAACCTTAGTGTGTGTACAAGGAATGGATGACTTCAAACACTCCCAACACAAATAGCATGTAGATTACCAAACAACCACTCAAGGATTAGCCAAGATCACATCAAGCACTCTTACACATATGTAAAAGATTTCTCTTAATTAACATAAGTAAGAGAAGGAGAGGTTACTAGCATGAAACAATTTTCACTCTAGAATGTGCAAGAATAGAGTGAATGAATGAGCTTATGGGCTCATGGTGAGTGATACAAAGACTCAATGGGGCTGAGGGAGACTTAAAATTACAAAGGGGAAGGCCTCTTTATATAGGAAAGAGAGTGATTAGGAGTGAGGTTAAGATCCAAGTGTAATTTGTACAAATGAAGCTTGATTAGGGACATTCAACCAATGAAGAAGCTCCTTCCAAGTGATTTGTTGACCAATTAGCTCCATCATCACTTGTGTTGTCTTCACTCCTTCCTCCATAGCTTGAGTCCAAGAGCTTCCTTATTTTTAAAATGTAAAGAATCTACATAAAATCAATACATATCTAGTAATAATAGAAAGGGGTTGAATGAGAACTTATGAATTACAACAAGATTAAGCATGACTTGAGAGGTGATTAGAAGAGGAACTTTGATGGGTTTTTGAGCGTGAGAGAGAGGAGGGTGAGAAGACTAATGGCTGATTTTTAGAGAAGGTCTCAAAGTGGAAAAGGAAGGGTGTGTGTGTGTAAAGGTAGAGGGGGTGGTCTCCACCACAGTTGAAAAAACTGGTGTCCGCCATTTTGGCCATATCGCCTAGACCGTAGATGCAAAAATTATAAAACAAATATGGCCAGAATCTCCAGCTCATCAGCTACAACTTTGATGAAGACAACTTTTCTTGGATCGTAGTGGAAATATTTTTTAAAAATTCAGCAAAATCATGTGTCTGGTTCCTTCCTTTACTAAGTCTTCCACTTGGGTCCCATTTGTTTGAATCATCATATGGCTCCAAAGCCATGATGATATGAGCCACTCATGACCCTTGAATCATGGGTGCATGGCTCCACAACCATATCATATCTTTTCTTTTCACATTTACATATTTTCCCTTCCCTTTACCACTAGGTTCTCCCTCTACCTTTCACCTCCGGTGAACTAGTCAAGAAAAAATTCCTATCAAATCATTTTTTTTTAATTTTTCCAAGAGATTGTTCTCACTCTTTCTTTTATTGTAAACCTCTATAAGCAAGGAAAACCAACAAAATATAATAAACAAAAATTTGTGATAGGCTCGGATCAGCAGTTGAGTATTGATCTGATTAATGCTTGGAATTTTTTCTGCTCTGAAATGCAAAAATGTATAAGACATCATGGTAAGATGGGAGCTACCAAAAAACGCCAAAAACTGTTTGAATTGAGTGTGAAACTGAAACCTTTGCTAGAGCAGGTGCATAAAGGCCAGGTAACCACACAGCTATGTAATGAAATTGAGGATATCACGGGTGCTCTTCTATCTATAGCTGAGGCTGAGGTTGTTAAATGCAGATTCAAATGCAGGGTAAGAGAATTATCAGATGTAAATGACACCTCAAAGGGATTTTTTCAAAGTTGAAAACCAAACATAATCGAGAGGCTATCACTAGAATTATAACAGAAGATGCATGAAGCCCATAGCAGTGAAGAGAGCTCTAACAATGAAGAAAAGAGGGCAAGGAGGAAAGAAATGAAGATAAAAGCAGTGGCAGCCCATCAGGAAGAACCTCAAAAAAAAACAAGCAAGGCTCAAAAGAGAGAAGGAATCTTATGAAAGAAGTCACCAAGCTATAGGAGAGAACCCCGAATCATGGAGTCCAAGGGAAATCAAGGGTCTGAGAACCAAGAACCCCAAGAAGAAGATCCAAGAAGACTTAAAGGATTTGCTTGAGAGAATGTACAACAAAAGCCAAAGAGGCTTTAGAAGCACAAAGAAAGGCAACAAGTGAAGAGCCGGTTGTGCAATAAAAGCAAACAAAAGCTGCACAATAGGCTGAACCACAACATGAACAAGGAGAGATGTCTCCAAGACCACCTTCATCCACTATTGAAGAAGAAGACCGACAAATTCAATGAAGGTGAAAAAACAAAAGGAGAAGAGAAACAAGAGAAAGAAGCGAGTTATGAATAGCCCAAGGAAACAAACAAAGATGACTCTGGACCTTCTACAAAACCTCATGGTAGAATTTGATGAACCGTCGAAAGAGCCGGAAGTTGAATCTGCTGGACCTTCTAAGCAGCCTCAGGTAGAATCTGAAGATTGGGAAACAACGGATGAAGTGATCATCCAAGTTAATGAGTATGCAAATCAGATGCAGCTAATGATAGAAAGGATGCAAACAATAGCTCTTAGCCACAGTGCTAAAGTTTGAGAGTTGGAACAAGTAATTGATTCTCTCTAGGTCGAGCTTGAAGACATGATGAACATCATTGAGAATCTTTAAGGCCAGAACAAAGAGCTCAAAAATGAAGCAGAGCAACACCAAAGTGTCAAGGAAAGGCAGCAAAAATAGATGGAATATTTAGGGGAGCTTCTCAAAAAGCAGTCAAATGCATGTGAAAGCAAGGATCAATAGCTGATGGAAGTAACAAACAAACTTTTGAGCACTACTCAGTCTATACAAAAGCTCCATATATACTTAAATGTATCCAATACTCAAAGCAGAGAATCAATGACCAAGCGGAATTCCTAAAGAAGATCACGAAAAACCCAAGTGTAGCTGCACTCAAGGGGACAGATGAAGTCTACAAGACTTTGGAAAATAGAAACAAGGACATGGAACTTGAGTTGAAGCTAGAACTAGCACAAAGATAGAACCTCGCCTTAATGCGGTTACAAAGAGAAGAGAAATTGCTAAAAGAGATAGAAGATCTAAAGAGAGAAAACCAACTGCTGAGAGAAGGGCATATGGAAGCTCAAGAGGATGCAGGTACCTCTGAACAACCAAATATAGATATACCATCAGTCTCCTCTACAGATATGGAAAAACAGCCAAAACAAGGGTAGACAGGAGATTCTGAATTTCAAGTACCAATCACGGAAGAAGAATAAGTGTCAATGGTCCAACTCTCCAAAGCTGAAGAAGATGCACTTAACGAGAAAATTGTTCATGAAGTTCATATTGAATGAATAACATGATAATGGATTGGGAGTTGAGAGTTCTTCACTTTGTGAATGTAACACAACTCACTCCTAATGAAATCAATTTTCAATGGCATCAATATTCACTACCCTACCCTTTGATAGAGGTGGAGCTACTACAAGTAAAAGAAAGACTTTACAAGGATATGCAAGAAGAAGGATCAGATGCTCTCCACCCCAAATTGAGGAAGAACTAGCTCAACAAAAACTCAAGGTATCTCATTTTGTTTACAAGATCATCTACATTAATCCAGAAAGATCTCACACTATGTCCTGTACCAAGGGTAAGGACATGACATGCACACGAAGCAATAAAGAAGAAGAGGCCAACTTGGTTCAACTACCGTAAAATGCCAGCTTCAGAGCAAGGATCAACAACTAAAGAATACATGGTGAAAACCCTAATAGGAGCCATGAACTTCTTCAAGACCCTCCCTGACCTCTTACGTGAAATGCTATATAAAATCTGTAGAATGCTACTCACATGCATCCAAGTTTTTCACGAGCCTGAGCAAGCAGGAACCCCATGGATGTCACTTTTAGAAGGTAACCAAGGCTTGTGCTATCATTTTAGACCTTCAGCAGAAGTCCTCTACGACTTCTATGCCAGATATATGTTCTTGCCATCAAGCAATATGTTGGATTCTTCACATGGCGTACAGATATTCTTGGGCGAGTGATCAACAATCTGATAGCAAGGTTTGTTGGCTATTCAGCCATAGAACTAAAACATAAAGTCACTTTACAGTTTTTGCAAGTCCCTGAGAAAGAATAACACATTAGATATTAAAAAGCTCTACAAGCACTTAAAGACCGCCTCGCCAATCATCAATCCGAAGACTATTTCAATCCATGAAAGTGTGTCAAGGGACGATACAGTTGAGGAGGAAGGAAATGTTAGCAGAAAACTAATCTATGTAACATTTTTTGGGAGATTTACTGTAAAAACACTTATTCTTTTGATAAATTGGGAATATTGTAACTCCTATTTGCCAAGTGGATATTGTAATCGATGAGTCGGAGCTATAAACTTCCAGATTGTATCAATTTATCCCTAGTTAGAGCTCCAAAAAGATTATTTTTGACCAAATAAAGCTTGGCTAAGGTATAAAAGCCAATTTTTGTAAAGTTATTATTAAATTTTTGGATAAGAAATACACAGCGTGAGATAACGACACTCTCTTCTCTCCTTATCATGCCTCCTACTCCCTTGTCAGTTGTCACATTGCAGTGCCATCTATTGCATTGCAACCACTGGTAAGAGCTCTATGCATCGACGTAAACATGGCATGGTAAAGCGTAGCTTTTGGCGTCGCTGACCTACGGCTTAATTCTCATCATAAATAAAAATTTAAGCTAGGAAATCACAAAATAAGCATAGGTAGGGTATTTGGGCATCATTGCTAAGCATTTAGATGCATTCGGGGTTAAAAACGACTAGGTCAAAAACTCACTGCTCTTAAAAATTGTATTTTTTGCACTTCATCAAAAGTGAGATTTGAGATCATAAGCATGTGTGCTTAGGTCTTATATACTTGTACTAGAAGTTTTGCAACATTTGGATATCGTTTGATGCTGTAATGATCGTGTTTTGTTTTCCGATTAGTGACTAGCTTTTGATGACTCGGGTCATTTGAGTGTAGCTTGTGTTAGATGCGAGTTGTCTGTTCTTTTCCAAGAGATTGACACCCTCTTGTAGTTTCTATGCACTAGTGGAGTCAGCTTCATCCCATGGATTGACAATTATGTTTGTGGTTCTAACTATGTCTGCAATAAGATAAGAGTGAGGTTAGGAAACCCATGCACAACCTCACATGATGATTTCAAATTTTAATCATAACCATCCACAATATACATAAGACCCAAAATTTGCACATCCACTTAGAAAAGTTTATATCAAAACATGACAGGATTCATGTATACACAACATAAATGTGCTTTGTATTTTTTGATATTCAATGTGATCCCATAGTCCTTATGAAGAGTCACACTCATCATTGATGAAGACACTGGATACCCGGTGCCTCTCATGGATACAAGGATCATAACCTTTATCTATTGCCATGGTTCTAACCATCCCCTCTAGATAGACCAGAAGTACAGTTCCATGCAACAAAAACCCTTGAATGGCAAGGCAATATTTCATCTTGAAAGAAAAGCAAAATATGAAACATGAAAAGAATGTCTTTGATTCATAAATATCAGCACTAGCATAAAACTAGTGATAAAAAACATGAGAGTAATATCAATTTCATAGTAGGGTAGAAGCATGTTAACGTGTCACTGAATATGTTGTCCCGAATAGTGCTAGTTACTTGTGCTTGTTAGCATATACTCAAAATGGATGGGCAAGTCCTTTGAATTTCAAATGTTCCACAAAAAAATTATTTTCCCTTCTCATGTGCTTCTGTTTTTAGTTTACTGAAGATGACGTGGGGAGTCTCTCTTTCTCTCTCTCTCTCTCTCTCTCTCTCTCTCTCTCTCTCTCTCTCTCTCTCTCTCTCTCTCTCTCTCTCTCTCTCTCTCTCAGACTAGCAGGCAGTTTGTTGAGTCTTGCTCTCTCTCTCTCGTTCGTTCCTTGCACCGAGAATCCCGCCTGAGAGATTAGTTGTCAAAGATGAGCTCTTTCTCTCGTTCTGACACATACCTACAAAAATGGAGAACCAGCAGCCAACATTATTTCCACTAGCTCCAATGCTGGAAATGGAGCCGTACTATAATCTGATGGTAAGCAAATATTATGTGTAGCCCACCCACTCCAAATGAAGTCATTGGTTTTTTTGGTCACATCTTTAGTTTTGTGAGGGCATTTGTTCATAGTATGCGTGTATTACAACATCAACTGTTGACAGCTATACATTTAAGTGATTTGAAGTAAATAACATATTATGTACATCTACAGTTCTTAGGAAAAAGCAGAAGAGAGACACTACAAGCAATGAATTACAACTCCCAAAATCCAGCTCTTTCTGTAATCAGGGAATATGAGAGAGTAAGAAAGAGGAAACAACGGGAGTAGAAACAAATGAAATTTGAGCGACAACATCATGCCCTCAACGATGAGGAGAAAAAGAAAATCTCCTCGGAGATTGTGAGAGCTTTCAAGAGTAGGACTGAAGGTTTTAGTATAGAAGCAAAGTGGAAAATCGGGAATCTTGTTGCTCAGCATCTGCATGTTCAGGCGATCCATGATGAGTCTTTCCAGGAGGAGGCTACTGTACAGACCGCAATTGTCTCCAATGTCCGTAGCACACTGGCTACCGTCAAGCAGCCAGGTTCCAATGAGGAGTTGTTTTTGAAGAATTCCTATTGCAAAGGAAAACATGCCTATTGCAAAAATTTCCAGCGTCCTAAATGTCAATCGTCGCACCTTGCAGAAGGCAAAATCACGACAGGCGAAGCCCGATGTTGATGGTCGATTGTTTTGATTGGTTGCATGTCACAAGCAACACCGTCATAGCCCTATAACTGATGAAATTAAGGAATTGGTCTACACATTTTGGAAAGTGGAAACTCGCATTTCACCGAACAAGAAGGATGTTTGTCGAAAGAGGATGGGGAGGAACAGGTACATAGAACACCCAATGCACCTCCTAGACGAGCCTCAGGTGATCAATCAAATACTTGTACCATAACTTATGCATTTTATGCATTGCATCTCTAGTGCTTGGTAACTTGTATATGCTGATCAATAGCATATTGATCTGTAGACTTTTGCTAGTTAGCATATAGAGTATGATAGTTAGCATGTCTTGGGTTCTAAATAGCATACAGAGCTAGCTGGTTAACACAAAATGTATGCTAATTAACATACCTAGTGTGCTAGTTAACAACCTAGTATGCTAGTTACATACCTAGTATGCTCAATTGCATGATAAGTACGTTGTGTAATAGAAAGTGATTATGCTAGTTAGCATATGGATTTTGGTAGGTAGTATACAGAGTATGCTAGTTAGCAGGCCTAAATAGCATATAGAGTTAGTTGGTACCACAAAAGGTATGCAAGTTAACACCACTTATGCTAGTTAACACCTAGTATGCTCACTAGCATGATCGGTATGCTATTTAAGAAAAGGGTTATGCTGGTTAGCTATAACTAGCAGTTGTAAGCATATGGAGTATGCTGGTTGGCATAAGGGGTATGCTAGTTAGCATGCCTTGTGTTCTACCTAGCATATAAAGTTAGCTATTCAGCACAAGATGCATGCTAATTAACATCATTTATGCTAGTTAGCACCTAGTATGCTCGATAGCATGATGGGTGTCCTAATGCGTATACTAGTTAGCATAGTGAGTATGATAGCTAGCATATGGAGTATGCTAGTTAGCAGATACACTGTGCTAGTTAGCATATGGACTCCTCTAGTTAGCATGCCTTGGGTCCTAAATAGCATACAGAGCTAGTTGTTAACACAATATGTATGCTAATTAACATACCTGGTATGCTAGTTAACATACCTAGTATGCTAGTTAGAATATGGAGTATGCTAGTTAGAACTAGCAGCTGGGCTGGGTATGCTAGTTCGCATATGGAGTATTCTAGATAGCATGCCTTGTGTTCTACCTAGCATACAGAGCTAGCTAGTCAGCACAAGATGTATGCTAATTAACATAATTTCTGCTAGTTAACACCTACTATTCTCAACAGCATGATGGGTGTCGTAATGAGTATGCTAGCTAGCATATGGTCTGTGCTAGTTAGCATGCCTTGTGCTACCTAACATACAGATGGTCTGTGCTAGTAAGCATGCCTTGTGCTCTACCTAACATACAGATCTACCTGGTAAACACAAGATATATGCTAGCTAACACTCTTTATGCTAGTTAACATACGCTGTTGCATGCACATTAGGATGTTGATTGTCACTATGATTTGTTTTCATGAAATTGCTGGATGTCCTAGTAAGAAATCTGAAGACTGATTATCAATTGGATGTTGCAGGTTGAGTTCTTTTGTAGATTCAAGGAAAAACATATAGATTGCAAGATTGGCATGAGAATGTTTGAGATGTTGAAGCCATTCTTTTGTAGGCGGCTAAAGGATAGATACACATGCTGTTGCGAATACCATGTGTAGATGTCTTTTTTGAAGGACACACTAAACCACATGTGCTCTCGTGCTTTTGGGCTGCATAGAGCAGGTTGTGACTGTATATGCAGTATTTGTGCCGCAGGTGAGAACATTAGCAAGGGTTGCTTGGCTTCACCTCACACTTTCAAAGGTGTCACACATATGTGGGAGTCTGTTCTCTGTCCAAAGCCCGCAGATGCAGTTTTCCATAGAAGGGAATGCCTGATGGGAGAGTGTTTGACATGTGGAGTGAATACATTGGAATTATGCTACTTGGAGACAGCAAAGCCAGGTAATAGTATTAATGTGAAATTATTTGCATATGTAGAAGCTCAAGACAAGCATGGAAATAGTAGCAAAAGAAAAGATCTTTTGCACAAAAAAATGCAGTGCTAGGAGTTTCTTCAACTCTTGAAGACCAAGCTGGAGATCTTTATCACGCATAACTATGTGGCTCGATGGCAAGGATAACAATTCAAGGATTGCCTTCTTCGGTTTTCGGACGATGTCGTCGTGTCACTTGTTGATTTTGCAGAGAATTATGCCTTCAAGGAACAAAATGAGATTCAGCCAATGCATTGGCACTCTAGTCAAGTTACCATTTTTGTACACATAACATACTACTGTAGGGTAGGGGAGGTAGTCAAAACCATCCACTTCTTCATATCAGATGACAAGGTGCATGACACGTTGTTCGTGCAACACTGCTTCATGCTACACCGTGACTAGTTACAACAAGAGGGTGTCACTCCTAAGCAACATTGGGTGTGTTCTGATGGTGCGGCCTCACGGTTCAAGGGAGCAAGGCCTTTTTACTTTGTTGCAAGATATGGTGGACTCACAGAGTTGGGGATGAGCTGGTTCTTCTTTGGATCAGGGCACGGCAAGGGAGAGCATGATGGTGCAGGAGCAGTTGTGAAAAGAACCTTGACCCATGAACATCTAAAACCTAATGGAGCTATTTTGTGGTGTGCAGTTGATGTGTTTGCTTATTTCCAAGCCAATCTGTCGTAGGGAGCACCTTCACACTATCCTTCAAAAGAAAGGGAATGTGCCCGTGTGTTCTGGGAGGTTAAAGAGGGGGAAGTGCACAGGGAGGTGAAGTGGAATTGTGCCACAGTGGAAAAAACTCGCTCTCTAAATTCTTTTCATGGCCACAACCTTGGGGATCCACTACCCTTGCAACAAGAGCCTTGGCATGCTTCTCTGATGCATGCATGCATGGAAGATGGAATCGTTGCGTCAATAAAGCTCACGTGCAGCCTTGGGATTATCATACTCTACTACCATTACCTGATGAGGCTGTGTCAGATTCGGAAGATGAAGCAGCTGCCTATGATGACTTCACATACAAAGGTCATAATGATGTGTTGAGTAGCACTCTATGTGCTGGGGACACATTTGCTATAAATCCAGATGCTTTGACCAACATGGTCAAGTGTGTTGTAGCAAAGGAGAAGGTGGAGAAGGGGTACCTCGATAAGTGGGGAAATGCAATTGATAGAGGCTCATATGTTGTGCAAGGTCTATATTACGAGCAATTGGATGCATACACATTCAAGCTAGACCACAAGTAGTCCATCGTCCACGTACTTTCACATTTGGTACGATGTATCAAAATACCTCGATGAGTGGGGAAATGCAATTGATAGAGGCTCATATGTTGTGCAAGGTCTATATTACGAGCAATTGGATGCATACACCTTCAAGCTAGACCACAAGTAGTCCATCGTCCACGTACTTTCACATTTGGTACGATGTATCAATATTCTTCTTGCTCGGATATAATGCAGTTTTATCAAAAACTTGTGTCTCTTGTGTGCTTTGTGTATACATGGCTTTTGTGTCTATCACAGAGGGGTCTCAGTTTAAGAGAGATCATTTGTAAAACCTGTCTCATTGTTTTATGTGGGTATTCTAATTAGCATAAATGGTTTGCTAATTAGCATACTATTAATGCTAGTTAGCATATAAACTGTTCTAATTAGCATACCTTTTGCTGGTTTTCAAGGAGAAGAGATGGCAGCTTCCTGTATACTGTGTATGCTAATGCTAATTAGCATACTGTTTATGCTGATTAGCATAAACTTATATGTGCTAGTTAGCATAAACAATATGCCAATTAGCATAACTTTGCTGGTTTTCAAGGAGAAGAGATGGCAGCTTTTTGTATACTGTGTATGCTGATTAGTATACTATGTTGTGAGTGGAATTCGGATTCTGTGGGTATGCAAATTAGCATAATTTACACCATTAAGAGTATGCTAATTAGCATAGGTTTGCTAGTTTCAAGGAGAAGAGATAACAACTCTCTGTATATTGTGTATGCCAATAAGCATTTCATGTATGCTAATTAGCATATTGTATGCTAGTTTCAAGAAGGGATGGTAGATTTCTATATAGTGTGTATGCTAATTAGCATACTATGCTGTGAGTGGAAGTTAGCAAAAACAAAAATCCACAGTATGCTAGTTTGAGGAATGCTAATTAGCATACCAAGCATGCTAATTAGCATATTGTTCATGCCAGTTGGCATAGACAGTATGCTGATTAGCATACCATTGCTGGTTTCAAGGAGAAAACATGGTATACATATATATTGTGTATGCTAATTAGCATACTATGGTATGCTGTGAGTGGAAGTTAGGACAAACAAAAATGCTCAGTATGCTAATTAGAATGTATTCTAACTAATTAGCATACATGGTATGCTAATTCGCATGCATGGTATGCTAATTAGCATATTGTTTTGGCTATGTTAGCATAAACAGTCTACTAACTAGCATAAACGTTATGCTAATTAGCATACCTTTGCTGATTTCCGACAAGAATGTATACAAACTCAATGTTTTCAAGATGCCAATAGTAGTATTGTCTTCAAAACAAGAATAGTACAGGATCTGATCATTACTATCTGAAGTGACAACCGGAATAGTTACAAACATTGGAAAGGCAATTTACAAATTTCCCTCATAATGTTACAAAACTGCACAGAGCCTCCTACTCTGGATAAGATGATGGTTTATCGCGCTTATACACTCGCTTTTGCCCAATGCCCGTTTGCTTCTTTGTTTGCTGAGCTTTTGGGTCCTGTTGGAATTCTTCTTCTTGCTGAGCTTTTGGTTCTTGCAACTCTCTTTCTTCTTCTTCTTGCTGTTGCTTCTCTAATTTTCCCTCTGTAGCCTCTCTCTCTTATGTCTTTCAGCTTCTTCATCAGCCTTCCTTTGTCTCCTACGCATGGCTTCATTACGCTGAGCTACTGTATGCCGGTGCATTTCTGATTCCAGCTTCCTGATCACTTGATGTGAAAAAAAATATGGGGCAGTATCAAATGGATTTTCAGTTGTATACGCTGAACGATGCTCCGATTGCAGCCATAGGAACACCAGCTGCTCAAAGTATCTATCACGAAGTTTTTTTGCCGTTGTTCTTTGGTCTGGTCCTCTATCTTAGGAGTAACAAACCAACTTCCTTCAGGGTTCTGGCACACTTTGTACATACTATCGTCAATAATTAGACTGTTTTGTGGGCCAAAGTTGCAGTTCTTCCAAAACAATCTCAAATCCTTCAAGAATACAGGCTTATTATATATCTGCCAAGGCTGGCCAGTACAATGACCCCGTGTAAAAACACCTCTCAGCTTATCCCGCTGCTCTTTGAACATTGTTTCTAATATTGCATTCACTTTAGGTGCCATGCTGGTGCTCCATATATACACATGGTAAAAATGGAGGCACCATTCCAAAATTTTGTGGTTGTCTTTGCGACAAAATACCAACCTCCTATCTTGTACATTGTACTTTATCATTTCCCCTGCATGTTTAGGGGGAATGTCACCATGCATTGGCTCTACAACTTGAACAAGCAGGCCATTTAAATCAAGAACCAAAGCATGCCCCTCGTCTGGCAATGGCTTTGGCATGCATATTGGGTCTGGCAGTGCATACCACTCAGCATAATTAACTTCCCCCGAGGGATGAACATAGCTAAAGTACTCATTTATTTTTGTTAAGCGTTTAAGATAGCTAGCCAGACGCTTCTCAATCTCGTCTTTTTCTTTTGTAGCTGTCTAGCCTTGGAAATATATTGCTTTCGTATGGTTTTGCATGCAATGGCATAATTAAAATCATGCAGGGCAACTAACAGCAATTTCTCTTACCCTGTGACACAAAAATGGTATCGAACAAAGACATCATAAAGGACAAGCAAAAACTACTGAACAATTGCACAGTAAAATAATATTGAAAATAGTTTTTCCATTACAAATATCTAGAGAGATACATGCCACAGGGTGTGGAGCTTGCTAACACTACATAACTTGGACACAATAGGGAACAGATTCAACATAATTTCTTGCAAGCACGTGAGCAAATGGCTTTCTTTTCACCTCTGCTGTGGTTGTTTATGTCATCCAGGGTGCTCGGAGGGGCAGCACATTTCTTGTCCCCAGGTTCTTCCAGAATCTCTTTAAATTTCACTTTGTTTACAAAACCCTGTAGGGGGATGTCATCACCGGCGTCTTGCACAGTCAGCCCACTGTCAGTACTAAACCTTCCTCTTGAGAACTCCTACCTTCCTCCCGCACACTCCTAACTGTTTCCTCTTAGATGCTTGTTTGATCATTTGTAGGGGGCTTGGGTTTGTGATGAGCAATCATGATAAAATATTCATCATCATCATCATCTGTTCCTTTACCATTTGCAGTAGCCTCATGCGCTTTCGGATTCTGTCGCATTACATCTGCCCTTTCTTGCTGTCTATCCAACTCATCAGATTCATCATTACAGAGCTTCTCTTCTTTCCTTTGATTGACAGGTATCTTGTCAGGTTCATATCCTGCATCATTGATACCTATGTATTCCATTCACTTGTTAATTTTCATCGATACCATTATGATTGCTTGTATGCATAATGTGACAAGTAGCATTCCATGTATGGTAGGCATCTATATCCTGTAGACATTCATATTGTCTATGCTTACTATGCTAACTAGTATACAATATGTGCTAACCACCATGATTAATATGCTAACTAACATACAAAATATTCTAACAAAGAAGTGTGAATATAGTGTGTATGCTAACTAGCAGAGAATGTATGCTAATTAGCATATATAAAATGTTAATAGGAAAAATTGTGTGTATGTTAATGGTATGCTTATGTTTGATAATGTGGCAATTAGCATACATGCTATGTTAATTAGCATAAATGGTATGCTAATTAACATACAATGTATGCTACCATAGATGGTATGCCAACTAGAGGATAAGTCATGCTAGTAAACATAACGTCTCTGCTAATTAGCATACCATTTTTGTTGGTTAGCATATTGTGCATGCTAACTAAAATATACATTACGATAACAAGCAAAGAGGTATGTTAGCTATAATACAAATTATGCTAGCTAGCTCAAAATGTATGCTAACTAGAATAGAGGTATGCTAATAAGCATCCACATTTTGCTAGCTAGCAAAGAAGGTATGCTAACTAAACTTTGAATGCTTGTTAGCATGCACCAAATGCTAGCTAGCATATAGAGTATGCTAATTATCATACCTTTTTTATAGTTATCATACTTGCATGCTAGCCATCATACTAAATGTTCTAATTAGCATAAGAGGTATGCTAATTATCATATATAATATGCTAATTAGCATATATAATATGCTAATTAGCATATCTTGCTAGCTAGTTAGCACACATGGCTAACAAGGCATGCTAATTAGCATATATAATGTGCTAATTAGCATACTTTTTATGCTAATTAGAACATTGTGTTTAGCCATGTGTGGTAACTAGCTAACAAGGTATGCTAATTAGCATATAAAATATGATAATTAGCATACTTTTTATGCTAATTAGAACATTGTGTATGATGACTAGGATGCAAGTATGATAAGTATAAGAAAAGGTATGCTTATGCATGCTGATTATCATACCTTTTTCCTAATTAGAATACTTGCATGCTAGCCATCATACAATATTCTAATTAGCATAAAACGTATGCTAATTAGCATACCCTATATGTTATTCAGCACACTGTGTGTGCTAATTTGCATACCCTGTATGTTAGTTAGCGCATAGGGTATGTTAATTAGCATACTTTGTGTCTAACTGGGAAACTCTCTATGCTAGTTAGCATGCATAGTTTGTTAACTAGCATAGGAGGTATGCTTATTAGCATAAAAAAATGCCAAGTAGTATTCACAATGCTAACTAGCATACAGGGTATGCTAATTAGCATACTTTGTGTCTAACTGGGAAACTCTCTACGCTAGTTAGCATGTATATTATGTTAACTAGCATAGAAGGTATGCTTATTATCATACAGACTATACTAACTAGCATACAAAAAATGCCAACTAGTATTCACAATATGTTAGCTAGGATAACTATCTGTGCTAACTAGCATACACAGTATGCTTACCACCATGACAATGTATGCTAGCTATATCTCATAGTATGCTTACTAGCATAACTAGGTTTGAAAACTACCATACACAATATGATAGACACCATACCCACTAAGCTAACCAGCATACCAGCTGTGCTACCTACCATACCTTCTATGCTAACTAGCATCACTAGGTTTGACAACTACTGATAGCCGTTTTTCGGCTCTCTGTAAGTTCCATAGCGAGTTACCTCACCCTATCAAATCACTCAAACACTGTGGTTGCCCTCACCCTTTCACTATATATAGGTGTGTGTGAGTTAGGGGACTTTTCCCATATCTTTTTAAAAACCCTCAATTAGCTAGTCACTGAGCTAGTTGAGCCAAAATATATATATATATATATATATATATATATATATATATATATATATATAAGTATATTATGGCTCATTTGTGTGTAAATATTTCATTGTATATAGGGCTTAAATAAAAGGATTTTTCATAATTATTTTGGTATTTATTTAAATATTTCTACCTATGGTGTATTATTTATGCTATGTACATTGACTCACCATAACCATATTTTTTCTTACCATTTTGCATACTCTTTATTCCATATAAAAAGAATTTCATGCAAGCTTCTCTTATTTTTGGTGTAACTCCATCCCAATAAAAATCCAAAAAAACTAGTTCTATTTATGTGTATATTTTTTCACTATTGTGATTTTTTCCTTCCTACATCTATTCTCTATTACTCCAATAAATTAGACCACCAAAAATATTCATCTTTTTATGGTAGACTTATAATGAGAGAGATTTATTTTGACCCCTTTATATTTTTTCCACCTATATTATTTATGTTTGACATGTATTTTTTTAGACCCCTCAATATTTGATTTTCTTAGTTGTACGATTCACTTATATCATGATCTCAACAATATCTTCAATTATAAACCTACCAAATAAGGTCAAGGGTATGTGGCATGCATGCATGCACTATGGGGGGCTCACTCTTGGAGATATTCAAAAGAATCATCCAAAGAAGGACCTCACAAGGACTTTGTGGAGTGGAAAAAAACAGTCGGTTTTGCTGAATTTTTAAAGATCACATGCTCTCCGAATTTGAAAAGGTGATACAAAAAGTTGTATCTCGTAGGCTGAACTTTTACCTCCAAATGTTTCATATTTTTTTGAGCTACGAGCTGTGAGCTATGATTTTATTGGTGGACTCCAGTTTGCCCATGCTATGCAGCCACACTCCCTTTTCCACTTTATCATTTTCCTCTTTCACACACACTTCTCCACTCATCATCCCCACCTCTCTCACCACTCCTCTCTGCACCCTACTCACCTTCTTCTCAACCTTGAAGAATAAGAGAAACCACGGTGAACTAGTGTCTCCTACACACACTTCCATTCCAAAATTGACCACCTAGTCTCATTTTTCCTCATCCGTATTACCTATATCTATAAAAAAAACCACAAAATTCAGCCTCTTCTCTTGAAAGACAGCACCATGATTAATCATATTCAATCACCTTGGCTCTCAAGGAAGGTCAAAAGTGGAGAAAAAACGTACCGTCAAAGCTAGTGGACCGTCAACAAGCGTCAAAATTGACCCTACTCAAGACACTTGAAGCATCAACATTGTAAGAAATCCATGTTTTCTTACCTATTAAGAGTTTTTCTTCCTCCAAGATTTGATCTATGAATGGAAGAGGATATGGGTTCTTCTTAGTGGCTACGTTTAAGAATTTAAAATCTACACAAATCCTCCATTTTCCATCCTTCTTTGGACTGACTACTACTGGACTCACCCATTCAGTGGTCTCCACAAGGACTATGAACCCTGCCTTCAATAACTTGTCGCACAGGCTTAGCACCTTCTTTCAGCTCTATATGCATCTCTTCTCCCTTGAACCCTCTGATCTCTTCATATGAAGTAATGAACAAATCAGGAAAACTAGCCAGCATGTGCAAATATATCTCCTTCTCCATAGCTGAGAGGTCTCCACTAATCATTTGTGTCATCAATTCCTGCTTCTTTGACAATTCAACCTTGGTTTCCATCAATTCTTCAATCACTTCATAAGGCCCTTCACTTTCATCTTCAACCTCATTCGCAAATGCAACTAAACCAGACTCCTGGATCCCTTTGTCCATTAAAAGCAATGCAACATCAGCATCCTCATCACTGCTGGTAGTACTATCACTGTCCTCATCACTCACTGTGGAATAGTCTTCATCACTAGACTCATCCTCATCTTCAAAAATCTCTTCCAATCATTTCCTTGTGTCCATATTATATAGCTTCTTGGTACCTATCTTCCCATAGAGGCTAATCGTACCACGTCTCCAATCTTGAACAGCTCCCACTGCATGTAACCATGGTCTACCCAATATAATAGGATATGCTCCAAATCGTGCTGTCATCACACGAAAATCGACCACCGCCTTTGCATCATATGCCTCCACTTCTAAGCTCTTTACAACACCCAAACATTTTACTTTTTGATGGTTTGCCAATCTGATCCGGAAGCCTAACACCCCAGTCACTGTAAGACCCATCTTCTCAACACATGAGTGTGTTATGACACATATTTGGGCTCCGCCATCAACATAACCTTGTCCTAGAATTTTCCTTTTGTGCCACACATCTACTATTGGAGAAATGACTGATATCTCATCCATCGCCAACACCTTCACTGAACCTCTCTCTGGCTCTTTCGCCATTGGGTTAACCATCCTCTTCCATTGTCTCTTTAACTTAGGCACCATCTCTATTAGCTGCCCAAAAGTAACATCTGCTTTCCTGCTCGTCAGATCCTCCTTCAAGTCATAGCTTAATTGCCCATCCCCTAGTGGAAAATCTGAAACATGAAACTTGTGACGAGCTCTCTTTTACTCTTGGCCTTGACATCCTTGCCTTCATGGCTGTTTCCCTTCTTCTTACTAGGACCTGGGGCACTTCCTCCTTCCCTTTTTTCTTTCCCTTTTCCTCCTGGGTTAATCCACTCGTTCCTTCTTCTCCCTTAATTTCAATGCCATAACCATTTGACCTAGTTAGCACCTGTCTTGGCAATGGATACATGTCTCCCCCCATCCTTGGTGGCTTATCACATTGTGGGGGCTGATGTGGCCGAACTCTCCACAATTATAACATGTGGACGTCTGCCTCCAAAACCTACCATTGATTTGTCCAACACCATTCTTGGGTCTTTCTTCACCTCCTGGGATGATTTGCAACTCTCCCTCGACCTCGATTATTTCCCACTTGACCTAGCAAGTTTAGGCTGAGATTCTTCATTAAATCTACCACTTGCCTCATGTCTTGCCTTAGCCCATCATCTTGCACTGTTGTAGTGACAACTGTTGGCATAACCTGAGGAGTAGCAGAAACCACTGGTTCATGATGAACCCCTGGCATGCGACCTTGCAAAGAATCCATAGGCTGAAATTTGGACCTCATGGGCAAAGACTCCACCCCTAGCTGGCTCATTTTTCTCAGCTTCCACTCTTTGTTCCTTGCTACCTCTAGTGCATCTTCATATATCATAGGCTTCTTTAGCTCCACTCTCCAACGTATATTCAGCTTCCACTCTTTGTTCCTTGCTACCTCTAGTGCATCTTCATATATCATAGGATTCTTTAGCTCCACTCTCCAACGTGTATTCTCCCAAAGACCAGCCAAGAACCTGTCCTTCTTCATCATGTCAGGTGGGGGTACATGTGGTGCTAAGGACTTGCACATCCTCTCCCATGCCAATGAGAACTTACGTATGTACGCATCTACTGGCTCACCTTCCTTCTGCACCAAACCTTGTACTTCTTGCCACACTTTGTCAGGATCTTCTATCTTCACAAACTCCACTTCCAACCCATGTCGTAGATTGTCCCAGCTCAGACTTACGGGTGGATCAGCCCCACACAACTCCTCTTCAAATGCTTTGGACCAAACTCGTGCGTCACTCTTCAAACAAATTTGGAGAAGACGTAACATCTGCGCTGGGTCATGGATCTAGTTGCTAATGCAGGCAACCTCCATCTTTTCCAAAAATTCTTCCACATCTTCAGCACTTCTTCCATGAAACTCCAGATAAGAGAAAGCCATGGCTACCCAAGTTACGATGCTTTGAGAACCCCTTCAAACACAGTGCAATAACCAAAAACTTTTGACTGACTCAATTCCCAGAAACTTCAATGGAGCTCAACTTTAGATAAGGCCAAACACATGCACATCAAATGAGTTTTCATAGTTGATCATCGGAATCACAACAGGCAAAGGACATTCCAGTATCTCTCTGAATCTTCTTGGCCCGAACATAAAGACTATAGGTTTCTGGAAAAAATCTGCCTGGACACATGAACATTTATCTGGATTCTCTGAGTTAAATGAAAAGGAGTAAATTGAGGGCCATTTTGATCATCCATTAAAGTCAACCATGCAGCTCCCAAGAAAGCACATTTGACTTATCCTCTCATTTTGCCAAAATTTCAGCAGCATAACAACATAAATGGCTCAAAAGACCAAAAAACCAGCCATCATAACTTGGAAAAATTTTGACAGAGTTTCCCCAGAAGTAGAGCAGTAGGAACCCAAAATATAGACTGTATATGTATGCATCAATTGCCAACAATAGAACCCGAGCATTAATTAGGAATCACTAGTACATAGCCTATGGTGAGGTCACGAAAAGGGTGCTCCAGCTACCTGTATCACCGAAAGGATCTCCACATTTGAGAATACCCCAGCTCAATAAAACCTCACGCTATCGATCCTCTCACGAAGGCTAATGTAAATCAGGTATAGTCAAGTATCAAAAATGACTATCTTCCAGACCAAGTCTCAGAAATGGCTGGGACTGCCAAATAAAACCAAATATGGCTCCACAAAGGCATACAATGGCAGTTTCCACAAGTAACTTACAATCCAGCAGACAATTCACTCAAACAGGCGCCAAATGATGCATACCCACGGTAACTGCAAGTGACTCCACTGTCAGTGTATCACTCTACTCCAGATACCTATACCTGTGTGAATCACGTGTACTTGTACCTATCCCTGTAACCTATAGTCTGGAACCTGTAATCCCGAATCTCGAAGCTTGAAGCTCGAAGCCGAAGGTACTCGAAGAAGATCCTCAGTTGGGGCACCAAAAGAATGTGAGCGGGATGAAAACACACACAACGCCTCTATAATGACCCGAAACACACTCTTGGGATAATACACACACACTATGGAGCACCACTTGGCTTACACAACCCACCTGACCGAGACAGGGAAGACACTGATGGAGTGAGAGGAGAGAGACTACTATCCACTTGCCGACTCCACACAGAGAGAGAGACACACACACACACACACCCAAAAAACTCAGCTCAAAAGAGGAGAATTTCTGATGTTTAGATACAATTGAGCTTGGGCCAACACCAATGGGGCAAACAACTCACACAATATGGTTCAATTATACCAGATACAATCACAAACTGGAGCAGAAGCTTCGCTCATAGGAGAAACTTACACAAAAAAAACAACAGAAAAATAGTGAGGAATTTTGCAAAATGCACAGAACCATTGCGTCCAAAACGGCCCAAAACCCCAGTCTACAATGTCAAAGTGCTCAAATCCGACCTCGGATGAGCAGTTTACGGCCAAAACAGGCTCCAAAATGAGCAAAAACACAATTGTGGATATTCCTCCTCTTCTATCCACTCTTTCTTTGGTCTTCTCCCTGTTTTTTCAGTTCCCACGCTTAGCTTTATTAGTTGGGCACCCTTGGCCTTTTAGATGACCTCAAACGGACCTCGAACAAGCCAAAAACTGACCTCGCAATGCATAGTTGTCACCCTTTTGCGTCCTCCACACACCTGGCACTCAGATTTTTCCAATAATGCATTCCACCACCACGTGGAGTGGCTTCAAAAAATGGTCCTCATGATGACCTTTCTGCATAATTATCACAAGAAAACATCCACGTTGTGTGCGTACTCATCCACGTGCAAATATTGACCCCATTCCACCTCCTGACGCCACTAGATGCCATCTGACGCACTTGCTTACCTCATGTTGTCGACGTGCGGATAGCTTCCTCAAGAAGTTTTATGCTCTACCAACTCCTCCTTATTATAGAAAAAAACACGCTGGTACTGGTGATAGTGAAAATCGATACACTATGTACATGATGTCCTACCTGTACACATGTGGGCCCCACGTAACCACGCAATCGTTTATTCGATGCACCATGCATGTGTATGTACATGCGCAATCCCTTTCTCCAAAAAAATTCCTGACAACGGGTGACCAAAATACTCTCTCACCATGCCCATGTGAGGTTCTTGTGAATAGTAGTCCATGCGGGATTGCAGACACCCTCCCTAAATTTTGCAGCAATGGAAATATAGTCCTTGACTATGGCCATGCATCATGAGCCAACAGAAGTAGATAAGGAATGTAGAGGAGATTCCATAACATAGATGAAAGAGATACTCTTTCTTGCCACAGTCGTGCCAAGGGAAAATAAAGCATTAAGACGAAGTATAATGAGCCATGTACGGAGCATTTAGAAGGAAAACAGTAACAAAAATCTTAATTGTTTGCCTAGCTCTAGCTCTGCATCCTCCTCTATGATCATATCAATAAGTGCCTCCTTTACTTTGCAAGAAGTGCATGTCGCTTAATCAAAACATTTCATGTTAAAATATTATGCAATATAACATGTAGTAATATGTGAAAGAGTTAAGTATAACTACATGAATCTCTTCTTCTCTTCTTGGACGAGAATTGTGCATCACATCATGGTTTGATATCACCTCTTGTAGCTCTATCTCGTGGCCAAGAACATGGCCCTTCTCCATATCTATCCACCATGGGAAATTTTCTACCTCCAATTGAGTCAATGTGTGCATAGCAAGGGGGTACATGAAACCATCCTGAGTCGCCACCTAATTCCACTCTCTTGCCATAAATGGAATGGCTAGCAAGATACCCTTGGATACCAAGAATGCCAATAATCTACAGTAATTGATAACAAATCACACAAAGGTATCACCACAAAAAAACCATAATAAATTTATAGAAATTGATCAGTGGCTCACCTTAAAGTCAATCGTTGTGTTGCCATCCATGATGTGTCTACCTTCTTCAATGTCTGCTTCTCCACATCCTTTGTCTTTGCTTCAAGAGACACCTCAATTCGAAATAGGTATGGACTTGCTTCAAAACTGATCTCATCAAAATAAAATCCCATGGTGAAATCATGTGTCAGAGGTATCCCTCTTGGCATATCCAAAAAGTCTCATACTAGTTGCAATACCCTATCAAAAACCCAAGCCAGTAAACACTCCCTGTGAAGCCAATTACAGCCCAACTATAATGTGAGGTTACATTAGACAACAACGTATATACATCACTTATTATATAAGTGCTACTTACATTTGAAAGATGTGGTCTCTCTTATTAAGACTGTATGCACCCCTTGTAATCTTTTTCGCTTCCCTTAATGACACCCAATGAATCTTGATTTTCCAAGGGGCATCTTGAACTGCTATCAAATTGAGATTCTCTAATGCAGCCCAAGTATCAATTCCCCATTTTAGGGACATAGTTCTTGCTAGCCAATCAGGTCAATGGTTGGGATCCACAATGTTCAATAGTAGCTAAAAAATAAAAAAGCAAACAGTAAGAAAATAAATCAATCAATCTCATAAACTTCTATTGAATGCAAATACATTAAACACCTTTCCTATTTGTTCTTGATATTTTTGTATAGTATCCTATTGGATTATCCCATGTCTTTCTTAAAGTTTTTGTCGAACAAGCCGTGCTTCACATACGCTAATCACCTTTCCTTATCTTTTTTCATTTGAACCTAAAGTCAAAATCAAGTTTACTCAAATGGTCTTCATTACAATGACATGAAAAATTCAAACAAAAACATTTGAATCATAACTTACATCATAAACCAATCTACCAAAGTAACTTCATGTAAGTGGGTATGAAGGCTCTGTACCCTTTGCATATTATCTACATACAATAGCAACAATAAGATTTTGATCTTCACCAAGCAAACCCTTTAAGTATATTTCTCATTCAGCAACACACAAGTTTGCGGTATTCACAATCTCATCACGAAGATGAGGGCTACTAAGGCATGAGTATTCATGCTACATTGAAAGACAAGGAAATCATTTTATTTAGACAATTAATTTTTTTGTGTATTTACTATAATGTATATAAATAAAAATAAAACAACTTGCTCCTTCATTCTTTGCAAGCTGCTAAGCAAAGCTATCTTAAGAACCTTGGTGGGATCAATGACTGTGCATAAAACTTGACAATGCTTCTCCTTTGAGGTTGAAAACCGTTGCTTTATTGCGTCTATCCATGCAACAGTCCGCTGATGAAGAGACTTGATCAATACTATCTACCTCATGATATGGGAGAACATCAAAGCTCCTCCCACTTTGAGATCAGCCAGGGGAGCATGGATTGCTCAAGGAAAAATAAAATTATATCTGTCATGGATCAAACTTAAATGTTTTCCTAAACGTTTTTCAAATAATACCAACAGAAGTTTTTGAAATAAATTGGACATATTTTCCTTTGTACATATAGCATAATTTCAAAATATATCATAACCCTTTAGTGCACATCATATGAGGTTTGTCTTGAAAATAATATCAAAATCTCCTATCTTTTTTTAAAATATTGCATTAATATGAAGCTTACTCCAAAATAAGATAGATACAAGTTTTCTAAAATAAAATTGATAGAGTTCCCTTGGCATGATTTCACAATATAATAGAACACGCTAGATCTCCTCACATGATGGAAATAGATTCTTAAGCAAAACCATTTATACAATATACCTTGTTGGAGGGCGCCTTCCCCATCTTGGTGCTAACTTTTGACCTGCCATTGCTCACCAATTTGTGCTTTCTTTTATCTCTCTACCTATGCCCACCAGAGTGAGCTTATTATTTAAGCATTTCTTAAAGAAATTGATATACTCTTGAGAAGCGATTGAGAAAATCATCTTCCATGGAGCTACAAATCTAAATCACCACATGTCGGCATGTTCTTATTTAGGAAGCATGAGGATGGCTATGTTAAAACAGAAAATTTCTAAGTTTTTGATCAAATATTGAACGTCCTATTTGATCTTCACTATTGTGGCAAGAAATGTATTATTACCAGCCACTAGCAGTCTTGAGAAATTATCGCATGCCGGTGTGCAAGGAGACTGGGGTGGAGAGTTCTTTTACTACAAACCTAAACCAAAGAGAAAGATTTACTAATTCAGTCAACCTAAACATGTAGAACAAGATTTAGTATTGATTTTAAGTTAAGAAATGCATTATTGTGATCTTTGCAATGATAGCACGTTGACATGCAAGGAGACAAAGGTAAACTACAAACCTGAGCAAAGCAACGAATCAAAAACCTGCATAAAAATTTGAAACAAAGAACCTAAATAGGGAGTTTAAGTTGTTGAGGGTCGCTAGTGAATCAAAAACTTGCATAAAGTTTGGTAAAGCCATTTTGTTGGTATTTGAAACACACATGTGAACCCTATTGTAATAGTACCCAACCAAAGGTTTCTTGATTAGCAGTGTACATAGGCTCAAGTGGTACATATATTTTTTGTAACAATGCATGCATCTATAATTTATGTTTGCACTTTCTTTGTCAAAATGAGCTACATAGTAGAAGTCAAGTCCACGATTTAACAATAAGTTCACAAGGTGATAGCTACTGGTATCATCTTTAGCAATACCAAAGAAATAGCTACCAATAGCCAATGAATATGGATATTTAAGAATATTTGAAACCAAAAACTTGTCAACACTACTCAAAAAAGGTGGAAACTCAAAGGCTTTACAATATATGTATGTTAAAACATGAATCAATAATAGTTCAATTACTCACTTATCAATCACCGCTATTCATCGATACCTCCATCTCAAAGTCAAGCTTGGCATATACATACTAGTATGGAAACAATAACCTGTTGGAAAGCAAGAATTTAGATTTCTCAACTTGTGAAGTGTTTCTAATGAGGCAGGATATATTAAACATCCCCAAATGAGTACATATTAACAAAAGTTATGATCCACTTCAATAAGAATAACCATTAATGATTAAATTGAGCTCAAAATATTCCTTGAATTTCTTAATGGTGTAGTGATTAAGACTTGAGACTTGAAACATCTTACATGCAAATCAAAATATCCATAAAGGTCAGCACTGTTTCTCAAATCTGAACGAAACTCCAGTAATCTAAATTAAATAATCTCACTCAATACATAAACATTTAGCAAAAAAAAAAATTTATATCATACTAAAATGATTATAAATACAAAACCATTTATAAAGGAATCCAACCTCATGAAAATAATTACAAAGGGAGATAATGTTGTTCTTGTCAGGCTTCTCTTACAAGTATTTTTCTTCCTCATCTAGAGATGCATATACACTCAAGTATTTGTGTGTCTATGACACTAGGAAAGATGGTAGTACTTTATGGAGGGCTTTTCTAAGAGCTCCTAGAGATTACCTATTGGTTCAAGATTCTACACAAATCCTAGTATTCTTATCAAAATCTTCTAACATGGTAGTGAAAGGTACCTTGTAGACCAAGAATACAGTGATTTCCATCTCTGCACGTGGTTTCTTGCTCGTGTCCTCTCAAAACAACTTGACTCTATAAGTAAACACCATATTTTGTGAGCACAAAGTTATAAAGCACAAAATGATATCATTCAGAAAATCTAGTTTCTACATACAAAGGCGCGAAAGGCCTTGAAAAATACCAAAAATAGCACACTCCAAACCATGAACAGACAAATCTTCATACTTGACAAAACTGCACAATGTATCATCCATACTATATGTGAACAGAGAGAGATATGGAGCGAGGGAGAGTAAAAGAGCATGTGCAGATGCACCTTCTAGAACAGAGTTATACACCGATATGACGAGAGAGGAGAGGGAGGAGGAGAGAAGAATAACGCATACACTAGGTGAAATCTCCCCCCATGCAAGAGTGAGAAATTTCCTCTTTCACGTATTTATTGATAGATTATTGAATGCTAAAAAATGAATACACATTGGCTAACCGGGCATAAATGGCCATAGCTCGTAATGAGCACTTGAGTAATAAATGTATATTTTCCTTATCCATAACATACTATGGGGTTGGGAAAGCAACTAACCTCAGTTGCAAGGTACACAAGTGGTGGAGTTGAGTGCAAGCTACAAGATGTTGGGTACATGCCTGCATAGCACAATGAATAGCTAAAAACCAAAAGAGTAGCAATGATTAGTAGGAAGCAATTTAAAGATGCAAAAATGTGTAACATGTGAATGGTGTGATGGGAGTGCATAAAACGAAGTAAATGTACATAAGTGAGGAGTACACCATTGGTCAGAAATGTTGTTTCAAATAGACCACCATCTATAACCATTCTAGCTTGCCATACCAATTCATCATATCCTTTGATATCAATCCATACCAAATGTGGTGGGCCAGTTCCACATATAATGTAACCATGGACAGTCGTGCCTTACGAGGCATAGGCATTGTAGTACACATGTATCACCATCCATAAATTTTTGTAACAATATTGCAAAGTAGACAGTCATGTCTCAAGAGGCGTAGGAACTCTAATACACATGTAAATAACCATAAGTTTCCATAACAAGGTGTGGAGCGGAGATTCCTACCCTCTTCAGGTGTAGGAGCTCTAGCATGTGTAGAAATTTTTCCATTTTAATTTAGTTCAACCCAATAGATCCTTGCCATAACAATGCACAATGTCTAAACTAGTGTGTTGGGTAATGTGACCAAGGGTTTGTGTAAGATGAAGGCCTACGTGGTTAAGTGTATTGTATACATGAGAGTAAGTTCAAAAACACTGATGTTTAGAATGTGCAGTCTTGGCACCTTGACCCGACAATCGCAAAGGTAAAAATAAATTAAGGTGGAACACAAACAAAAAGTGGCCATAACCTTGTTGAAACTAAAATGTGTGACAACTTAGCGGGAAGAAAAACTCTGCAGTTCAACTCAATAGCATAGATCAACTTGAGTCACAAATAAAGAGAGCAAGTCATAAGAAAGAAAAACTAGTTGAGCATTTATCAAATGAGAATATTAGAATGGGAGATTGTGTTATAGAAATTGGAAATACTCTCGTTAGATAGATGTACTCAAATACTAAGGCATGATAAAAATACACGTGGAAATTAAACTGATAAGAAATCTATGTAAGGAAAGTTTGTGTACGAATGTATTACGACGAGGGGGAATAAACACTTGTACAAAAGGTAAGTAACCAAAAATTACATCCGCAACAAGGTCTAAAATGCTATCTTAATGTCAAGTCTCTAGATTAATGGAGGCCTTTGATCCCATCTCCCATGCCCGTATGTGATATCACCCACTACTACATGAGTGCTACAGTAGCTTTGGTGATAGCATTTAATACATCTATCATAGATACTAAGAAGCCTTTATAAAGTAACAAAAGTAACAATACAATGCTACTTTCTTGTAGATATCCTCCTCTAGAAAATAATCTTAATTCAACATAACCAGACTAGTTCACCATTCTTATGACAAGCGTAGCAAATTCAAAAAGAAAAGATTTACTCTAGACGTACACATTCCATAAAAAATTTGTTGCAACACTCTCATAATGTCCTATACGTTTGGTCTTACAATGTACTGTTGTGGTGAGATCATGCTAGAGAGGTGTTTGTCATTGCAAGAATAAGTCTCTAGTGAAATGTTTGATTGAATATTAGTGAATATGCTACTAACAGAAATTCATCACCTGCTAGCATAAATTAATGGTTTTCGATCCACCCATTTTGGTAAAACCTATCAATGAATTATGTTGACAAAACTTCATTGTGCCACTTCTACACTGATATGGGCCATATTGTAAACAATCTTTTAAGGTTGTCTTCTATCTGTACACAAGTTTGAGAGAGAGAGAGAGAGAGAAAGAGAGAAGACTTGACACCGGATGTGGTCCTAAATCTAAATACCATAGTAAGTGAGCACCTCACACTTGACACATCAACCATAAAAGAAATTTAAGTATCAACCCCTAGCTTAGGTCTTGGTAACATAGTCTCTACATCATCGTTTTACAAAAAATTTAAACATGAAGAAAATAATTGTGACTCTCCTCTAATAGAGCTTAATAACTTAAGCCTTAGAAAAAAATTTCTAATGTTGTTGCACTATTTTTTCAATGATTTGAACATCAAATCCAAGCTATGAAATACCATATAGAACACTCATAGTATGTGTGTGTGTGTGTGTGTGTGTGTGTATCATCCGAATTGACAAGTGAGTGTGTGGGTGGCACGAGGTCATCGACATGTGAGATTGTGGACAATCGAATACAAGGTAGGGTTCGCAGCTTGGTTTTAGCATTGATATCAATCGTGGTCCAAAATGGAAGGGGGAGAGGGGGGGAATAGAGAAAAAAAGGAAATGAAATCTTATATTAAATGTCCTCAAAAAGCCAAAATTACCTTTGAGACCAAACAATCCTTGTGGATATAATCCAATGCATGAAGGCTATTGATTAGGCTCTTGTGGGCACTGATGACTTCCTTGTGGCTGGTAAGTTCAATGTTGTGAAGCCTTTGTCATTGTAAAAGAGCACAAAAGCCTTGAGGATTGAGGATCAAGACCACTAAGTTCTCTCCTGCCAACCATCTGCCACATCTTTCCTGCGTAGGTGTTGGGAAGAAAAATGAATGTATTGACATAAGATCACCTGCAAATTTTGTCCTCTGTACATGGTAGTTCCATTTGGAGATTGCTTCAATAGCTGTTGACGAGTGTAAAGTGCGACACGAACCCCAACGGCCTTGAAAACGCCGGGAGCCGATGCACGCCACAATCTGGTCATGCTGAAGTGAACAGGGGGCACCACCTAGCTTTGAGCGGCTAGGACGTAGACAACAGTGATTTGAAATATCAGGGACTCTCCACACACACATAGAGGGAAAATGAGAGGTGATGAAAACCCTCGGGGGTGTGAGGGAGAATTATTTTCTTGCGATATTTATAGCAACCTTATTTCCAACGAGGTGGCAATTCATGGTGATAGAGAGATAGAGGGAGAGATAGGGAGCCTACTTGGTGCATTCTCTAGAGATGACTCACCGACACGAGAACCTTGCTAACATGAGTGTGTGTGCATCGACCATTGGAGTCGAGATGTAGACATAGATTCTTTGCATAGTACGAATTCCCAAAGAAAATCGCTACACTACGTCCCCTCTCTTGTGATGCAAATGTTGCCAATTCCTCCCACCCAAAATACTACCAAGTGCTGACCTCTGATCAACTTGCCCCCCCCGATAGTGACCTTTCATTGCCTTTTTATAGGTGCTAGCTACTTTAGATTAGGGTAATATGATTGGATTAGGGTAATCTAATAAAGGGAGACAAAGAAAGGCGGTGGGTCCAGGGTGGTTGACCCTTGCTTTGTCTTGGAAAATATTATAAGGAAAACCCCTAGGTGGGCCTTTGTGACCATCACCTAGAGAGATGAGAATTTACAAAATTGGAATTTTTTTACAAGATTTGGTTTTGCAACTGGAAAAATGACAAAAAACTACGGATCTTTACTAAAGAGGGAATCGTGGATGCAATGCCGGTGAACGGTGGCCTAGCTGGTGCATCGGTGTAGCGCATTCGTCACTTTCGGGGTCGGCAGGGGCATGCCTTCGACATTTTTGCTTATTTTAATGTCGGTGACGCACGATTTGGTCGTCTCCTTTCTTTTTGTCGATGTCCTTTGGTTTTTTTTTACCTCTTTTATTTTTGGTGGGTGCGTATGGCGTGCGTGTGTATGTGAGGATTTATACTCGTGCGTGTAGACGTGCGTGCTATATATGTGAGTGTGCTCGTGAGTGCGTATATGTATGGGTGTATGTATGGTAAGGTGTGTGTGGGAACGGGGGTATAGGTTAAAGGATATATACATATATATATTTATTTATATATTATTTCTTCTATGTGGTGCATGCCATAGAGATGGCGTGAGGAGGTGTGTCTGTGAGTGAAGGGTGGGGGGGGGGGGGGGGGGGGGGGGGATGGTGTGTGTGTATGGGTGTGTGTGTGTGCATACGGCAAGGGTGTGTGTGTGGGTGTGTGGGTGTGATAGAGAGAGAGTGATCCTGTTGACTGGCTGCGCGCCTCTGACTAGCTGAGAGTGACAGAGAGGGAGATTGTTGAGATGGGCTCCCTGCGGGCGCAGTGCGATGAGAAAAAGAGAGAGGAAGAGGTTATGTGGAGGGACTAAATTGAGAGAGAGAGAGAGAGAGAGAGAGAGAGAGAGAGAGAGAGAGAGAGAGAGAGAGAGAGAGAGAGAGAGAGAGAGAGAGAGAGAGAGAGAGAGAGAGAGAGAGAGAGAGAGAGAGAGTGAGATTCTATTCCATGCCCGCCGGGCCGCTCACTCAGAGGGAGAGAGTGAGAGGTAACTGAAGGAGGGGAAGATAGGGGAGGATACGGCGGTGGTCCGCCGGTGGGAAGAAAACAAGAGGGGAGGGATAGGGGGGGGGAGAGTGAAGCCGAGGGAGTGTGGACGAGAGGGAAAAAAATATTGGGCTGGGATATGGACGAGCGAGAGAGAGAGAGAGAGAGAGAGAGAGAGAGAGAGAGAGAGAGAGAGAGAGAGAGAGAGAGAGAGAGAGAGAGAGAGAGAGAGAGAGAGAGAGAGAGAGAGAGAGAGAGAGAGAGAGAGATTGTGAATAAAGAAAGAGAGAGAGAGAATTTACAAAATTGGCGGCCCGCCAGGGAATAGTGGAAATGTTTTTTTTAATGCGTCCATTGCGCCGAGTGATGCAGCGGGCAGGGTAAGTCAGAGAGAGTGGGTTGGCGGAGCCGAGCAGTAGGAGAGAGAGGGCTTTGTCTTCTGGCGATAATGGAGAGATGTGGCCAAATTGGTGGCTCCCCGCCAGTGGTTAAGCCTAGAGGGGTGGTGAATGTTAAAGAATTATTTCCCCCCCCCCCCCCCCCTTGGTAATATGCTCTCCCCTTCTTGGGGTTTCGTTCTCGCAATCGCGGTTTCAAAAACCGGCCGTCATTAGCCCTCTCGTCTGGCTGAAGGCATTCATGCTTCTAGCCCTACCTGTGATTCTTTAGTCGTGAAGTTGGAGGGTCCTCCCTCTTATGGAATATCCAGCATGAACTCTGGAGCAAACCTAAGGAAATACCTCTTTAGCCTCCATCCATTGACTCTAGTCTTGTGAATTCTCCCATCTACTTTCATCAGCTTATAGCTGCCATTGTCATAGCGCCTTTTGACAATGAATGGTCCTTCCCATCAGGGTTGAAATTTCTTGTCCTTCCTGGTGTCAAATTAGTTGTTGTATCTCAATACTAACATTCCTTTTTCCAAGCCCTTTTCCTTAAGCCCTTGATTGAAGGTGAGCCGCGTCGCTCTGTCTGCGCTGCATAGTGATTGATTGCATCTTCCCTATCTAGTTGTAGCCTTTCCAGATCTAGGATGTGGTTGTAGAGATTTACAAATGGGCATTGTAATTGGCTAGCCATGACTCGTAAGCTTGCTATTTGTACCTCAATGGGCAGAATTGCCTCCTTTTCGTAAACTAGATGGAAAGGGGTGAAACCTAATGATGTTCGGAACGTCGCTCGGTAGGCTCATAGAGCAGCCATGAGATGTTTATCCTAGTCACCTATGTGGTTATTCACCTGCTTTGTGATGATTTTATAGATCATTCCGTTTACCTTTTCTACTAGGCCATTACACTGTGGATAGTATGGTGTGGAATGTCGGCGTGTAATGCCTAAAATTTTCATCACTTCTCCCACCAGATCGCCTCTGAAACCTGGTCCCCTCTCAGATATTGTCTCAAGAGGAGTGCCAAAACGACAACATATGTGCTCAAATATGAACTTTGCTACCTCTTGGACTATAATGCAGGTGGTGGATACTGCTTCCGCCCATCGGGTCATGTAGTCTATACCAACTAGAATTTATAGTTTACCTGATTGGGCCCTTGGTAGGGGACCGATTGCATCTATTCCCCATTTTTCAAATGGACCGTATGCGATGATAGGAGTTTGTGGCTCATAGTTAAGTGTGCGACCACTGGCCACTTGACAAGCCTTGCACGTTTTACACCAATGATGCGCATCCTTGTTCAGACTAGGCCAAGAGTATCCTACCTGTAGAATCTTCCTACTGGTGATATCTAACACAAAATGACCACCGCAGATACCATCATGGAAACTTGAAATTACCTATGTGATCTCATTGGAGGTTGGTACTCGCCTGAGAATCTGATCCTTGCCTTTACAATAGAAGTGGTCGCTCACAAGGTGGTATCTTGTAGCCTTCCTTACCAGCCACTGTTTCTGGCCCCTAGTGTACCCTTTACATTCTCCCGTGTCTAGAAATCTAATAATATCAGGCATAGCATCACTACCTTGGAAGAGGGGTAGTTTTCGTTTGATTGCTCCTATGGGAACGTCTTGTATTCTTTCCTTGGCTAGAGCATCTGCCTCCTGATTTTCTGTCTTGGGGACATGAAATAATTGCACTGCTTTGAACTTCCTTAAAAGATCCTTAACTTGGCGTAGTTGACCAAGTAAAACTTGACTTTTACAAACCAAATTGCCCTTTATCTGCTTTATCAAAAGCAGAGCATCGCCAAACACATTTAGACGCTGAATCCCTTGCAAAATACATTGTTCTAACCCAAGAATTCAAATTTCATACTCTGCTTCATTGTTGGAGTGGGAGTGTAATAGTTGTCCGATGGAGAATACCCTTTCCTTTTGCTCATTCAAAATGATGATGCCAGCTGCACACTGGTCCACTGTTCTCTTGTATTCTCTGTCAAACGAAAGAGAGTGAGCTCTTTCTAGTTTAGGACTTTCTACCATTGATGTCTCTTCTTTTGCTTCCGTGTTGACCTTCATCTTCTTCTCATAGTGGCGATGAGTAAGAATACCCGCTAAACTAGCCCTGGTGGAGTTTTGTACTTGCATGGTGTAGTCAAACTCTTGTAACCTAACTAGCCATTTAGAGATCCTAGATGAGACATCCATGTGTCGCATTACATATGGAAAAGCCTCCTCCATTGTCAGAATCACAAAGGGTCTAGGCAGTAGATAGCAACATTGATGACCAAGTGCATAAACTCAGGTACTTGTTACGTTTTTTTGGATGCAATGTCAGTATGTGTATCCTCTCCAAAAATTGAGTCAACGAGTTCAAGGGTTTGAGTGGAATGAAGATATGCAAGAGTCTTTTGAAGGTATCATGGAGGTATTGTGTGCTTTACCAATAGTGATTCCTCTTGACTTGCAATTGATTTTCTATGCATTTATTAGTGTGGGATCAGTAGCTTTTGGCTCGGTTCTCTTAGAAAAGCAGGGAAGGAACTTCAAACCAGTCTATTTTGAGAGCAAGATGAATAATGTAAGTGAGTTCTCCTGTAATAGTGGGTCTTTTCCTAGGTTCTTGCTTGTCGCAGGCTCAAAACCTATCTGTTGCCCCAAAAGTTCTATGTGCTCACCACATCAAATCTTTTTCCGGATGTAGTACAACATTTGAAAGCCTAGCAAGCGCATCTAAAGGGGACTTTAGAGCTTCAAGAGTTTACTTTTTTTTTTTGGCTTGCATATAAAGCATAGCCAAGCATATCAAAATGCTGGAATTCAATGATATCCACAAGGTGAATCAAGCCAAAGGGTTTATGGACAAAGACAACCTCTCAACATATAAACACAAAGGTAAAGACGGTGCAATAACCAACACCCTCGTTACTAGGCTTCTTAAAGACTAACATGGTGTTGAAAGGCAACAAGTTTAATGGATCCATTTTCCACACCTGGAAAATTAAAGTAAAAGGCTATCTTATGCGGAAAAATTTATGGAGTGTCGTGAAGCCGTTGTCCCCACTTATGAAGCAGGGACATCGACTAAGTTACCAAGGCATTTCTGCCCGAGAAACAATGCAAGGATGAGCAAGCATTAGGTATTATGCTCACATCTCTCAAAGATAATTTTATTCATTACTTGGATGATGTGCAATCTTCTAGTCTTGCCTGGATACAGCTAGAGAAGGTTTTTGGTGCTAAAGCTAATTATTCAATGATGAGTCTCAAGATGGAGTTGTACTCTCTTGCTATGCATGTTGATGAAAACATTACATCTTTAGTCAACCGACTGAAGAGTATTAAAACTCAACTTGTTTATGTCGAAGCCCCAGTACCAAAAGAAGATCCCATAGATGTTTTGTTACAAAAGTTGCCTGATAAATTCCATCATATTGTTACCATCTTAAAGGACAAAGATCCGCTTCCCTCCTCGGATGGTATCATCAATTCATTGCAGGAAGAAGAAGGGTACCCCGTATTAATTCTCCCATAATTCCTAGTGCATATATTGTTTCCCCCATCAATTCTTTTGATACTTCCAGTGCCTATGCAGTCAGTAATTGTGCTTCTACCTCAACTTTGTCTCGACCATCCATTGGTACCATATCTTGTGCCATTTGTGGGTGCAACAATGACCAGAAAAAGGACCATTTCAAGAAGAATCCGTGTGTTCAGAGTGGTAAAATAAATCATCCTTCAAACAGATGCTTTCAAAAGGGTAAAAATCAAATTCATGTGATTGAGGGAGACACAAAATGTCCAATATTTTCTATTGACAATGATGTTTTTTATATCCACCTTTTTCATGTTTTTCCTAGTCAAAATAGATTGTACAAGGTATAGACACTGCCACACATGAGTGGTAAGACCTCCCAAATTATCCGGTTTTGTTCCAAGTCCTATTTTGTTCTTCTTCTCATGAGGTTAATGGGTACACCTTAAACCCAAGGTTTGGCACTGAACCAAAAACTCCATTTACTGGTAGTGAATTCTTAACCTACAGGTGGATGCATGAATAGGTGGACTTACTATCTGTGTCCCGGACACACTAGCACGCTAGTAGCTACCTCCCAAATCTAAAGGTGGAGGGAAACTTTTGAGTGAATTTAATAATGATATTTTTAAAAGCGTGAGAGAGACCACGATCGAAGGTTGTTATGCCTTTTCGTTACTCTCTCTCTCTCTCTCTCTCTCTCTCTCTCTCTCTCTCTCTCTTGCTATGGTTCCCATTTGCTTGCCTTCCTCGATCACTTCTCTCTCTCTCTCTCTCTCTCTCTCTCTCTCTCTCACACACACACACACACACACACACACATTGCATGCAAATCCCTAGCTAGTGTTTAGGGCTTAGCTTTGGACAAGGTACCCACTGTGGCATCCTCTTTCCACCTCTCAAAGACTCACAAGATGGTGGAAATCATTCTAGTTGAGGATGTTGTGAGTTTAACAAGTAGCACATGCCTTTGTTGTGACTCAGTCAAGTGAAGATCATGCAAACAGAGTGTAATCAAGGATTATGAAGCAAACCAAAAGCGCGCATATCGCGGGAGAATCAAAGAAAGGAAAGATAGAATTAAACACGTTGATATTTATGAATTTTAGCACCGCAAAATTACTGCATAGGTGATCAAGTTTTTCAAGCAGTGCACAGAGGGTCTTGACAACAAGGCAACTCAAGCATCGAGCATTGAGAGACCTGAAAATTCAATCTATAGGAGGTGAGGTTTCTAATGATGAGCAGAGGGTATTGATTAATGGAATGCACAACACTCTCAAGGTAATCAAGAGACCAAAAAGCTCGGTAGAGTTGTTTATTAAACGGGCGAGTATCATGATGGTTATGAATTCCACAAGCATAAAACCAAATATAGCAGCTGCATCGAGGCTTCTTGGTATCCATCGAAGGAACTTCTATGCAGCTAGATCTTGATTGAAACATAATCATACAGAACTACCATTGCATCTGTGTAGGCGACAACCATACACAAATAATGTAATTACAAAGGAAGTGAAGGCCATAGTGGCGAGCTTCTGGACTCACAATACTCGCGTATTGCCCAACAAAAAGGATGTGTGTCGAAAGCGCATTGCACGCAAAGTGTTTGATAAACACCCAGTTCATCTTCTTGAGCAACCCCATGTTTTTTTTGACTTCTTGAGTAGCTACAAGCTTATTTTCATTGACAATTATGGCACTAGTTTGGTTGTAATTCAGTTGACTGTTGTACATTTTTCTTATTGTTGCACATTGCTTTAGACGTAGTAACTACCACTGCCAAATAGGTAGCTTACTATACATGACTGGTAGCTACCACTGTGATCCTTATAATTACCATTGTCAGACTTTGGTAGCGTCCATGTTGTCCTGAGTAAAGGTAGCTACTCGTCTGATAGGAGTTCCTACCAATCTGCTATGGTGTTCTTGGTAAATCTGCCCACGTTCAACCTGCTAGTTTACAGTCTCATAGTCATGCTAAGGTAGCCTCTAGTCTGATAGTTCTTTCTACCACATTTCCATGGTAGTATTGGTGTACGTGTAGCTATTATTGTCAACTTGGTATCTATCAGTATCCTAGTGCTAGCTGGAGCTATCACTCTGGGAGTAATAGCTTCTAGTTTGCCATGCAATCCTGGTGGAAGCTACCAGTCTACCATGGCAATCTTGGTGTAGGCTACCAGTTTTCCATGGAAATCCAGGTGTCAACCTGGTAGCTCTCACTGTCAACCTGGTAGCTACCACTGTTAACGTGGTAGCTACCCTTAGGTAGTCTGATAACAACCAGGTCTTAGAGTTCTTTCTACTATTAGACTCAGGCTCTTGTAACTTTTCTCCTTCCACTGATCACAAAAGTATTAGTTACCATTCTTATACTAGCTCCCACCAGATTGATCTCAGTTTTGCATGTCAACAATAAGTTATGATTTTGCCAATAAGTGTACTGAATATTATTATTTAATGCAGGTAGAATTATTTCTTGCCTTCAAACAGAGTCACCCAGAGGTACAAATTCACCAAAGGATATTTGAAAATCTGAAACCTTATTTTGTACGCAAGCTTTGAGATCGCTACAGTTGCTGTTGCATCACTCATATTCAAATGTCATTCTTGAGGGATGTTGTAAACCATATAAGGCAGATTTCTTATGGTGTACATGGGAAAGAGTGTAGTTGTCAATGTGATATTTGTGGTGCAGATTTGAAATGTAGTGCTCAGACAAATCAGTGCCCTAGCCTTACAAAGCTTTGGGGGTTAGTTTTATGCTCGAAGGCTAGCGGGTCTAATTTTTTTGCACTCAAGTGTTTGATTGGCGAATGCTCTTCATGTGGGCCTTCAAAGAAGCTACCAATTTGTCCGATTGAAGAGTTAAGTGGTACACGCATAATAACAGTTCAGATTTTTTAAGACCTTGAAGTTGGCGAAACAAATTCAGGGAAAAAGAAGAAAAGAAAAGTTCTTTCTCACAATGAGATGCAGTGTGGGCATCTTTTCATACTGTTCAAGGATCATCTAAGTAAGTTTATAAAGCACAATTTTGTTTACAGATGGCAGGTCAAGCCGTTTAAATATTTTTTATGTATCTTCCCTGAAGATGTGGTAGTGTCAGTGGTGGATTTTGCTGAAAATTACACTTTCAAAGAACAGAATGTCATAAAAATCAATATCTAATTCTCCTAAATGATTTTCTCATGTTAAAATGATCATTTAATATGGGGAAGTGCTAGGGGAGAAAAAGCTAGAATATTGGTTAAGCTAGCAGACCGGCCACAGTAGGGATCCAAAGGGGGGGCCATCTATAAATTCACACACACACACACACACACACACACAAGCTCCCTTTACACAAAGGGAATGAGGGACACATGTCAGCTCCCTAGCCCAGATGCCCAGAAGGTGTACCCAATTCTTATTGGATGGCCTTGGAGGTGGACCAATGAGAATTAGGCTAGAGTAAATCTAGTTTAATATAATTAAAAACACTTAATAAAAGAACCAATGAGAATTAAGTCCTCTAGAAGACTATTGGACAGTCTCCCAAGGGGTCCAATGAGCATTCAACAGCCCAATGGCTTGCTTGATTCCTATTGGCCAGGAGGCAAAGGGGTCCAATGAGAGTTTAGCTGAATTATTAAATTACCTTAAGCTCTCACAAAATGGAAAAGGGGGACACATGTCAGAAGGCTATCACTTATGCTGCTTAATTGTCATTGGCTAGCCCTAGGGAGGTCCAATGAGATGGTAACATGAGAAAATAGCAAGAGGGGTCGACCAAGGAGATAGGGGGCTGATTTTTGCAAGGCATTATCACACACACACACACACAATCTCATGTGTGATGAAAAGAAGACTCTCTCTCCTTCTCAAGCTTTAATGGAAATCTTATCACCTACTCCAAGCTTGTGAGAAGGGAGGCCTACACCAACAACTCTTGGCTTTGTGATGGAAATCCAACCAAGAGCCAAGCTTCAATGCATGCTCATCTCCTCTACCATGCTAATTACTAAGCTAAGCTATGATAATATGAGTGATTATGTGAGGAGATATAAATCTTTCTCGTAAGAATACTCCTTCTTCCTCTCAATCTACTCTCATACCCTGCTAGCTCTCACCATCTTTGAAGGTGTGTGAGGTCTTGGGTCTGAGACCGGAGATAATTGATGTTGTGTTTGCTAAGTGTTTTGCTTAGTGCATGAAGCTTTCGTCTTCATTGCACTAGCTAGTCTTGAAGGAACACAAAGAATTGTATTGTACAATGTCTCTCTTGATGGGAGAAAACCATAGTACAAAGCCTTTTGGAGGGGGGACCGGCTCCATGCAAATCCAGTCCTCAACTGTTGTCAATAGCTCAATTTCTCTCTCTTTTGAAAGTATTTTTCATGCTATCTAACTAGGTGTTATGCTTTTTGTTGCTCTCTCCACCCAAGCACTCTTGTAATTCTCATTAGTAATCTATTCTAATGAAATGCCCACTATGTTCATGCTATTTTCCGCTACACACAAGTTTTTAGGACATTAAATGTTACATTGGTATCAGAGCACAAGGTTTCTGTTTTCTTGCTCAAGAAGGGAGGTCCTCAAGCTAGCTATAAATGGTTGGTATTATTAATTGCCTATGAGTAAGTAGAATAGGGATTTTTCAGCCTTGCAGTGCGCCTGCCTTTGTGCAGTTAACGGGGCATCACCATCGAGAGCTATGGTGTTAATAGTGGAGTCCTACGGGGCTTGCCTACAGCTCAACCACTATTGAGCTATTAGAAGCTTGACAGGAGCCGGTGTTGTTTTGGTGTTGAACGACCCTCTCTTCTACTCCTTGCAATTAATGGTATTCGAGTCACGGGTAAAGTAGCTTGAGTGCTTTTTCTAAAGGGGTAAAGAGGAGTAGCAACTAGGGCTTGAAGTGCCAAAGTACACCTAAAAGGTTTACACCTAAAAGTTGTTAGAATGGCTGACAATAGTAAAGAGAGTGAAATTAATGTTGATAACTTTGATTTTGCTAATGAGCAAGCTACTAATGATGCTCCGATGCTTGTTAACTATCTTGTTTCTAGGCTTCAACAAGCCATGGGCAATCCATCTCTCCAAAGTGAAGTGCAACGGCAGCTCCGTGCTCATGGGATTCTCCAAGCTTACCACCATTACGAGAGAACACCTAGGAAGCCTCCTTGTGAGACTTCCAAAAGAGGTCTCTCTCCAATTCGGGAAGAAGAAGAGAATCCATACGAAGGGCTCAAAACTTTACTTTTTGATGATGCATCTCCTTCCCAAAGGAGAACTCAAGAGCCTCCACCGAAGGAACAAGAAAGAAGTGAGTCTCTCGCCACCTCAGCAGAGATGGCTCCACGAAGACGGCGGGCTAAACGCTCTCCATCACCACCAAAGCGGAGAAGACCATCGCACCCTTCTCCACACCATAATTCAAAGAGGGATGATAAAAATCAAGAGAAGAAAAATGTGAGAAAGAGGATACCCTCTTCTCCATCTTCTTTATCCTCTTCCTCTTATGAAAGTGATGGTGAAGATGACGAAGATCAAGACAAGAAAAAGGCGAGAAAGAGCTCAACCTCTTCTCCACCTTCCTCAAATTCTTCACCTTCTGAAGAAAGTGATGGTGCAACCTTTGAACCATCAAAAAGAGGAGGCCTTAGGAAATCCTATGCCGCATGGAAGAGGTCGTCCAAGCTCAAGAAGTTCAAAGAGGGAGGGAAGAGTATCTCTTTCCTTACCTATGATGGAACCTTTGGTGCTACGGACAAAGTCTTGGCCTTTATCCAAACAATTTGATGCGACGTTCAGAGATGAGGGCTTCATGAAGTCCTCTAAGCTACGCCATGTAGCTATGCACTTTCAAAAGTCCGCCAGGCAATGGTGGTCTAGCCTACGAGCCAACGGTGAAGCTCCACGAACATGGAAAGCTTTAAAAGCTTCCATTATGAAGCAGTTTTTGGCCACCGATTCCAAAGACAAAGTACTCACCGGATGGCGAAGCTTAAAGCTCTCTCCCTATGAATTCATCCACAAATATGTAGACAAGTTTTGGGACCTACAACTCAAAGACACTGTCTTCAAAAAGTTGGATTTTGGAGAGCAAAAGCAACAATTTTGTGCGGCTTATAACCGAAGAAATGGCGGAGTATGTCAACTCCCACAGGCCACGTACCATATCAACAGCGGTAATACACCATACTATGGTGGCCTCTTGAATCAATTTCCAAACGGGGGCTTAAAGAAATAATAAGCCCACGGAAAACAAGGGTTCCAACAAGCCTAAGGGGAAGGACAATGTCCAAAAGTCTCCTAAGGGAAACTCCAACAAAGCTAAAGAGAAGGGATTTTACAAAGCTAAAAAAAAACTCTCTCCTGAAGAGCTTGAGCGTTATCGCAAGGATAACCTATGTTTCAAGTGCGGCGAACAAGGGCATGCGAACCTCGCTTGTCCCCAAAAGAACAACCGCCAAGATCCTCCTAGAGCTACCTTGGTTGAAATCCAAGAGGAGGAGACTCACCAGACTCACCACAAAGGATCTTCTCTATGCCATGCTTGGGGAAAGGTAAGAGAACATGATGCTTTTATTCTCTTTGACCCTGGTTCTACTCACAATTTTATATCTATAGAGTTGGCCACCAAGCTAGGCATACAAGCCTATGATATGGGAGATGTCCGACCCGCAGGCAGTGCTTTCAAGGGGCAAGAATCTTCAGTCACTCCCTTAATCGGTAAATTGAGGCTTCATGTCCAAATCTATGTGGACAAAGAGGAATTCTTTATCTCTCCTCTCAAGCATGAGGATGTAATCCTAGGGGCACCATGGTTTGATCGCCTGGCTACCAATGTAAAATTTCCTGAAAGGATAATCTCCTTTAAGTTCAGGGAAAAAGACATGTATATAGATGCTAAGGAAATGGGTAACACTATCCCCATTGTACATACACTAGCTTTCAACAAGTCAATAAAGAGCTCTATTTCCGTGTACATGATTTTTGTTAAAGATTCTCAAAATGAACCTAATGCTTTAGCAAAAAAAAATAAAAGCAACCAGAAGTAATTAGAGTTATCCAATTTTCTCAAGGGGTTTCAAGATGTTTTTATTGACGACATCCCTTGTGAGCTACCCCCTAAATGAGGTAATGATGACCATGAAATTGAACTTCTTCCAGGAAGTTCACCGCCTAGAAAACCTCCTTATAGAGTTTCTCAAGCTCAACAAGAGGAGATTATGCGGCAAGTGCATGAGTTGGTTGAGAAGTGCATGGTTAGGCCTAGCTCATCTCCATTTTGCTCACCTGTGCTATTAGTGCAAAAGAAAGACGCAAAATATCGTATGTGTGTCGACTATAGAGCACTAAATAGGATCACTATCAAGAATAGGTTTCCCGTTCCACGGGTAGAAGACCTATTTGATAAGCTACAAGGATCAACCTACTTCAATAGATTGACATAAAAAGTGGCTATCATCAAATAAGGATAGTTGATCAAGACATTGTAAAGACCGCATTTTGCACCACATTTTGGTCTTTACAAATACATTGTCATGCCTTTTGGCTTGACCAATGCACCAGCCACATTCAAGCGCTTGATGGAGAAGTTATTTGGGCCTCATCGAACCTTTACTGGAGTGTTCTTTGATGATATTATCATCTACTCTAATTCATTAGACGAACACAAGCAACACCTCCAGGTAAAATTACAAGTTTTAAGAGAGAATAAACTTTATGTTAATCGAAAGAAAAGTGAATTTTTCTTGCAAGAGATTCAGTATTTAGGTCACATTATCTCTCAAGATGGCATCCAAATGGATCCATCAAAGTTAGAGGTAATAAAAGGATGGCCTAAACCAAAGAATCTTCATGAACTAAGAAGCTTTATAGGTATGTGTGCAAACTATAGATGCTTCATAAAAAAGTTCTCACAAATTGTGGGATCATTCCATGACCTAACAAAGAAAAGCGTTAGGTATATATGGTCTGCTAAGGAGAACAATGCTTTCAAAAATCTTAAAGAAAAAATTATTTCTCAAAACCATTTGAGGTCCAATGTGATGCTTGTGGTGATTGCCTTGGAGCTGTTTTGCTTCAACAAGGGCACGCCATAGGCTATGACAGTCAAAGGCTCGACCCTGTTGAGCAAGCTCTAGACATATATGAAAAGGAACTCCTTGCAGTTCTACATGCCGTAGACTCATGAAGGCACTATTTATTGGGGACTCCTTTCATTCTGCGAACGGATCACCAAAGTCTTAAGGACTTCATGATGCAGACCAAGCTCTCCGACCAACAAATGAGGTGGGCAAATTTCCTTTCTCACTGTCACTTTCATATTGCTCACATTGCTAGCAAGCATAATCAAGTAGCTGATGCACTCTCAAGACGACCGAGAGTGAATGCGGTTTCCATAGCAACTCACAATGATCTATCTTCAATGATAGATGAGTATACTATTGATCCCTATTTTAGAGATGTGATTTCAGCCCTTACATTAGGGAAGAAAGAAGAACCATTTACTTTACAAGATGGTTATCTTCTCGATGGCAATAGACTATGCGTTACTAACTCACTACGTGAGAAAGTAATGTATGAATCTCATGCTCCACCTTATGCGGGCAATAGAGGGATTCAATCTACCTTAAAGGGAATTGAAACACATTTCTATTGGCCTACCATGAAAGTGAACATACAAGAGTATGTTTCTAAATGTGTGGTATGCCAAAAGACAAGATTTGATAGAGGGAAGCAACTTGGATTGCTTCAACCATTGCAAATCCCTAATTCACCATGGGGGAGCATATCCATGGATTTTATCTTTGGATTGCTTAAGTCTATCCATGGGAATACGGGAATATGGACGATAGTAGACAGGTTCAGTAAACAAGCTCATTTTATACCTGTCAAAAAGACTATCAAAGCCCATCAAATGGCAACCCTCTTCATTTCACAAATTTTCAAGTACCATGGCTTGCCAATGTCCATAGTGTCGGATAGAGATCCTAGAATGACCAATAATTTCTAGAAGGGTCTCTTTGAGAATTTAGGGACAAGGCTAAACTTCTCTTCGGCCTATCATCCACAAACGGATGGCCAAAGTGAAATAGCTAACCTAACAATTCTCGATCTACTAAAAGCCTATGTAATGGAAGTAGATCAAAGATCCCAATGGGAGAAGTACTTAACCTTAGTGGAGTATGCTTACAAAAACAAAGTACATACTTCCACGGGAAAAGCACCTTTCGAGGTAATTGAGGGAAAATCAAAGAGTACCTTGCTACTTAAGGTACATGGGAAGATCTTCGCTGCAGATGACTATAGCCGAGACCTACAAGAATCTTTCCAAAAGATTAAGGATGCTATCTCTATCTCACAACTAAGGCAAAAGGCTGCTGCTCACAAGCACAGAAGAGCCCAAGACTTTAAAGAAAATGATTGGGTCTTATTAAAATTCCCCAAGGCTCGATTAAGGCACACGACGGGAAAGAATCCTACGGGACACCAAAAGTACTATGCTAAACTAGCAAAAAGGTACTATGGTCCCTTCCAGATTCTTAGGCCAATCAATGAGATGGCCTATCAACTCAAGTTTCTCTATGATTGGCTCATACATAGTTTAAGAATTATCCTTTTGAAGATGCTAGATGTATGTAAGGCATACAATTAAAGGATAACCTAAACCTTGTCAATGCTTACAATGCTTCCCAAGAGTAAGCAAATGTACAAAATTAGAGCTATCTGAGTTTCTTGGATGGATTTGGACCAGGTTTAGGTGGGGCTACAATTTTGGGTATTTGTGTGACCCATATATCTTTTATCATATGGCTCCACACAGAACCCTCTCTTGAATAGAGAGGGGTCTCTGTGGAGCCACTGAATCTTGATTTTCTTGGACTTGTCATATTAGTGACTACCAAGGGGTAGTGATTTAAATGCAAGAATTGTGAATAACCTTAGCTTTGACCCCATTGGAGGAATTGGATAGAGATGTGGAAATGTAGCATTTGTTTAACCTGGATTTTCTAGTGAGATGCCCGGAGCAGTAGTTTTTACATGAGAATTGACCTTGTTGTCCTACATCCCACAAGTCCACGTGGTCCTTTAGATCTTACTAGGAGGTTTTTCATACTCTTCTAATATTTTCCCTTGCTATTTATATTTGTCTACTAGAGATTTCACGATGTTAAAGTCTCCCACCATGATGACGTCTCCTTGTATTCCTTTAAGAATAATCTAGAGGAGGCTTCTATTGGCCACCAAACCTCCTACGTAGCCTAGGACCACAATACAGCTGATTGGATAGATGAGTGGGTAGCAATCTAAGTGGATCTAGCATGAGTGGTTTCATTATTGATTGTCAATGAAGAGGATATGTCTAGAACTCTACCTTTAGGAACCCTATAGCGGTGGAGCTCAGCCAAGTATGACTTTTTGAGATTGAACTAAGGCGTTGTGTGAGCTTAGGGTGTGAATTCTTGACCTTGTGAAGGGCTATGATCTCAACTTTGTTGTAAGTGAGCCAGCTTTTGATCTTGTTAGCTTTAAGGGGATCTGAATGCCCCTTGATGCTCCAAGAGAAGACCCTCATTTATGCACACTTTTGACTTTTTTGGACTTACTAGGGGTATTAGAGACTATACATGAGAACACTTGTTTTTCTTGTGTACATCAATTGGGAAGGTCTTGGGGGGGGGAGGGGGGGGGGGGGGGTTGTTCTCATTGAGTGCAGCCTCTAACTACAGGGAGACTTGATTCAAGTACCACACTTGATTGTCATTTTGTTAACATTTTGAAGGGGAGTGACTTTTTGTGCTCAAACTCTGTCAAGACTATTGACTCAGATAACTCATTTTCTTTGTAGAGAGGAGGGAGTTGAGCATAGAATTTTTTGTGTGTTGGCAGTTCCTTTGGTGAGTATTGTCCCTCCTCCTATATGCGTTGGGATAAGGAAGGGGGTTCGTGTTATGGGGGAGGGGTTGGGGGGTGGTCAGGTTTGAGGTAGTGGGGGTGTTAACTGAGTCAACGTCAGTTAACAGAAGCTGCTAAAGATTGAAGACATATGAATGCACATTAAGGATGAATGCAAAGAAGCAATAAAGATTGGAGTTCCACATTTTCCACGTTTTCCCAAAATTGTCACGTATTGTAAATTCCCGATTTATTTCAAGCCATTGTAATATTTTAATGTGTTACGGGCTCAATGGGAGTTCCAAGATGTAAAGAATAGGTCAGTTACTGTGCCCAGGTTGCAGATTCAGTAAGTGGTGATCCCTAAAGGCCTTGGGTGGCGGGACATTGCATATTTTTACCCTAGGTACATAAGGCAATGTGTAAAAGAAATTAGGGTTCTCAAGTCATTTGTTGAGAGCACTCTTTGGTGAGAGCTCTTGAGGTGTGTGGCTATGGAGTCCTTGATCTTCTCCTTGCTCATGAGACTTGATTAACACTAATCAATGATTCATTATATCTCACTATGCCTCTCTCTTACTTCTTATGATTGCCTATGATGCTTAGATTAACTAGATCTTAACTAACTAGTGGTTAATCCCTCTCTAATCTTGTGTGATTGCCCTCTTTTTCTTGTGTGTGCATGTAGGTTTGATTGGAGTGTGGTGCTCGATAGATCTATGTGTGTGTGCTTGCAATTAGCGTGTTGCATGATAGGATTAGTGTTGTGTGTGTCTTGCAATCGTAGTGTGTGTGATTGGTTGATTAGAGGTGAAGAGAAGTGGATATGGAGATTGCCCTTAATTGCGGCTTAGCTCTTCCATAGGCCGAGAAGCTCACCTCATAGAGTTAACCATTTGTGTTGCCACGATTAGCTCACGAACTGTGTGAGTGTTTCCATGCCCTAGCCAGGTAGTTCATCCCTCCGGATTGATAATTTTGTTGGTCATTGGAGCTATTGCAATGATGGGACCCCCAACAGGGGGAGAGGATGAGGCTGTATGACCAAGGGGAAAAAACTTGATGAGGTAGTTCTTGACAAAGTTCCCTTCGGTTCTGCAATGGGGAAGGTATTTATAGTGGATGGGTTGCTCCAAGCTTTCCTTGTTATCAGTGAGAATGTTGATGTCCGTGGGAAGGTCTACTAAGATGTCAGTCTCTATGAGTATTTATGAGTGCTATGACATGACGTTATGAGAGCAAGGACATGCACTTAGAACCTTTTCCAAGATTATCTTCAATGAACCTTAAATGCAAATGGTAATGCATCAAAATATTGGGGAGATTGACTCATATGGGGTACTTGATAAGCATAGAGCATTTGAGGTTGAAGTCCTTGTTCCACCTGAGGAGACTCGGTGGGGAGGATTTGATAATCCATTTCTCACAATTGAGGACATTGATGGCCATCTCAGCATTTCTAAAAATAAATAGATAGTGCCCCTTGGACTCTTTTTTTGACTTTAGTACCATTGTTCTTGAATCCAAGATCTGAGAATATCAGTTGTGGGAAAGTCGCCTGCTATCACTACTCTAGAATCTAGGTCATGTTAAAATTTTTAGAGTAGAGGAGAGAGTGATAGAGGAATTGCCTTCTCTAGTTGGTGTAGCACACTTGCCCACATGACCCTCGCCTTCTCACAGAAAAGATCTTTCTCTCTAGGTAGAGGCAATGAAGAAGTGGCGTTATCTCATATTACTAAAGGGGCTTTTGGATTTTGTGGCTCCTCTTGCCTACCATTGAGATCTTTGAAGTTGAATGAAAGAGTGGATTTTAGTCTCTACATTACTTTTAGGGAAAGGACTTTGACCACCTCTTTGTAGAGGGCGGAGGGGAGGCTTTCTATGAACACGGGAAAGGAGATTGCTTCATAGGAAGATGGTTGGAGGGGTACCATGTAGAGTCATGCATGTTGAGGTTATGGGCACGAAGGGAGTGGAGGGTGAAGGACATTTTCCCCTCCCCCTAGTGAAGGGCTTAGGGTTTATGGCTAGAGCACCATAGCTCGATAAATGGGCTTTATGGCTAGAGTGCTCTTCCACCTAGAGTGCCATAGCGTGACAGTGTTTAGCCTCTCTCCACATACTCTCTTGGGATTCTCTTTGTTTGACCTCCTCTTAACCAAACCTTTGAATTTTATAGCAGCATAATTCCAAGTTGAGATGCACTTGTTCCAAACACTACTCATGCTCAAGCCTTACAGTTCAGGTTTTCTTTTTGACGGCCATTTTATCCATCTTTGTATATTTTGCCCGTTTCATTTTTAATGGGTGAAAATGTAAGCCACCCTTGTAAAAATACATTAATACGCTGATAAACCACTTTTGGTCTGTACAAAGTAGTGCATATATGCATGATTGTATGTACAAAAGGATGTAAATACATGCATTTGGGATATTTTCAAATTAATTTTGAGTTTCAAATGTGGTGCAACGTGTGCACATTGTAAATATTTGTGCTTGCATGCCGGCAGTCGAGCATACATACGTGGATGGACATGGTGTTGACACCTTAGACATGGTTTTATATGGCGTCTTTTGGCTCTAGGGAATCTGTTTGGGCTTTTTAGAATGTAAATAATGCAAGTGGAAGGTGTGAGCACACTCGTCCTGCCCCAGAAGTTTGACACATGCAATAATTACCTATTTACGGTGCGTGATCTGCCGTGATACGTGCTTCGCGTCCCTAGAAGTGATGAAAAAGGGAATGTGGGGATGTGGCAAAGGACTTTGGGTATCAAGGATCAATCATAAAAATTTGGTAAATTTTGGAGTTTGTTTCGAGGTTTTTCAATGAAAAATGCCCGCCGAGGGTCAAAACTGGGCCCAAAAAAGGTCAAAATTTGTCAAAATGGTGTGAAACGGCTTCAAATTCCCACATCAGTCACGGTTCCATGAGTGTTCAAGCTGAAGGAAAACTGTTGAATCCAATACCGAGCCCTTTCACCTCTCTATGTGGGGGAAAAGTAGGGTTCCTACAGGTGGTCTAGTGTCGTCTTGTCACGTCCGTGTCCTGTTTTCGAGTGTGTGGAGGAGTGAATGAGAGCTTTCTCCGTTCAATATTTCACTTGGGAGCGTCTATGGAAGTTTGGAGGTCTCCATCGATGTGTGTGTGAGGAATTGAGGAAAGAAGATGCGGATTTATGCAAGACTATGTTCCCTGTATCGGTGCCATTCCGGTTGGCACTACTCCAAAGAGTCCAACAGAGTGGAGTTTGGTGAAGGCTTTTTAATGGTTTGAGAGAGGCCTTTTGTGTCTAGAGTTTTTTAGTTTTTGATGGTTTTTCTTGTATGTTTTGGTCACCATCAAATGTGATTTCAAGTGTTGATCAACTCGACTCACCTTGTAGCGTCCTCCGGGCAGGCAAGGGCTTGTAAGTCGAGGTGTTTGGAGTTTAAATTGAGCTTGTGAGTGATATTTTTATTGAGCTCTTGATTGGTGGTGTGTGTGGGTTGGAATCTGAGTAATATCCTTGTGTGGTGTTGAGTTGTCTGGGTGTGTGAGTGTGCGCTATTACCATATACATGTGGTGGTGATGTGTGTGAACACACTAGGACTGTCTGGCCATTTTTTCCCTCTTTAGGATTTTTTCTCCCCCGTGCATTGTATTTACACCCATCACTCTAGGGCTATCCATCTTTCCATCGCACACTAAGTTACATACTCTCTATTCTGTGCCTTAATCTTCCTTTGTCTTCTCCAAGCTATGTGCGTTTCTCTGCAACCCTAATTCCAACAATTGGTATTAGAGTAGGTTGCGTCCTCCCAGGCTTATTCGCCACCAGCATCTCCAATACACACTTGCTCACTTTCTTAGATTTTTGTGAGCTTTGGGGAGCGTTCGCATGTCGACAAAATTTTTGGGTTAGCTTGTAGAGCTTAGTCTGCTCAGATTTTGATTCGGGCTCATTTCGACCTCCGTTTCCACTACAGGCAGTACTGCACAGTCTATTTTGTCATTTTGCTCAAAATTTCTATCAGTGCCATTTTCTGCATAGCAGGTCCCTTACACTCTTTTGTGGTTTGTGCTATATAGCACGTGTTGTTCCCGCTTCGTTTCTCCTCTTTTCGGGCAGTTTTCACATGAGGTGCAACAGTTACCATGCCTAACAACAACAGTGATGTGTTCAAGATGTTTGTTGTTGGGGACATATTGGATGATGCAACATTTTCTTGTGTCAAAGGGAGTTTGGAATATTGTGCACAACATTGATGTACCTCCTGGTTCCGCGAGGATGTAGGCGATGTTGAGGATGTTGCAGGTCGCTGCAAGGATTGCTGCTATTAGAGTTTTTTTGCCTATGGCAGAACAAGCTCGTTCGGATATAAAAGATGCACAGTCTCATGCATTGATTGTGTTCTCTTTGAAGTGCACCATTACTCCTCACATTCGTTCAGTGAAATCTGCAAAACAGGCTTTGGATATTCTAGCAGGTCTTTATGTAAGCCATAATGAGGCAAAAATTGCTTTCTTGCATAAAGATCTGGAATCGAAGATTATGCATGAGGAAGATGATATGGACACTTTCCTTGCTCGTGTCAAGGATATCATTGAGCAACTTATTTTTGCAGGTGGAGCCATTTCTGATAGTTCCCTTGTGCAGACTGTTCTTGATGCCTTACCAGACTTTTGCTAGTACTTGGAGAATTATAACCCAAGGAAATCCTAAAGTTGTCAAGTTTGATGCACATTGTTGTTGCAAGAGTCACTTTCCAAAAACAACACGACTAGGCAACGTGGAGTTTAACATGCTTCTATTGCTTCTCAAAGAAAGGGTAGTAACAACAATGCATTCACTTCTTATGGTTCTACTGCGAGTGGAAAAAATTATGTTCCTAATGCTTCTGCTGGCAGCAATTTGTCTGGAAATTTTGGTGAAAAGGGCAAAAAGAAGATGCGTTGCCATTATTGTAAAGGTAATGATCACTTGATAAAGGAGTGTCCTAAGTTGAAGGCCAAAGAGGCTAAGAAGAACGAGGGTGGTTCCACTACAAATGCATCCATTGTTGAGTCTTCTGTGAAAGGAGATTGTGATGTTGATGTTGATGCGGAATGGGCTTTGAGTGCAGAGTGCACTTACAATCCTGTTGTCCATGATGCATGCATGTCAGTTGCTGTAGATTCACATGTGGTGTTTCAACAGCGGTGCTACAAAGCACATTATCTCACATCGTGAATTGTTCACCTCTCTTGAGTCTGTCCCTCATGGGAATTCGGTCACTTGTGCCAACAATGCCTCTTATCCGGTTCAAGGAGTTGAAAAGATTGTGCTTACTGCTGCAAATGGCAGTTCTTTCACACTTGTTGATATACTTTATGTACGTGGGATCAAGAAGAATGTTTTGTCTGTCTCTGCACTTGCTAGACTTGGACTTGTAGTCAAATTTGTGGGTGACAGATATACAGTTCATGATCTCAATTTTGGTGATGAAATTGTTGCATTTTTCCTTTTGTTCCATGGGTTGTATAAGCTCACTTTGTACCACAAGTGTGGAAAAAATTTTGCAAATGCAGTTGCAGATTCAAGGGCTGTTTCAGATGCAAAACTGTGGCATGCACGTTCTGGGCATCTAAATTTTTCCAGCATTTGCAGAAATCTAATATGGTTGCTTCTTTGCTGCCTCTTGAAGCACCTATCAAACATGTTTATGAAGGTTGTGTTTTGGGTAAGATGCAATGTTCAAAGTTTCCAAAGGATGGTTCAGTTAGGGCCACATACAGGTTTTAGCTTGTGCATAACTCTATATTAGGTAGTGTGGGAAGAGTGTCTCATTATGGGAATCTTTAAATGGACTAGTTTCACATAATTTGGGAATTGTACTTGCAAGCGACATAGTGGTCCATGTGATGACATTGGTTTCTTGAGTATGAAGGATGCATGTTATAGTAGTAGATCACAAAATGCATGTGAACATGAGCGATAACCATTAATATTTGGGTGTTGATAAACACCATTGAAAGTCCTCAAAATAGTGTTCAATCATACAATTGATAATGAAGTTGATTGGTGGTGTCAATAAACACCATGGTGGAGTTGATGAATGTCATTGTGGTGTCCAATGGTGTCAATAAACTGCATGATGGAGTTGATGAATGTCATCGTGGTATCAATGAACACCATTGTGGTGTTGATAAACACCATTCTACACTTATGGCAATGATGACCACAAATGGTTGAAATTTTGACCCATTATCATATTTTCAAGCCAAGAGAAATACAACCTGCAAGATCACTATACTTACCATTATGGAGAAATGAAACTTTTCATGGAAATACATTGGAATTTACAATGTGCTACTCCCCAGCGGAGTCACCATCCAATTCATTTCCTCGTTCTTGCACCTCAAGTAGGCCCAAACACATTTTTCTTTCATTGCATGTCTTTTTGGTATCTTAATTATGACAAATGGACCTTTCTTGCTTGATCTCCAAGACCAAACAATTGCATCTACATTTTCCCATGCTAGTTCATCTTTATCATTGTGCATCCAAAATCCGTTCCAACAATTGGCATATGCATGTGCATCTGTGAACCCACTCTTTCTTACAAAAGGTGCCCAATATTGAATATATAGCTTTTGGTAATTTGGTGATGAGGGATCCTTATCAATGTTAGACAAAGTTGTGGCAAGACAAACGGGATATATCTCTCGGTCACTTGGCCGTAGCAATAGGAAGTCACCTTATTTACATCTAGAATAGGATTGAACTCCTGCCTTGGTTTTTCTCGCTGAGGCCTGCAATAATGATCATTATATTCCTCAAGTCCAATGAATCTTTCTGCCTCTTGTTGTTGAATCGTGACAACATCATCAGCTTGTTGAAATCCTTGAGATCATGGCCAAAAATTCTCAAAGTATATATTTGGGTCAAGTTTGGCTTGTGAAGCTCTTCAATCACATTATTCCAATACTCTATCACAGGATGATAATATCTTGGCACAAATGAAACATTTCCTAGATTTTGCCAAAATTTAACATAGTTCTTTAGACCCAATATGACTTCCTAATGTGCCTTTCTCCATTGGTACAAGAGGTGGATTCCCTTGATGTAGCATTGTCTTTCCACTATCAACTTTTCTTTTATATTGGAATGCTTCAACTCCAATAAGGAACACCTACATGAGCTTTATATTGCATAACTGGTGTGTCATCTTGCATTAAGAACCTAAACTGAAGGGGTTTTGAATGTCCTACAAGTCCATCTTGACCACCACAAATATAGCCATCACAATACTTCTTGAAATCTGGTACCTCCCCAAGCAAGAAGGGAGCTAGAGAATTTTTTGAGCTTGTTCTTAATGTATCCATCAAATGTGGCAAAGTGTAAGTCTTTGAGACTCGCAACTTCTTTAAAAGTCTACTAAACATGGCACCTATATCTTTGTGTGTATGGCCTACCATTAAAAATCCCAATTGGATAGTCTTGAAAATGCCCCTTGCAGATAGCAAGGATAGACATGCCAAAAGATATCGATTTTTATTTTCTTTAGCACAATTATCTAGCTACAATAACAAGTTCTCTGGAAATGCATGGAAGGAACTAGTATTAGTTGTTGGGTTACTTTCATGTGTTTGCATGCTATAACATTTTCCATCAACCATATTGTGGTAGTCTAAGGAATCCATTGAGTTTAGAGCATTTAGAAGTGAGACAATGCTCCTTGGAAGTCCACTTGAATCCAATCACCAAGAGGGTGTTGATCCTCTTGCTCTAAGTTATGTAAACATGATGCTATTGATCCAATTTTGAGGTTGTGGTCAAATGGGCATAAACCATGTAAAACAAAGTGTTCATAATAGCTAGCTACATGTCCATGTGTTATCATACCAATCAATGCCACCTGCAAGTTATACCCTGAATCTACACCCTTAGGCACCACACATGGCCTTGGTATGGCAGTCTTCTTTTGGTCCATCTTATCATGGATGATACATAAATATTTTTGAGGTTGGGTTTCACACAATGTTTGCCATGCATAGTATAAGCTTCTACAGCTTTTTTGTTGTACCATTTGAATTTCTCTTTCTTGAAGACCCTAGTTATGCCTCTAGCCTTGCCTTGATTGAGCTACACAAGTTGCACTTAGAGAACTCACTTGTCTTTGTTAGGGATATATGTGGGTATTCCTTGTTTCAAATCCTAGAAAAGGAGAATTTAGATAGCCTTTGGTCACATCCAAGTTGTTCAAGAGTAGTGTTAACTTCATTTAAAATGTCAACCTGCTTATAAGTGGATGATATCACCAACTGAGTTTCCCTTGATCCATCCAATAAGGTCCTACTTTTGTGCGGTATCCGTTCAGAATTATTTTCCACAAACTCATCAAGTATTGATCTGGCCTTGCTAGTATAATCAAGTCCCCTCATCAATACACTTGTGTTCCCAGTTCAAAGTTTTCCTTATAGCGATAAAATGATGTCTTTGGTATTCCATGTATTTCATACCATGCTCTGAAAACAAATGAAACTCCCATTCAACCGAAATTGGTATCGCATTTTTTTGTTTGAATGTTGATGATCATAACATATTGAGAGAACATCATAGATATAGTTTGTGCGTGAATTTTGAGATTGACCCCAAAATTGTTGTCGAATATGCATCAATACTTCACGATCGACAAGCTGACAACATCGTTTTGGACAGCAATCAATGCATGAAACAATTTTGATTGACTCAAGTGATAAGTAAATACTTGCAATAGGCTTTGATCTTTGTTTCTATATCCTATTAATAAAAGTGTATCGTCTGTTTGTGCAATAGGCTTTGATCTTTGTTTCTGTATCCTATTAATAAAAGTGTATTGTCTCTTTGTGGAAAAAAGAGTAACACTAGCATCATGAGTTGCAGGTTTATCATTAGCCTCAACACATACATGTGCGTTTGTTTCTTATGTGAACCTATATAGCATTGAGAGATCTATGCTATAACTTGGAAACAACAAAAGCATATTTTTTATACGTATCTCACTTTAGATTGGCCAGTTTTCCATTCTTTGTTTGCTCTAGATTGTCTCCCTCTCTCACTCTCTTGAAAAAGACATATTCATCATGTTCTTTGATAGTCACATGTTTTGTCCAGATTGACCACATGTCCATTCTGGGTCATTTGATGGTATAATGTTCTTCCTTGTGCATATGTGTCATGTAGGTTAGTGTTGACCGCTGGGTCAACAACACAACATAACTCCAGTTTCGTACCAAAGTTTTATCTTTTGCGAGTTATGAAATGTTGCGGATTATGGCTATAAACGTCATTTGTAATGAGTAGTTATTCTAGTATCAGAAGCCAGGGTGCAATGGCACTTACAGATTGTAAATACAAAGCCATTTGACCCTTTCAACCCCATTTTTGGTTAAACCTAAGGTAGCCTTAGTATATAAGCTACCTAGGTCATTTTGTAAAGAAAGACTTTAATCATAATCAAAACTGAGCACTGCCGTCTACTGTGTGTGTGAGAGAGAAAGAGAGTGAGTGTGAGCTTCATCCTCTTGCTACGCTCGGTTCGCTCAACACATTGGAGATCCGACTGCACCATTGCTCTAGGCTTGAGGAGAGCTACGCAACAACGCCAAGCATTCCACGCGAGAAGAAGCGCACACGCCGACGCATCTACGAGCTATTTGTGGCCGTAAGTGTATCAAACAATGTCTATTTTCTGCGTGCTAGTAGTCTATAGAATCGTGGCGACATAAGCTACACATAGGTACTCTTAAATTTCAGTTTCGGGCACTTTCAAAATTCTGCTCTGTCATACTACGCATTTTCCGCAGACGGGTTTAGAGTGAGGGTTTTGAGTGTAGAAGCTTAGGGACAGGTGTATCCTAGTGAGGGGATGGTGTTCCTTAAGTTTTGTATGAATCTGACATGATTAGGTGAGTTACCTTCCGTATGTGTGTATGTGGCTAGGTGGTGTAGTTGAGAGCAGTGAGGTTCTTGATTGTGGTTTAGTTGGCCTTCCAGAGTGTTGTATGTGTAGGATGGTCTCAGGCTGACAAGCTACAGAGATTTCCTCCATGTGCCTATCGTGTCATCTGTGTCCTCGATTGACATTATGTTGATCTAGGTAGTGTTTGCATGCACTTCATGGGTGTGTGAGTCGCTTCCCGTCCAACAGTTAGCTACCACATGTCCATTGTAGATTAGTTCTCCCTAGATTATGTCTTTAATAACCATGTACTACCTAGATTGGCCACTTGTCCATTCTAGGATAGGTGATTGAATGTGTTATGGTCATGTGCATATGTGCTCTATGGATTAGTCATTTGTCAAATCTATGATAGGTTCCTTCAATTTTGTTCTCTAGTCTGGGTACTTTTCTCTTCTATGATTCTCTCTAGATTGTACACCTAGGTTTATTTTGGATTGATACATTTTTCTAGGTTTCTTGTTGAGTCAAAAGTGTATTATAGACTGGCCACCTGTCCATGCTTGCTATTTAGGTGAATGTCAACACATTCTATCTTGTGGCATGTACACTTTAAAAATTTTCCATTGTTCTATTGTTGGTGAATTCTAGGCGAGGTTATTATGGTTGTTCTTTTGTGTGCTCGCCCCTATGCTAGTTGGTTTTCTCTAGATTATTGATGTCTCTTTTGTAGGAAAGACACATGTAATTGTGTTCTTTCATATTCACATGAGCTATCTAGAATATCCACTTGTCCATTCTAATTTGGATGGTGGTAGGATGTTCTCTTTCTTTTGCATATGTGCACTCTAGATTGGCCACCCGTTCATTCTATGTTTAGCGCTTATCAAACAAATCTTTGTTTTGTGCTTGTGCACTTTATATTAGATAGCGCTTTTATCATTTGGAACTCTGTCCCTCTATATTGACCACTTATTCATTTCACTGTTCCGTTTGAATACACATCATGATATGTTCTTACTTGGACACATTCACTCAAGATTGGCAACTTGTCCAATAGTTGTCAATGCATACCATGTGAACTTACTTGTTATAGGGATATATATGTGCAAGCGTCTCCATTTGGACACTTTCACTTTATACATTGGACACCAAGTTGTTGTCACATGTACAATATAGATTGGCCATATCACCTTTTTAAGCGTCTCCATTTGGACACTTGCACTTTATACATTGGACACCAAGTTGTTGTCACATGTACAATATAGATTGGCCGTGTCACCTTTTAACCATATGTAGGTATTAATGATTGCACTCTTGGAAACTTGTCCTCTCTAGATTGGCCACTTTTCCATTCTAAGATAGGTGGGTGCCATTACTTTATCTCTTTTATAGATATGCACTTTAAATTGGCCACTTGGTCATTCTAATGGTATGAATAACTCCATTGTTGTTGGATACTTGCCCTTGTAGATCAATCACCTATCCATGCTAAGATATGTGTGCATCAATACTTTATCCTTTGTGTAGATGTGAACTCTAGAGTAGCCACCTCATCATTCTAATGGCATGAATAAATCCATTGTGTTTGGATACCTGCTCTTGTAGATCATCCACATATCCATTCTAAGATAGGTGGGTATCACTATTGTATCTCTTGCGCAGATGCGCACTTGAGAGTGTCCACCTAGTTGTTCTAATAGTATAAATAGCTCCATTGTTGTTGAATAGTTGCCCTTTGTAGATTGGCCACATGCCCATTATAAGATAGGTGGGTGTCACTACTATATCTCTTATGAAAATAGGCATTCTAGACTGACCACCTAGTTGTTGCAATAGTATGATTAACTCTAGTGTTGTTGGATATCTACCCTTTGTAGATTGACCACAAGTCCATTCTAGGATAGTGGTTGTTGCTACAATCTCTCTTATGCAAGTAGGCACTGTAGAGTTGGCACCAGGTCATTCTGATGGTATGAATAACCACATTGTTTCTAGGGGATACTTTACCTCTATAGATTGGCCACATATCTTTTTTGGGATAGGTGGATGACACTACATTCTCTCTTGTGAGAGAATAAGTCTAGATTGGTCACCTAGTCATTCTAGTGGTATAAATAAGTGCATGTTGGACCTTTGACCATTGTAGATTGGCCACATGTGTCCATTGTAGGCAAGGTGGGTGTCACCATATTCTCTCTTGAGTAGAGGTGCTATATAGATTGGCCATGTGATCAATCTAATGCTATAAGTAACAGGACTCTTTTCTAAAACTTTGTCCATCGTGCCCATAGCCATTCTACGTTTCTAGTTATCATTAATAACTCCATTGTCATACATTCCCTCAAAATCCTCAGCCATTAAAATTAAAACCTAAACCCTAGATCCTAATTTGTAGATCTAGACAATACACCCCAGATAGTAATTAGACTATAGATACTAATCCAAGATAGGAGAAACGTAGACCTAGCCCCAATTCAATAACCCCAATTTAAACTTAGAACCAATTCAATAACCCCAAACATAGTTTCTTATCTTGAAGTCCAAAACTTAAAACCCATTCTCCAAATTCTATACCTCAAAAGACTTGCTAAAGGATTATGTTTGTTTTGCTTGTATGTTAGAAAGGGTTCTATCTCTCTCATTTCATGTCAGTATGTTAGGAAGGGTTTTATATCCCTAGGTCCATGTACCTAATATATGCACTCGCATCTCATAGGAGTGAAGCAAAAATTTTGAAATTCCTAAGTTTGTCACATACATCATCTAGATGTTCCATTGATACCCAAAAATATTTAACATTTTTTTCACAAACTCTAAATCGTTTGTATTTTTCCTTTGGATGGTTGGTTTATCACATTCTAGAACAACTTGCATCCCATTCTTAGAGGAGCGGTGCTGTCGGTTCAGGGCGTTACACTTGTGGTAGGTTTTATGCAATCTTTGGAGATGAAAGGGACAACATCCTATGGAGAGGGTTTTGGGATACCGCCTCGGGCGGGGTCAAGGGGTGGCAACCCCTTCTCGCCTCCCGACGCGATTGCCGAGCGGGTCAAGGGGCAGCGCCCTAATATTTTTTTTTTTTAGGGAGTTTCTAGTTTAGAATTACAAATGTTTCTCAATTTTTCAACCATAGTTTCTTTAGTTTTGTCCAAGAGTAAATTAGCCAATGTTTAATACTTTGTTTATGTTTTAAACTCTTAAAATAATAAAAGCGAGTAAAAACATGAACAGATAACTCAAACAGAAAGAGAATCACAGAAACACAGAGACGATTGTGAGAGAGCTACGTCATTTGAGAGACCATAGGAACTGTAGGAGAGCTATTGAGCACGGATCGAGGTGGCTTCATGCTACATACGATAGATCTGTGAGCAAATCTGGCCAAGGTGACAAATCAGGAAACGCCAGAACAACAACAGTAGATACAATATTAGCAACATCACTAGCACGAAGAACAACAACATTGACAAAGACAGCAGCAACAACATCACTAGCAGGAAGAACAACAACATGAGCAAAGAAAGCATTTAAATAGCCACTCAAAGGCCTCAACCTATGGCCGCCCAAAGGCAACCAAAGGAAGACTTGCCCAAGCCCCATTAAAAAGGGCCGCCCATTCAATCAATGGCCACCCTAATTGTGAAGGGTGTTGAGTGTGTAAGCAAAAGAAAACAAGGAGGTTGATGGTGGGCAGTAGCAGCAGCTAAGGGCGCAGAGAAGAAAGAAGGATCTCACGCTCGCTAGCACGGTCCTCAGATGACTTCGCCCCAGAAGCAAAAAGTGCATGGGACCTCCTCGCGCTCGTTTTCAGCACCAGCGCTGCTGATTTTTGAGCAGCTTTGAAACCGCATGCCACATCACCAAGGGGGGGTACCCATTAGCAACGTCGCTAATGGGTGCCTAAGCCCTTTTTAGCAAGATAACAACCATGCAAAGTATAAAAGAAAAAGGGGGCTCTACTTGAGATCCTGTCGTTATTTTTTGGCTCCTCCTCATCTCATTGAACTCTCTCTCTCTGGGAGAAGGGGCAATTAAGCTATCTTAAACCTCATTAAGCAAGCCATTAGGAGGGCTTTTTATAGGAAGCTCTTGGGAAAGCAATTAAGCTACCTTAAGCTATCATCAATTTCTTAAGCGAGATCCATGCTAAGCTTCATAAGATCTCTAAATCCCGAACTTCTAATCCTAAGCCAATTCCCTAGTCCAAGTAAAAGCTCTTAAGCTTGCATTAACTGCTCTTAATCTCTCTAAGCCGAACCTCACCTTCGCTGATCAAGCTTAAGCCCAAATTCTTGATATCCTCAATCCAAGCCAAAGCTTCTAATCTTGATTAGCCATTCGATTTCTCAAACTTAACCTCCATAATCAATCCTAAACCTGCTCTAAGTCCATTAGCCATTCGAATCGGGAAGCAAACCTTCCATAACGCGTAATAATCCTAAGCTGAACCTCCTTAGTGATCCTAATCTCAAGCCGATTCATCCTAATCCTAAGCCGATTCATCTCAATCTTAAGCCAAATTAGACGGCCATTGGAAGAAGAAACTCTATGCCTTAGTGGGAAGAAGCAGAAGGCAGTACAAATCAGGTCATTGATAATTTTCTTGATTAGCACTTGGATTAAGCCAGGTTTCACCTTGTAAGGAGCATTAAGACTCCATTAATGAGTGATTAATCATGGATGTTTTTGATTACTTGGTATTAAGCGAATTGATTGTTTTGAGATCTATTTCTGCTAATTGTTTCTGTTGCACCTCTTTTCCCTGCACCTCTCACAGCCAGGGGCCCGGTGCCTCCCCAGATCACCTTTCGCACATTTATCCCCCGACATTCTTGGTGAACCCGACGCGAAACGAGCCAGGGTGAGCAGTGTGGTGGAAGAAGATGTTGACACTGCAAGAGGCTGCCATGCAGCAAATGATGCAACAGTTTACTGCTTACATGCAACAACAACAAGCTGCCCAACAACAATACAATTTGCAAGAGAGGATCCGTAACGCTCGGTACATGGTTACGGAGAAATTGCACCGATTTGAAGGCCGGGATATTAACAAATATTGCAATATTTACGAGCAGGCAATGGAAGAGAATGGAATTGATGATCAAAATGCAGTGGAAGGGTTCCATTTAATTGCAGAGCTTGAACTTAGGAGCCGAATTAAAGAAATTCAGGCGGTTCAAGGCCCGAATTGGCAAGATTTCAAGAAGACGCTTCAAGAGGAATACTTCCTTGAGGATTCACAAAGAGTAACAAGGCAAAGCTTTATGAAGTGGGTGCAGAAGAAGAACAAAAACTTGTTTGCACGAGAGTTATTACGGGAATTTGAGAAGAAAATCGAGCAATTGTCCTCAACAAAGCAACGTTCAATGAGAAATCAGAAGGTTGAGCTGTTCATTCAAGCTGCTGATCCTCGACTTCAGAAGAATCTGGTGCAGTTGTTGGAGGATTCAATAGGAGAATTGGACTTAACATCTGACTGGAAGGTAGTCACTGAAGTAGTCAGCATGATCGTGAAACGACAGATGAGAGTCGATAAGTTGATCGTGGTTGACATCATGGATGTTGCAAAAGAGGAACCTAAAGAGAAAACAACCTCGGCAATACCCAGAGTGGAGGAACCAGTTCTTGACGAATTCGTGAAAGGTATTCAAGAATTGAATTTGAATTTTAAAGCTTTAAATTTGAGGACTAGCTACAAAGGGGTCTACATCTGAGCCTAGACAACAGCCACCACGCAAAGGCTGGGACCAATGCATGTGGTGTGATAGTGAAGACCACAAGTACGTTAAAGAATGTGATGATTTTGATGAAGCTTATAAAAGGAACGTGGTGTTCTAGAAGGACAAGAAGATACACCTTAGGGAAACAGGTGAGATGCTCCACCTAAACATCGGTAGGGGCGGCATGAAGAAGATAGTTGAAGAGATTCAGCATAATGTTGCTCTTGTGGAAGCAACTACATATGAGCAGCAAGTCTTCAGGAAGGGTGATGATGATGGTGAAGGTACCAAGGGTCAATTATGGCCTTATGCTTTGAAGACATCAGAAACAAGACAGGTAACTTATGGGAAGCTGCGGCAAGTAGGGAATTCAATTCAAGAAACCACAGGGTGGACTGATCCAGAGGATTCCCTCTCGGTGTATGCATTCATTGCGAAGTCTCAAGCTAATGAGGCTATGGTGGAGGAAAAGCGGAAAAGAGATGAAGAAGCTCCTGGGACATCGAAAAGGACAACGAGGTTCAGAAGGAAGCAAGAAGAAGGTCCTGCTCCTAAGCCCGCTCCTGAAGTGGTGATGGAGGAAGCACCCAAGGACAAAAAGCAAGGTAAACCCAAGGGACCCTCTTATAATCTTAACTCTCACATTGAATTAGCTACAGATTTAAAGAAAGTTTTTGAAGAGCGCATTCTAAATAGCAAGGTGGAGCTCACAATGGGTGATATTGGGCATTGCCAAACGTGAGTTTCATGAGGAGATAATTGACATTATCAAAAGAAAGCCGCAGATACCATGTGAATAAGAGCCGGAGTCAGTTAAGAGCCAGGCGGTTCTCCACATTGAAACAATTCTAAACGACTATGAAGAGTATTTGGCGAATCTTGAAGAAGAAGAGTCGAGATCTATGGTGGTGTCTGTTGAGCTTATATGTGAAGCTACTCAATATATGGCTTCTCTATATATGGCACCCAGGTCCCCTCTATATATACATCATCTCATGTGTGTATTCTACACACTTTGGGGTTCTATTTATGTGCTCTCTCTTTCTCTCTCAACATGGTATCAGAATAGTACGTTTTTGTTTTTGATTTTTCTCATGATCAAAAACAATATTGCAAAAATTAGCGAAATCGATGTGGTCTACAACTTTGCAGAAAGAAGTTTTTTCAAATTCTGCACCGATTTTGAGTTATCGTTCGCAGACTGCGTACATACCTGAACAGCAATTTTTACTTTTTGTTTTTTATTTTTTTGCTAATTGTAAACAATTTTGCAGAAACTATCCGCTGAAGGCAGCGGAATCAATGTGGTCTACAACTTTGCAGAAAGGAATTTTTTCAAATTCTGCATCGATTTTGAGTTATCGTTCGAATACTACGTACATACCTGAAAAGCAACTTCCGCTTTTTGTTTTTATTTTTTTACTAATTGAAAACGATTTCATAGAAACTGACCGTTGATAGGCATCGGAATCGATGTGGTCTACAAGTTTTTTCAAATTCTGCACCGATTTTGAGTTATCGTTCGCGGACTGCCTACATACCTGAAAAGAAACTTTCGTTTTATGTTTTTTATTTTTCTCTTAATTGAAAATGATTTTGCAAAAACTACTCTTTGTGGGCATTGGAACGGATGTGGTCTACAACTTTGCAGAAGGACGTTTTTTCAAATTCTTCATTGATTTTGAGTTATCGTTAGCGGACTGCGTACATGCCTGAAAAGCAACTGTCATTTTTGTTTTTTGATTTTTCTCCTAATTGAGCACGATTTTGCAGAAACAACCTATGGAAGCACTGGAATCGATATGGTCTACAACTTTGCAGAAGGAAGTTTTTTCAAATTCTGCACTGATTTTTAGTTATCGTTTGCGGACTGCGTACATGCCTGAAAAGCAACTTTTGTTTTTGGTTTTTTGATTTACTGCTAATTACAAATGATTTTGAAGAAACTATTCACTTGAGCCATGGAAATCGATGTGGTGTGTAACTTTGCAGAAGAAAGTTTCTCTAAATTGTGCACCAATTTTGGGTTATCATTCTCGTACTGCAAATATGTTTGAAAAGAAAATTTTACTTTTTGCTTTTGATTTTTCTCATAATTGAAAACTTTTCAGTTATATTTTGTCTTCATCAATCATATATTTGTTACTGACATAACTTTGTTGCAGAAGCCAGTTACATATCATTCCGATTCAGTCGAGCCGTTGATGATCGTCCAAATTCTATCGAGCTACTGTTGGTACATGATCTTTTGTTATATGATATACTCGTTCATTGATTCTCGTATAATTCTTCTTATAGAGATATAGTTTACACCGTTTTATTAATAATCTCTCGTTGATACCATAGTGATTTTGATGGTACCATGATGATGTTTTGTTAGTACTTTGGTCATGGTGATTTTCATTGATACCATGATGATATTTCGTTGATACCATGGTTATTCTCGATGATGCCATGATGATATTTCGTTGATTCCATGGTTATTCTCGGTGATACCATGATGTTGTTTCGTTGATACCATGGTTATTCTCGGTGATACCATGATATTGTTTCCTTGATACCATGGTTATTGTCGGTGATATCATGACGTTGTTTCGTTGATACAATGATTATTCTCGGTGATATCATGATGTTGTTTCGTTGATACCATGGTTATTCTCGGTGATACCATGATGTTGTTTCGTTGGTACAATGATTATTCTCAGTGATATCATGATGTTGTTTCGTTGATACCATGGTTATTCTCGGTGATGCCATGACATTGTTTCGTTGATACAATGATTATTCTATGATGATTTTCGTTGATACCATGATGATTTATTCATTTTTATTGATACAATGATGATATTGTGTTAATACTTAGATGATACTCATTGATATCACTACGTTGATAAATGTCATTTTATGTAGTATATACACATATCATTTGCATCACGTATCATGCATCTTGTACTTTTTATGTTCATACTTTATGTCCACATATGTTGTCGTGCGTATATATGTCGTCAACAGAGTGGCGTCGCGAACCATCTCTTATGGCATTGTGAATGTAATTATTTCACTAACGATGCTAATAATTTTCATGACTATGTTTTTTTGAGTCTATGATCTATATAGGATTGATCAAAGAATTGATTTCATGAAGAAAAACTTGGTGACAGTAAAAGATTTATGAAGACATGTTTGGTGATGCCATATTGATGACAACATGAAGATATGTTTGGTGATGCGATAGTGATGACAAGCTACACAACAGATTCTTGGAGACACTTCTGATTACGAGCTAATCGGTAGCCTTTACACCTCTTTATTGAACCTTTGTATTCATTATTGTATTTGATAGGATACGAGTAATGTAACTCCTCATAAAACATTCATTGTAAAAGGAGTGATGTGGCTCCTCATAAAATATTCATTGTAAAAGGAGTGATGTAGCTGCTCGTGAAGATTTGTATATTCAATGATTTTTATAATATAACGGTGGGTTTATATAGAGCTTTGGGTTTTTCCCTTGATCCTCCAAGGGTTTTTTCATCCACAGTTAGGGACCCTTATTTGAGCGGGGGTATTGAGCTTATATGTGAAGCTACTCAATATATGGCTTCTCTATATATGGCACCCAGGTCCCCTCTATATATACATCATCTCATGTGTGTATTCTACACACTTTGGGGTTCTATTTATGTGCTCTCTCTTTCTCTCTCAACAGTGTCAAATCCAATCGTACCTGAGGTAAGACATGTTCATTTCAATGAAGATGAAGATAGTGAAAGCATACCAAGGAGTCACTTTTCAAGGACTCATTGAGCAAGGGCAACAATCGAAACTGTTGTGAAGCTTAGTGACATTTAAGAACCGGTCTTAGCACTCATAGATCATGGATCGGGGATCAATTTGATGGCTAAAAGCTTGCACAAGAAGGGGAAATAGCCTATTGATGTGGACCATGGTTGGCGGATTCGAGCTACCAATATGGTTCAAACGACCTCTATGGTGCATGTGCCAATTTCAAGGTAATTGTAGGGGATGTCTGTGATGAGCAAAATTTCTTTATATAGGAACATTCCTCTTATTCTTTAATTCTAGGGCAACCCTACATTACGGCTGTGCAAATGGAAACCAAAGTGCTGGATGATGGCTCGGCCTATGCCAGGGTTCGGAGCCGAGATGGTAAGAAAGCAGTGCAATTCTTGACTGTATGTGTTGACCATGCCAGGAATAAGGACAGTATACGTGATCATCCAATGCCAAAGATACGCAAGGAGTTTAGAGAACACAAGTTTGCACAGGATTTTTTCGGAGTGCCATTATAAAGCGGGACTATGGTGGTACAAGTGAGGAGAAGTTCTCGCAAGAGAAGCTTTCTCTTCAGGGTTTTTGGTGTTAGCATCTAAAGGTTCAGTCTCTTTCCAAAAATTTAATGATTTGCCAAAGTGGGAAAAATAGTATGTTTCAGGTATCCAAAGTGAATTGCAGGGTTGTGATGTGCTTGAATCAGATGATGTGATTTCAGGAGTTTTTGAAGAGGTATCTTATGTAGATACTATGTCAGATCTTGAGGAGATCAACCAAAACAGGAAAGCGGAACTGAAGTAGTCAAGGTCCATTCAATGGACATGTATGATGAGTTAAGTTTATATGAAGCCCTTATGCATATTGAAGATGCTTCAGGTGAAACTGTTGAAGCACAGGTAGAGACAAAATACAAGACTGTTGCAAAGAAAGTGAGGCCAGTGGCTACACCACTGCCAGAAGGAAGTGATGGCATGATCAAGGAGGCTTCTTGATAGCCTATACTCAGAGATCCAAAGAACATAGGGTATAAGTTTACTAAGGAGACACTGCAGCAGCTGAAGGTTGGAGAAGACGGTTTCCTCAATGAAGAGGAAATCAAATGTTTTCAAGGTATGCTCAAAAAACATGGTAAAGCTTTCGGTTTTGAGCCAAGTGAGATTGGGTGTGTGGATCCAAGTGTTGTTTCACCAATGGTTATTTTCATTGTTCTACACATGCCATGGAGCTTGCGTCCTATTCCAGTTCCTAAAGCTCACTTGCCAAAGCTTATCGATTTGCTTAATGAACATATTCAAATGGGAATTTTGGAGCCATCATGTGCTCCGTATTCTAATTGATGGTTTACTGTTTCGAAGAAAAATGGTACATTAAGGTTCATTCAGGATATGCAACCAGCTAACAAGGTAACAATCCGCAATGTGGGTACTGGCCCAATTGTGGATGAATTTGCTGAGGCCTTTGTAGGTAGATCTATTTAATCCATAAGTGATCTTTATTCAGGATATGATCAATTCTAGTTAGCTTTGGAGAGCAGGAATCTTACTACAATGCATACTCCTCTTGGTTTGGTAAGGATGTGCACTCTGCCACAGGGTGCTACTAATTCAGTAGCTCATATGATGAACGGCATGAATAAGGTATTAAGGGACTTTATCCCACATGTTACTATGCTTTCATTGATGATCTACCAATTAAGGGTTGTGAAGAAAGCTCAAAAGATCAAGCAAAAGACCAAAGGAGGTGCCGATAGTTTGTTGCTCAACATATTGCTGACTGTGATGCTATATTATCGAGGCTTGAAGAAGTTAACTCAGCACTTTCAGGTCAAAAATCAACTTTTGGTACTAAGGAGGTCTTAATTGTGGGACATATGTGCACTTCTGAAGGAAGAAGGCCAAGTCCATCAAAAGTTGAAGCAATCCAAAAGATGAAGGGAACATGTTCTTTGGTTACTGAGGTTCGTTGATTCTTGGGTGCATGTGTGTTCTATCATATTTGGCTGCCACACTTTGCTCATGTTGCAGAGGTGTTGTATTAATTGCTACGAAAAGGTAAAAGGTTTGTTTGGGAAGAAGTTCACACACAAGCTATTAAGAAATTAAATAAGACTCTTCTTGAGGCTCCGACCTTGAGTAAAGTTGATTATAAATGTGACATGCCAGTTATTTTAACAATTGACACTAGCCCAACAGGTATTGGATGGGCTATATATAGGTCAAGATGATGCTGAAGGACACAGGTATGCAGTGAGATTTGGAGCCAAGGTGCTCAATGCTCGTCAACAACGAGGATATCCATAGGTTAAGAGGGAACTTTGGGGCATTGCTACTACTCTAAGTACCAATAAAGAATACTTTATTGGAGCTTCTGTTGCGGTAGAGACAGATTGCTTGCCACTGATAGGGATGATTGCAAACTGCTCTACTTCGAATATTTCCATGCTACGATGGATAGCCTATATTAAGTCTCTTAACCCTGAATTTTGTCATATTGCAGGTAGAGATAATCCTATTGCAGATATGTTATCAAGAGCCAGTTTTGAAGATGAAGAAGAGATGCTGACCATGAGTGATGATGTTGGCTTGAAGTTCTACACATCTTCATATCTACATGCCAACTGTGGAAATATTGCTCATGTTTTTGAAGTCTTTTCTGAAGAATTTTATGATGGAGAGTGTCTAATGATTGGCCGCTACCTAAGTAATCTCACTAGACAAGAAGGGTGGAGTGATCAAGAATTCAAGAAGACCAGGAAAAGGCCTATGGCTATTTTTTGAAAGACGGACATTTATGGAAGGCACCGAAGCGCCCATGTGGGGTACCACAACGAATTATTTGCGACAAAGCAACTCAACAGCAGGTGATCAAAGAGTTTCATGAAAGTCTATGGGCTGGACACAGACTCGGGGGGCTCACCATTTAGTACCTGACTATAAAACGTGCGTTCGTGGGGTATTAAAAAAATCCCTCTTTTAACATGTGTGAATTAATAAAATGACCCCTTATTTTAGTAATTTTTCCCAAAATTGAATATGAAACCCCTTATTTTAATATATTTCTGTTAAATTGCCTAAATTTTTTGCTTGTAAAACCCCTCCTTTCGAACTCACGTTATACATTAACATGATTACATAGTGCACCCCCCAAGGACAAAGAGGAGTCTGGGCAACCTTTGTCAAGGTTAACACTAGGTTGGTAATGGAACACTTTTATGTCCTGGGACACATTTATGTCCTGTTAAGTGACCATTTTCCTTGAATTATGTCAAGAGTTTCAAAATAGATTTTGAGGTGCTATCTATCTAGAAAGTTGTCTCATGAGCTAAAAAAAACTCGACATTTTTTTCGAATATCAATTCCAATTTTAACATTGTCCTTGCACAACATTTCACAACCTAAACTGTGTGAAAAAACGGGTCCTGTTTTTGGCTTTTTTCAACTTTTTGCAGCTATACCACTCTAGAATTCATGTTTGTGAGGTCTATAATGCTAGAGAACTATCTTTAGTAGTCCTCAGCATGTCCTGATGCTTCTAGGGAGAAATAAATATTAAAGTTGTAAGTTATGACCAAATTACAAAAATTGTCAAATCTTGTTTTTTAGCCAATTTTAGCTCTTCTATGATTTTTTTGGTGGATTTCATGATATCCAAATGCATTTTTGATTTTCCATGTCTCATATTGTAACATAAAGCTAATATTCCTTGAGTTTTGGGGCACCTAATACCCTATTTTGCATAGTACACAACGATGGTTGATTTTTTCAATTATAGAAGAAAACAAAACATTCTAGTATATCAAGTATATCTTTTTCAATATTGTTAGTTTCTTGTGACAACTACATGCATTTTGTAGGTAGTAACCATATCTAGTCATAAGGATCAAATTTGGCTAGATATTGAATAGTTTCTATGGGATTCTACAACTCATAATGTTGAACCCAGTTTTTTCATGTTTGCTGTATTTAACACTTCATCTTTGTCCCCAAGATTCCCCTTGGTAAGAGATGTATTATTCTTTTGACATGCTCCATGACTCCTTATGAACATAAAGGACAATAGGGAACTAAGAAAACATGCATATATTATTTGTATTGAGAGTGGCTATAGAAACTTTGATGATAGGTTTGCAGAATGGTAAAAATTCAACTTTTTTGTACCTATTTATTTTGGCAAAACAAAAAATAGTGAGTGAGAAGCAATCAGATGTTCTGATCACTAACCCATTGAAGTTAACTAGGGAATTTATCTCAAGTCCTACAAAAATCCCTAATCTTATTTTTATGTAACAAAACGTAAGAAATGACTGTTTTGATGAAAATTCACTGGTCCATCAACTTTGTACGCTTGGTGTGACAAAAAGATGAGAAATTTTACAAGTTTTATATTTTCTCCATGTGTAGTAGGCCTTGAACTATAACCTCATGAAAGGATTTTACAAAATGAGTGGATCTACTATGGTCTTGGAGGTTTTTTTCAAAACCCTGAAAGGACACTTTTATGTCCTGTTAGGTTACCAACCTAGTGTTAAAGACCGGTATTGGTGGAGAGGTATGTACAAAGATGTGGTTCAATTTGTGGAATCATGCTTAATATGTCAACAGTACTCTAATGTGCGACATAGAGATGGATTGCATCCCACCTATCAACTGACTATGCATTTCAAGTGGGTGGTGGACCTTATTAAAATGCCACTAGGAGTGTGACAGATGCGATATATTGTTCTTGCCAGGGAAGATCTTACAACTCAGGTTGAAGGTAGAGCTTTGCGTACCAAAGCTACCAGTTCAGTATGCAAGTTCTTGCTTGAAGATGTTATCTCCAGGTATGGATGTGTTGGCAGAATTACTGGAGATAGAGGAGAGTTAGATGCAGATGAAGCTCGAGAGTTTTTTGCTCGCATGGGCATTAAACTTGCTCTCACTATAGCATATAATCCAGAAGGTAACGGGAAGAGTGAAAGAGGACATCCACCTATTGTTAAAGCTTTAGCGAAGGTGTGTGAAGGACATATTGTTGATTGGCCTAAACTCTTGCCATTTTCTTTATGGGCTGATCGCACTACACACAGTTCAATTACAACATTTATGCCATTTGAATTGATTCATGGACAAAAAGCCATTATGCCTACAGAGGAAGCAGTTATGACTTGGACCATAATGCCATGGAAAGAAGGTATGTCTACTGAAGACTTGTTTGCTCTATGTATTCGATAGCTTGAGAGGCATCAAGAGGATACTGAGGAGGCTAAAGAGAAGCTTAAGGAGGCAAGATTGAAGAACAAGGTAGCACTTGATGGAAAGCATAGACTACGACCACATGCTATCAAAGATGGTGACTGGGTACTTGTCTATGACAGTAGCTTGGAGAACCAATACTCTGCTATGCGGAAAATGGTGAAACGGTGGTTTGGACCATATGTGGTACAACATGTTTTTGATACTGCGACATATCAATTATGTGAACTAGATGGTACTATGCTGAAGGTTCCTATTGTAGAAAAATGGATCAAGCTATCCAAGAAGAGAAAAGGCAAGATTGTTCTTGAAGATTCCCATTTAGATCCACCTCCAGAGGATCATGTTATGTATACATTAGATGATATGTCTGATGATGATTTTAATGAAGCTGATTAAGTGCAATTGGCACAGACCAAAGGCTGTGCAGGTTTAGAGGGGGTGGATATCGTGCAGCTACGCTCCCATGCTAAGAAAGATGCCAAAAAAATTCACATCCCTCAAGTTTGTTTGAAGGTTATATGTTTAATGAACAGAGATTAAGTCCTGCTAACAGGCCAAGTTCAATGCTGAATGTATGTCAAATGCGGTTGAAAGGACCAAAACATGCCTTAAAGATGCTAAATTTTTCTATGCTTGAAGTGGGCATGGGTGGGATATTGTGACCTAAAACTGCAGTGCTCGATGTGCTCTACCGGCCTGTCTTTACGGCTCGTCGATTGGAGCTACGGTAAAGAAGTTATGTAGTTTAAAGTTCAAGTCGATTGTTCCGGATCCGTGCCGGATTGGGCAACAGCAGTTGAGGGGACAGAAATGAAATGAATGCGTCGGGCTCAAGTGCTCACTTTGTGAAGCGCATCGGACTTTTCAGATCGGTGATTGGATTTATAGTTGCTAAGTTATTGACCGTTTAGGATTTACCGGGGGCCGGGTCCGCACTAGTCTTGTCCACTCGGTTGGAGTGCCATCTCGAAGTTTTTGTCTTTCATCCGGGTTTTGGAATGCAATCATTGCGGGGAAAGGCCAACACTACTGCGGCTTGCTGGAGAAAAATGAGTTGCTAGGCAATGCTTGGCCAATGTGTATACTAAATGTGATGCTGTTTTACGAAAGCACAAAAAGTGCTTGAAGAGCTTCGTGTTCGGAATGTGGCCTCTTGGAATGCATTGATTGAGGGATTTACCCCAAGGTGAGCGATTCCCTTATGAGATTGTTGGACGGGACTGCTGAAGGGAGTTGTCGTGATTGGCAATGCTTTGACCGATATGTATGCCAAATGTGGTGCCCTACAAGGGCATAAATCCCTCCACCCAAGAGGTAACCGCCTGCCACTTTGAAACCGCATGCCACATCACCAAGGGGGAGTACCCATTAGCGACGTTGCTAATGGGTTCCAAAGCCCTTTTTAGCAAGAGAAAAACCATGCAAAGTATATAAGAAAAAGGGGGCTCTACTTGAGATTGTGCGGTTATTTTTTGGCTCTCCTCATCTCATTGAACTGTCTCTCTCCAGGAGAAGGGGCAATTAAGCTAATTTAAACCTCATTAAGCAAGCCATTAGGAGGGCTTTTCATAGGAAGCTCTTGGGAAATCAATTAAGCTACCTTAAGCTATCATTGATTTCTTAAGCGAGATCCGTGCTAAGCTTCATAAGCTCTATAAATCTCGAGCTTCTAATACTAAGCCAATTTCCTAATCCAAGTAAAAGCTCCTAAGCTCTCATTAACCGCTCTTAAGCTCTCTAAGCCGAACCTCACCTTCACTAATCAAGCTTAATCCCAAATTCTTGATAACCTTAAGCCAAGCCAAAGCTTCTAAGCGTGATTAGCCATTCCATTTCTCAAACTTAACCTCCATAATCAATCCTAAACCTGCTCTATGCCCATTAGCCATTCGAATCGAGAAGCAAACCTTCCATAACCCGTAATAATCCTAAGCTAAACCTCCTTAGCGATCCTAATCTCAAGCCAATTCATCCTAATCCTAAGCCGATTCATCTCAATCTTAAGCCAAATCAGACGGCCATTGGAAGAAGAAACTCTATGCCTTAGTGGAAAGCAGGGATTTAATATTTACATAATTACGTCAAATTTTGTGTGATCACAAGGTCTTATTGACACATTTACATGATCACAGTAAACATGATCACACATAAACCGGTTTAGGGTGACTTGCAAACCCGCAAAAATCCCCCCGGGCTTTTCTGTTTCGCCGGCGGGCCCGTCGAGTATTATAATTTTCCCTGCGGGCCCGCCGGGGAAACAGGAAAGCTGGACGGGCTATTAGCGTTATATATACGCGGGCCCAATCGGGCCCGCTGGGTGTATTAGCACTTTCGTCTTGTGTGTGTGTGTGTGTGTGTGTGTGTGTGTGAGAGAGAGAGAGAGAGAGAGAGAGAGAGAGAGAGCGCTTGCGTCACCTTTGCATGTACGTCGAGAGGAGAGAGGAGAGAGGGAGAGAGGGGGTTGTGTGAGAGCGTGCTCTACGTCGCAGTGCGCGGCAAGAACAGAGTACCTGACCACACGATCCGGGTATGTTTTGTGTGTGTGTATGTATGCGTTGTGTGGTAGCGTTCCTTTTGTCGTAGTGCGCGGCAGTAATAAGATACCTTACCACACAATGGGAGTGTGTGTGTAAGCCGTTCTACGAAACAATGCTTATCACGGGGACATCACCTCGGTGACGCCGGCAAGATGGTGTCCTTGTGGTAAGTATTGGCTTACTGTTTGGGTACTATGTCGGTAACGCAGCGAATCTAGTATCCTTATGGTAAGTCAACTTCCCTTCCCCTTTCCCAAAAAACATATGGGCATCGGTCGGTAATGCGGCTATATGATATTCGTATGTAGGCCATTGTTTTTCCTTAGATTCAGGCGGCACTCGATCGGTAATGCGGCTAATAGAGTGTCGTTTGTTAGAAGCATATGTTTTTGCATAAATGTGGCGTTCAGGTCGTTAACCCGACCGCAAGAACGTCATATAATTTGTATATGCATGTGCAATTAATTTTTTAAGTATTAAGTATATGAAATACTTGTTCGGTAACGCGGCTGTGAAGAGTATTTCATATACAAAATGTATGAATTGTTTGCTTTTGTAGTTTTTAACTATCCATTTGAAATTATATACTAGCTAATCATATTCAAAAGAATACTTTATTCATCAATTATCGCTATTTTAAATGTTCCATTTATATAGAATACTTTATTCATCAATCATCACTATTTTAAATGTTCCATTTATATAGAATACTTTATTCATCAATCATCGCGTTGTTTTAAAAGTTTCATATAGAATACTATATTTATCAATCATCACTATTTTAATGTTCCATTTATATAAGTTACATGTAAAAAAATATTTGCACACAAATTGCATGTTTAATATTCGTTTTTAATCCTTTTAAAGGACTCTCAAGCATTATTGTTAGTTTTAATGCTTCATTTACATAAATTCTGTGCAAAAAATCTAAATACATATAATTTTCATGTTAAATATTCTTTTGTATCTTTTAAAGAGCATCAATTATCAACACTTTTTGATTGCTACATTTACATAAATTCTATGTAAAAAAGTGTGTGAACACAACTTGCTAGTCCAATTTGTATACTTCCAATGTGTTAAATGTTTTTGAAGATTTTAAGTGTGTGTGTGCTTTGTTTGAATAAGTATGTGCGCACGAAGAAAAATATAAGTTAAAATTTCAATATATGTTGAAATGTTAAAGACTGTTAACATGTATTGTTTGGTCTGAATTTAGTTCTTATAAACCATTGTTTGAACTTCTTTTTACACATGTAACAGATTGCAATTTTAAGTGAAAATTATATTCAATTTTTATTAATATTTCCATAACATTTGTTAAAGTCTTCAAGTGGTGGTTAAGAGTTTACCTCTGATAGTGTGAGACTGTTAGTGTCATTCGCAACGATGAATTTGTGTTTGATATGCTGTTTTTGTATTGTCCGATGCAAATATGACGCCAGATCAAAAGAAATGTATTATGCGTGCCATTCGTAAAGAATTTATTTTGGCAATCTCATCATGTGCAGCTGATCGCATACAGCAAGTTAGTGAAAGTGGTGTCTATATCAAAGACATCACTAGCGCTATATGGGAGAACACAGAGCGCAGGTTGCGACTTGAAGGCCAATACAAGTTGTTGAGTCCAGCTGGGATACGAGAATTCGACCCCCACCACAAGGTCAGGAGAGCGTTGGGCAATATTAAATTATGTTGGAGAGACTTAAAGGAAGATATCCCACCTGCTTGCGACATGTCAAAATTAGAGCTATGGGATAAATTGTGGGAAGAGCAGAAGGTAAAGATGAAGCGTGTGAAAGAGAAGGACCAAGCAACTTTACCCAGGAGATTGAAGATGGCCCAAGATGCGCAAGCATCTTTGAAAGGTCGATCCAATGCCAGCGGCACTGGCACAATCATGCGCACTGCTTTGAATTCAAAGTGCGCTCATCTTGTCGGCATTCCTCATGAAGCCTTGGTAGAAGGTATGAGGATTGGAGCAAGCTCCTTTGGTGTGTGCACATTGTAAACTATCAAACGCATCTCATTTTTTCCAGACCATATCTCATAGGTGGGAAAATGTTACAAGGGAGGGAGTGAGGTGAAATTTGACAGCTTTCAGACAGAGCAAGGAATGCAAACGCTTCACCCCTCCATTGTAAGGTGCATTGGGTTTACTACAGAAGCTCCTTCGATCACGATATTCCCATACTACAATGGGGGTACCGTGGGCGACATGATGTGCCGCTTATCGTTTGCTCACGGATTGCTCAGACGATACATGCATAGGTTACAACACGGCTGGAGGTCATTGCCTGTAGCAAACAACCCTGTAAGCGAGATAGACATGGTGCGGATCAAAGCAGTGGTCGAGCAGATGCCAAAAAAATTTCATGCCTTAATCGACGGCGTTGCGGCTGCCCACTCGGCCGATATAGTGCATAGTGACCTGCACCCGTTCAACGCAATGTTGGACTTTACTCGCACCAAAAAACCCCGCGTCGGTATCATGGATTGGGTATGATGCCGAGAACACCTGCTAAGTGCGTAGCAAATAATTATTTGTCTCCAAGCACACAGTCGGACGAAGCAGTTTTGAATGCACAGAGAGCAGGGAACGCCGAGATGGCTAAGCGACCGTGGATTGCTCCCGAACTATACAATCCACGGTGCGCAGATGCATACACAAAAGAGAGCGACATTTATGCATTCAGCTACCTGTTCGACATGCTGGCAGATTTTTGGAGTGCATCCTGAAAATTTTATTTTCCAGACGAAGTTTTTCACCACCTGGACGAAGATGTTATGAGGGCTATTCGAATTAAAGTAGATTGTTGGCTGAAGTTAAAAGAGCGGGACCAAAGAAGGAATTCTTCTGACGTGTTGATATTTTTCAAAGAACATTTAAAGATAGACCCTAACCCTGTGCAACGTCCACTTGTTGAACTTGCACCATCATTTTATCCGATTTAAACATTTCTATGATATACATGTCTTGTCAAGTGTATTCTTTTTTTTATTGAAGTGTATTATCTGGTTTGAAGTGGTTCACCTAATTGAGTCAATTATCTTTAGTCAATTATCTTTAATCATTTCAAATTTGTCATTTAATTGTCAATATTTCAAATTTGCCTTGTGGTTCAATTAGTCGCATTTGAAGTGGTGTTTTTTAGTGGATTCCCCGCAGTGTCCCAATGAGTGAGAATATATATTTTCCAATGATATTAAATATTCTCCACTCTGTTGACTGCAGCTCTAAGAGAAAATGGCCGATCAACAAGAAGATATTGGCACCCAATCATTTCCTGATGATCAACAACAAGCGGCTGTTAATGAATTTCAGTGCATGAAGTGTCTGGCACACGGCATGTCGGAACAACAAGGGATGTGTACTGGTCGCCAACTCTCAAAGTGGGCAAATCCAAACCATATGCAGTGGAAAGAGATCAATAAAGAAGTGAAAAAAAACATGATCAAGACAATATGGCCATGTGAGGATGCAGAGATCAAGAAAGGAAGGTGGAAGGTTTCGAAGTGCACCCATGATGGTATCAAAGATAACGCTGAGAGGATTTATTTGGAGGTTTATGGCCATCCCTTGCACAATGCAGATTGTGTGCTATATTTTGCCAAAATGTTATATGTTCACTTTGTGCAACAGCGACCAGTAGACTTCTTGTCAAAGGAGACGACTGTTGCTAAGGGAGAGTTGTGTCACTTTCACTCGAGATGAGCTAGCATTGATAGTGGAAGGTTCCGACCTACAATTAAAGAGAGAGATAAGAATATTTACACGACATAGTTGGCAAAGAAAGATGCAAAAATAACACGTCTTTCTATAGACACCCAGACACCGCAACCCTCACAAGTCCGGATGGATAAAAGCATTCACCGCTTAAGTCAGGACGTTCAAACCCTAACTCAGCGAGTGAATCCAACACATGTACAAGGGACACAAATCAGCCACCTTGTCTTGCATCTGGAGTTGGTCCCCTCGTCTACTTCAGATGCATCCTCATCTTCCCAATGTCCAGTTTGCTACAAGAATTTTGATGGATGGAGTGGGTACTATACATTGACATGTGGTCACTATTATCATTTAGTTTGTCTTATTCGTTTCATGCAAAACAATAGTCGATGTGCAATATGTTCACAAGATATTCCACAAGGAATATATATTATGTTTGGCATGGCAAATGAATATAAATTCAAGCAAGCATGCCCAGATACCCCTAGCACAATTAGAAATCTATTTGATGAGCAAGATGTTGCTTCAAGGCAACACAATTGAGATCGACAAACTATGTAATATCGGGACAAACTATGTACCATCGAGAATATTTTGCATTGTAATTACTCAATACACATTTTGATACAAGGTCTTTTACAATGGTTTTTGAAATTTACTCATTCTACTCTCAAGCTATATTGAATCAGTTGAGTTGTTATCTAGTTCTAAGTCTGAGTGTTGTGGTTCTCCTTGTAATTCAACCTCCACATCTATTATCAAATTCTCTTCTATTTCATCTACAGTGCATTGAGATACACCAACATTGAAATCTTTTTCATTTTCGTTTTGACAATCATACAACCAGGTTGGCCTTTCCTCCTCGTAGCCAGCACTTTCGATGTGATTCAGTATCTTTTCATTGCAATACATATACACTAATTTCTCTGATCTGTCTGCTAATAGTCTGTTGCGAATAGTGATGTGAACATACTTGTACATACTACAGTTTCTCTCTGAAATTGTATTTGTTGCACATTGTGCGAGTACTTTCATTGCAAGAGGACGTAAGGTAGAGTAATGCTCTCCACCATTCATCATCCACCACTTCCATGCAGGTTGCTCTTTTTCCATTACCTGTACAAAATCATTCGCAAAAGGTCCTTCTTTTAATCTAAATGCACTCATTTCTTTGATGCAATCAATTCGGTCCTGAACGTTGGAGTAGAACATGTTGACCACGTGTTAGAAATCGCCTACCACCTATGTATTGGACATCAGATCTAAATTCCAATACTTTGGATCGAGCATGTAAGCCACGCTATGGAGTGGACTATGAGCGCTCTTCCACCTTGCATGAAAATACTTATACAAAATTTTTCGCAGTTTGCCAAAGAATGGAAATCACCACTCCTTATCTACTACAGACTCTTTCAGCTCTTCAGGATTTCCAAGACTCTGTTGGGCTGATTGTTGAGATGTAGAGAGAAAGAGAGAGAGACGAGACAAGAGACACACCATATACTCTCCCAAAGACTGATTCATATTGACGACAAGATACAAATATATAGGTGAGACCAAGTTGAGTAGAGTGAGCCATATATAGCTCCAACACCCCCACTCAAACAAAGGTCTCTAGCTTTGGATGAAAAAACCCTTGGGGAGTTCAAGGGAAAAACCCAAGCCCCTATACAATGTGAAAATATGAACTAGCAATGATGATGTGAAAGTGAATTGTGCATCTATGTACAAATATTCAAGTGACTTAGATATCACAATGTGCAAATGTGGAGTGTGCATAGTGCATGGTACCTAAAAGATTACAATGTCATATGTACAAAGCTATTACAATAGCAAAGAAGCTAATCTAGAAAGAGTGAGATCGAAGCAACTCCAAGATCCGAGCGCAAGAGGATGAAACGTGACTCGTTGAGGCCTTTGGTCAAAATGTCTGCAATCATCTGGTCACTTGGATAGTGTTCAACCATAATGGTTCCTTTGCGTACTTCATAATACCTGACATAATGATAATGGACAGCAATGTGCTTTGACTTATTATGTTGAACATAGTCTTTTGCAAGACTAATAGCAATTTGGTTGTCACACCGCAAGGGTGTGCTAGAAAAAGGAGAGTGACCAACATCAACTAGCATTTGACGAAGCCAAATCAACTCACGAGCTGCAAGTGATGCCGCAACATATTCTGACTCAGTCGTAGAAACTGCAACACAACGTTGTTTCTTGCTAGTCCAAGAAACAAGACAACCATTTATAAAGAAGCAATTTTCACTAGTAGATCGCATAGATAAATGTGAGCTTGCCCAGTCTGCATCTGTGTAACCCAAAAGAGAAAGAGATTGCATAGAATCCGATGTGAGTTGTCGTCGATAGACTAAACCAAAATCTGTAGTGCCTTTCAAGTATTTCAACACACGCTTTGCAGCAGACCAATGCTTAAGAGAAGGACATGCAAGATATTGTCCAAGATAATTAGCAGCAAACAGAATATCAGGACGAGTGTTCATGCCAACAAACTAAAGACATCCAATCAAGTTAGCATAAGGTTGATTTGTGACAAGTTAACCGCCATTGTCAGAAGTGTTCTTCGTAGAGCTCGCAAGACAAGGTGTGTTGGGTGAATGTGCAGATTCCATACCAAATTTTTGAATAGTATCTGCAATAAAATTTGACTGTCGAAGGAATAAAATACCTTTTGTACGGTTCCGTTGGATTTGAATGCCAAGAAATGAGGGAATCTCTCCAAGATCCACCATATCAAATGCAGAAGACAATAACTTTTTCACTTGCTGAAGAAATCACAAATCATTGGAAACAAGGATGGTATCATCCACATAAAGAGCAAGAATCACAAAACTGCTACCTTGGCGTTTTATGTATAAGTTGGGGTCTGACGAGCAAGAGATAAATCCTTTAGAGGTGAGAAAAAGATCAAATTTTGTATACCAGGCTTGCGAAGCTTGTTTGAGACCATATAGTGCCTTATGGAGTTGAGAAACAAGGTCTTCTTTACCTGGAATAACAAACCCTTCTGGTTGTTCCATATAAATTTCCTCTTCCAAGTCACCATTAAGAAAAGCAGTTCGCACATCCATTTGATGAGCTTCTAAATCAAATTGAACAGCAAATGCCAATAAATCTCGAACACTTGTAATGCGAACAACTGGTGAAAAAGTCTCTTGATAATCAACACCATCTACTTGGGAGTAACCTTTTGCAACTAAACGCGCCTTGAACTTGTCAAAAGATCCATCTGCTTTTACTTTTGTCTTATACACCCACTTACATTTAATAGCTGTACGACCAGGAGGTAATTCAGTTAGTATCCATGTACCTTTAGAGATAAGAGAATCGTACTCTGCTTCCATAGCCTCTTGCCATTGATCCTTTTGTGGTGAAGAGATAGCTTCATCATAAGTAATGGGATCTTCGGAAGTAGAAAAAGCATTATCAGCAATATCATCATCATAAACATGACTTGAGCCATGTTCAAAATCAATAGGCAGATCAACAAAAATATCAATATCATCATTGGCAACATTCAGAATGGATGGTTGTGAAGAGGAAAGTTGCTCTATAGGAAGAGTTTCATCTTCTGAAAGAAATGGAAAAGCCTGAAGCAATGATTTAGTATCATCAGAATCATCCATGGACCATGAGCCTCCCATAAGCTGTTCGTTAAAAGTAGCATCACGATTCACAATTACTTTCTTGGAGTAAGGGTCATAGAATTTGTAGCCTTTGGAAGTGTCATAATATCCAATAAAAATAACTTTAAAGACCAGGAGCATCAAGCTTTGTTCGTGTTTCTTTGGGCACATGAATATAAGCAATACATCCAAAGGTTTGAAAATGAGATACAGAAGGAATGTCACCTGTCCATGCTGTGATGGGTATCTTACCAGAGGATGCAGTAGTAGGAAGATGATTCTGAATAAATACTGCTGTCAAAGTAGCTTCAGCCCAAAAAACACGAGATAAGCCAGAATGAATCAACATACATCTTACAGCATTGAGAATAGTGCGATTCTTTCGTTCAGCAACACCATTCTGTTGAGGCGAATATGGAATAGTGTGTTCATGATGAATTCCACTGTCAGCACAGTAACTCACAAACTCTCGAGAAACATATTCGCCTCCATTGTCACTACGAAGCTTCTTAAGGCGACGACCATTTTGAAGTTCCGCAGCCTTGTGGAATTGTTTGAAAACAGATAAGGCTTCAGATTTTTGTCTAAGTAGAAATACAGTCATATACCTTGAGAAATCATCAATGAAAGTAATGAAGTAGCGATATTGTGATCTCGAAGAAGGTAGAGGTCCACATATATCAGTATGAACAAGATCCAATATGTCATGAGAATGAGTTGTATTTGAAAGAGGAAAGGGTTTGCGATTGTGTTTCCCAAGAGCACAAAATTCACAAATTCCCATATGGGGATGGGCTTTAAGATCCATGCCATGAACAAGATCACGACGTTGAAGATCAAGGAGTTTTGAGAAATCAGCATTAACAAAACGGTGATGCCATACTTTGCAATCATGATCACCTAGAGTAGTGACAACATTTGCTACAGCATCGTTGAGAGAGAGTTCAAACAAATTACCGTTTCGAGGAGCAGTGGCTATAGTCTGTCCATCTTTCTCAATTCGGCATTTGGTATGATCAAATCCAACAAACAGACCAAGATCAACAAGTCTAGCAACTGAAAGAAGATTACGTTGAAGATCTGGTACATGTAATACTCCTCGCAAAATTCGATTGGAAGAAGATAAGGTACCAAGATATAAGTCTCCAATACCCTTTACTTGACAAGTAGTATCATCAGCAAGATAAACAACACGTTGAACTCGCAGTGGATGATAGTTATGGAGCCACTTAGACTGATATGTCATATTTCCTGTAGCACCAGAATCGACAATAAAAAGTGATCCATCACGTACATGAAGTATTCTGTTTGGAGCAACTGAACATAGAACGCAACTTGTGTCTGGTACAATGTTGTTTCGATGTTCAGTAGCATATGCTCTATTCCGATCTGTGTCGAATCGGCGCTTATAGCACATATGAGTGGGATGATCAGATCGTCCACAATATTCACAAGAAGAAGAAGAAGAGTCTCTAGATAAACGTGGTTGTTTTGTGGTAATATTGTGTTCTTCATCATATTGACGTGCCCAACAATCATCTTCAGTATGGCCATTTCTGTTGCAGTAAGAACATTGCTTATTAGGAAATTTGAGACGAGAGAAAATATTACCGCGACGGCCACCTCTGCGCTTTCCTCGTTGAAATGGACGCCTTCGAGCATAAAAAGCCCGTTCCATCTGTTGTGACTCAGTCTCCTCTTGTGAAATCATAGCTGTATCATGACTAGCATTACGACGTTCTTGACGTTGAGAGTATTCAATTAAAGACATGCAGGCTTGGTCGAAATCAAGACCATCTTTATTAGAGAGAATAGTAACAATGTTATCATAATAAGAGTCCTTCACCGTATCAAGGAGAAGTGTAATCAGTTGCTTTTGTGGAACAGGATCACCGGCGGCAGCAAGTTGATTAATAATAGATTTGAAAGATTCAATATGTCCCTTCATGGCAATACCAACTTCATATTGTAACTTGTTAAGCAACCCTCTCAAATAAAGTATTTCTGTGACAGATTTCTTCTGAAAGTTTGCAATAAGGTACTTCCATACGTTGTGGGAAGTAGGCAGTTCATACATATCAAGCAAAAGGGAATTAGTAAGAGCAGAAAGAATATATCGACGAGCCGCTTTATCACGTCGTTGCCAATCCGTATAGGCAACATTCCAATCTTCAAATATAGGTCCTTCAGTGATAAGCACGTTATCATTATCCATATCAACAGGCTGAGGCAGACAAACACGATTTCCAAGAACAACATCGAAGAGTTCATCGCCTTCAAGAATTAACAACATCTTTGCTTTCCAGCCTGGAAAACCTTGACCTTGGAAAGGAGGAACAGAATGATGGCCAGAAGGAAAGCCGTTGACGAGAATATTCATAGCCATATCTTGTTGCGAGAAGACGTATAAGATAAGATCGCAGAATTTGCACATCATATATGGTGAAGGCCGCAATTGAGAATGAGAGAGATATGAGGACTGCGTTCTATCAACGATAAACGTAAGAAGGATGCTTAAGGAGCGTCGAAAGATGTGAGAGACGTCACCCAAAAAAGGCAGGGTAAAGGGGACGTTAATAATAAAAGAGTCCTCAAAATAGAGTGGCGTGAGACGCAAGATTGACGGCCACAATACGAATAGCAAAAAGCTAAATCTTCTCGAAAATGTTAACGCCAAAATAAGAAAAACGATCGCGGATGCTTCACAAAGAAGTAGGACGAAGAAAGCTGCGTCAAGCTCAATTGCAGTAAAAACAGCATAACTTTCTGCTGTGAACTCCGATTGACGCAAACCTAGAACTCAAATCGAAGAGCTCGAGGAGACGAACAAGTTTTGGATGAAAAGTGTCATTGTGCTGCGCTCCATTGCGCTTTTCCCGTTTCTCCAAATTTTGAGCAGAACAGCAAGAAAAATTGAGATGAAGTTCAGGGTGTCATCAACAAGAAAACGTAATCAACGATTAGATTGATTAGCAATAAACGCCACACAAAACACTAATAATATTCTTCTTAACACAAAACAATCACAGTTAACAAGAATCCATGCTCAAAAATAAAATTTGTAGCAATTTTTTAATCTTACATGCAAATCGCATACACATACTGTTTTGTCACCATGAATTGAATCGGCGCGTGATCGTTACTGCTCTGATACCATGTTGAGATGTAGAGAGAAAGAGAGAGAGAGACGAGACAAGAGACACACCATATACACTCCCAAAGACTGATTCATATTGAGGACAAGATACAAATATATAGGTGAGACCAAGTTGAGTAGAGTGAGCCATATATAGCTCCAACACTGACCACCATGTCATCCACACTTTGCCCAAGTTTGGTGCCCTTTGATCAAGATTGCGTATCGCGAACATAACGGGCATCATTACATGGTATGCATCCATTACACTCCTCCACCAAGCAACCTTGTTTACATTGCCACGTAGACATGTAATTTTATCTTTCACTGTTTCTTTCTGCTCAAGCTGCCATTCATCAAAGGCCGCGCAATTGAATGTGTCAATCACAGCACGTTTATTATCGAGAAGTGATTCCAAGGTATAAAAGTGTGTGCAGAACCGAGTTTCAGTAGGAAGCTCCAGAATTATTGACATGCGCATCCTATACAAATCGAGCACTCTCTGTTGTTTCAAGATAAATTTCACAACCTGACGTGCTGTATCAATTATTTTGGCGAACCATGTGGTTTCTTCGCTAGTGTACCAATCTTTCAGCACCAAGTTCAAGCTGTGCGTATTACAACCATTGGCAAAAATGTGTGGAAAGCACTTCTTTATTAATTTACTAGCGTTTTAACAATTCTTTGCGTTGTCCATCACAACTTGAACGACATGTTCAGTACCAATTTCTTTAATTACATCAATCAAAACCTCATAAATGTATTTGCCACTTTTAATTCCACCAGAATTATCAATCGCCTTTATAAACGTTTCTTCCCTTGGACAAACCAGCATTACATTTATCAACGGTCTTCTTTGAACATTTGACCAGCCATCACTCACAATCGTATATCCTGAAAGTGAAATATTCCCAAGTATTATTTTGCCAACACGCTCTTTGACTTTGATGTAACATTTGTCCAAGAAAACATTTCTTATCGTGTGATAAGAAGGATCTGAAAATCCTGGACCAAACTCACCGATTTTCTTCCAAGCAGCCTTCCAATGATTGTTGTCTACCATGACCAAAGCACTTCTAGTAAAGAATATTGCTTTGGCGAGTGCTGTTTGTGCTTCTTCTAGAGACTGCACTCGAAATCTTTGATGTAATGATTTTTGACGCATTTGACAAAGCCCACCTTCATTGTGACGTTTAAAAGGAATAGTGCCTGGAATTTCCTCTCCTTGCGCAGGTTGCTCTCCAAGGTTAGTTGGTGTCACTACAGGATCTGCGGAGTTAATATTTGGCTCTGGGTACTCTTAATTCGAAGGCACAAAGCTATATATCTGTCGTCTCTTGCCACCCTTTTTGGCGAGCTCTTCTCTCAAATGATTTGCAACTGCAGGTGCTTGAGAATATTCACATTTTCTACAATTGTTTTTAGTGCTACCCAAAAAATGATTCCTAATATGTGGTGCACCGTCAGATTTTGTTGTGTGACAAAATTTACATTGCCACTCTATATATCGACCGCATATGTTGTGAGCATAATCCCACTCTTTGCCAGGATCTTTTTTATTCTTTTGGCTTCTTCGTACCACTTGTGCCCACATTTTTCTCCATTTCTTTTAAATTAAAACTGAAGAGAAAAGAACAAGATGTTACAAACTGAAAATATTCTTTTTATTTTCAATATATATTGTAATTTAAAAACCATTCAATATGAAAGTAACCATGACTCACAATATGAGATTTTCAATGCATGCTAGTCAATCCACATATCAATCACCTATATTGTGAGCAACCATACACATTACAATGTAATCTATACATGGCGTAATAACCATAACAATGCTACGAATCTCTCTATGCAATTATTATTATAATGATTATTTATATGTCCACTTTGATTTGCAAACAATAAGACATATCTAATTTCATTTGCTACAAAAAAACAAACGAAAGCAATAAAATATATAATTGGTCATTTCATGCACTAATAATCTATCTCAATAAATAATGCAATCTCTGTTTAAACCAATGCATGAACTAACGCAAATAAATCTTCAATATAATCACCCAATTGGAGACTACTTGTACCCAGTGAAGGATTGTAGCCCACCCATGCAACCAATTCAATATATAAAAGCTATTTTAACCCAATCAAGGATTATAGCTATTATATTGTAAATCAACTCAAATATAAGACTTCAAGGATCTTTATATGCCCGGTACACTAGTAGAGGACATCCGAACCTTGACTATCGACTCGTCATTTACATATGCTTATCTTCTAAAACCAATTACAGCCCTCATTTGGACCAATGGCTTCTTCGCAATGAGCATGATTTCCCAAGTTTTCAGTTGTTTTGGTTTCGTACCTTTATGTTGGTAAACGAACTAAATTTTTTTAGAAGTGTTTACCGAATTAAGCATCACGTCGGGCTCCTCTCTTCTTGTGTAAACCCTTGTGGGTTCCCATCACCTATAAAAGGGGACCTCTTCTTCCTTGGAAGGAACTCAAGCATTCAAGCCATTGATGAGAGAAATTCTTGAGGGAGTGAGTAGTAATGTCTAATTGTACTTAGCCCCATTAACATAATCCCAAGCCTACACTTTCTCCTAGAGGAAAACTAGCCATTCTTGTACGCCATCCTTGGAGGATCAACTCTAATCAAAGAAGGTGTTGTACTTGGCGTATCAATCAACGTTGAATTCTCCCCTCTTCTTCTCTCTCCCATCAATAATGGTGCCGAAGGGTTTCAAGTAAGATGTGTTCTACATTGATGTTTTCTTGATTTCTTGTTGTTTTCATTTTCATCTCTAATCCAATATATATATATGTATCTAATCTCATCTCCTTAACCAAACCTATCTCTCTCATTCTTAGTAATTCATCCTCTCTAGGTTCTCTTTGCTATAGGTACATCTCTCCCCGCAGTATCCTTATTGTCTACGGGCAAGAATAGGGCTTGGGAGGGAAACTTCTCATCTCTTCACTTCTCTCGTATCTACATTTCTCACATACTATCCTAGATGAATAACCCACATGATGATCATTTCTATCGCTTTCACTCTGTACGATCTATTAGAATTAACGTATGGATTAGCCGTAAAATACACTTTCAACAACGTATAGTGTTTCTCTTCGGCCCTGAAAGGCTCAATGAAATACTTCTATCACCGGATCCCATCATACTACCTCTCATAGACTATAATTTTTCTTTTGATGTAAGCGTAGTTATCTTGCTATGAACCAAGAGGATTTGTACACACAATTAATCCCAATCACTAGGCAAAATATATATATTATGGTAAGCACAAAACTACAATTCCAAAGAACAATTCGTAGCCTATTTGGTCAGCCAAGATTGAATGCCATTAACTCATCCATTAACCCTTTCATATTACCCATGATACGATATGACCATAGCCTTGATGTTTTCATCTTCGTATTGTTTTGACATTCTCTTTTGCGTTCTTTCTTTGTGTGTGTGTGAGTGCAAGAGAGAAAGAGTGAGTCTTCTTTGATTGCACTTCTTTCCAAACCCTAGTCTTCATGGCATCCATGGTTTAACTCCTTCATATAGTTTTGTTGAGTTCTCTCACAAACTCTCACAGCCATAAGCCCGGTGCTTTCCTGGCAAGACCGCAAATTTCTCGACATATTTTTGGTGATCCCGACGTGAAACTGCTAGGGTGAGAGTTTGTGGGTAACCATGGGTGATCATGTTGAGCAACAGGGTATGCATTTTGACCCAGCAACAATGCAAATGTTTCGAGCATTTGCAATGTTCATGCAACAACAACATGCTACTGAAAGAAGGGAGATTTCAGCAACAAAGGCCATACAAGCGGTCGTCAACAGAATGGATCAGTTCAATGACAAAGATGTAACCAAGTACTTACGCGAGTATGTGAAGGAGATGGAGCTGCATCGCGTGTCAGAAGGTGAGATGATTCAAAGCTTTGAGCTAGTTGTTGCTCCAGAAATTAGGGAGCATGTTAGAGCAATTAAAGATGGGCATGGGAGAAATTGGGAAGAACTCAAAGTAGCTTTAAAGGAGGAATATTTCATGGAGGACTCGGAGAGAGTGACCAAAAGGACATTCTTAGAATGGGTAGTCAAGCCAAAGCAAGGACTATCAATAACAGAGCTACTTAGGGAATTTGAGCGGCGCTATGCACAACTCACTAGGACAGAAAGGGCCACACTAGATGCAGAGAAGACAGATCTTTTCTTACAAGCTGCAGGTAAAGAGTTTCAAGAAAATTTGGAGCTTCTTCTTGAAGATAAAGATGCTGAGCAAGGACTAAAGACCGACTGGAATGAGGTTGAAGGTGTTGTCTCACTGCTTGCCAAACGACAAAGAAGAAGGTACAAGATGGTAGTAAACACTACAAGTCCTTCCACCTCAACTTCTGACAAAATGGTAAAGCCTACTTTTATCGCTCCTAAGTTTGATGAGTCCATGCTAGATGAGCTTGTGAAGGGAATGCGTGACTTGAAGGTGAAGTTTGCAAAGCTTGAAGAAAAAGGCCAACCATCAGGGCCACTTCCTAGGCAAAGACAACAGCCCAAAGAAGGGTTTGTTAATAGATGTATTTGGTGTGATAGTACAAACCATGTAAGAAGGGATTGCGATGATTTTAGTGATGCTTTGTCAAAAGATGTTGTCTTTTTTAAGGATGGTAAAATCCACTTAAGAGAGACAGGTCTACCCTTGAGAACTAACTTTGGGAAGGGGGGAATGCAAACCTTAGTTGAAGATATGGCAACCAAGCATGCCACCTCTTCAGTTGAGGCAGCTACTTATGGAGTAAAAATTGAACATTTTTGTGATGAAGAGGTGAGTGACCATCATGGTCAAATTTGGCCAAATGTCATGCAATTAGCTAAAAAGGGAAAGCTTACAAAAGAGATTCTACATGAAGCAGGTGATTGCATACGTCTAGAAACGGGATGGAATGATCCAGTGGACTCATTGTCAGTGCATGCCTACATTACAAAATGCCAACAAAATGAGGCAATTGTAGAAGAGAAGCGCAGACGTGAGAATGCTGATGAAGGACCATCAAAAAGAGCTTCTAGAAGTGGGGGAAGAAGCGACTCAATGCCTTCTCAAACACCCTCAACACAAGGAGCATCTCCACCTGAAGTACTCATGGAGGAGTCTACAACAGGAAAGAAGAAAGAGCCAACGAAAGGTAAGACAAAAGGCCCAACTTATAAACTACAATCTGATATTGAGGTTGCTACAGATTTAAAGAAAGTCTTGGAGGAAAGGATCTTGAATAGCAAGATTGAGTTTACTTTGGGAGAAGTTCTTGGCATTGCAAAGCGTGAATTCCATGAGGAGATCATTGACATCATCAAGAGAAAGAGGCAAACCCTTGCTGAAGTTTCTCGTCCACAGGTTGAAGGGGAAACCTCAAAGACACAAGGGATGCAACTGCAAAATAAGGAGAATGATGGAGCTGTGGTAGGATGCTACCAATCTAGTGGGAGAGTGAAGCAAGTGCATTTCTCAAATGATGATGAAGAAGTTGAAGATATTCCTAGGAGTTACTATTCACGAAGTCATTGGGCAAGGGCTGCTACAGAAACTTTGGTCAAGGTAGGTGATCTTGAAGAGCCATTTGTTGCCTTGATTGACCATGGTTCAGAAATAAACATAATGTCAAAGAGTCTCTACAACAAGTGCAAATGGCCAATGGACACAGATCATGGTTGGATGGTAAAAGTGGCAAACAATTCATCCGGTGAATTGTATGCAGCATGTCCAGGTGTGAAGGTGACAATAGGTGATGTAAAGATTGACCAAAACTTCTTTGTACAGGATACATCTTCATATCATCTCATCCTTGGACAGCCCTACATTGTGGGAGTTCGAATGGAAACAAAGGTAATGGACGATGGTTCAGCATATGCTAGGATACGTAGCAAAGATGGTAAACGTGCTGTCCAATTTCTCACAGTTTGTGTAAACCATGAAAGAAATCGTGACAACCTCAGAGAACACCCTCTACCAAAGGTGAGCAAAGAGTTTCATGATCATAGAGAAATGATGGGTTTTGGCCAAGTACCATTGTAAAGCGGGATTACAGTGGTACAGAAAGAAAAAGGGTCTCGCCTGATCCAAAAATAGGTGAAGCATTTTCAAAGAGCTCCTTGGTAACAAAGAATGGATCAGTATGTTTTACAAAACTTGAAGATTTGAAGAGATGTGATAAGCAATATGTGCATAATGTACAAATGTGCATGAAAAAGAGTGGGTTGCTGGAGCCTACTGAAAATGTTTTGGGTTTGTGTGAACAAGTTTCTTTTGTAGATACTATGGGTGAGCTTGATGCTATAATGAGGTCTAGTTTGCATCTTGAAAATGAAGTTGTGGAAGTTTGCTCTATGGAAATGTATCAAGTAATAGAAGCCTTTAAAGAAAGCCAAACAGTAGGCCCAGAAGTCCATGTTGAAACTAAATACAAGAGTGTAGCAAAGAAGGTGAAACCAGTAGCTTCACTCTTACCACCCAACAACAGGGAAAAGATTGAACAGGCTTCTTTACAACCAAGTTTGCGGAATCCTAAAAAGATCGGGCATACCTTCACAAAGGAGTCTTTTCAAGAGTTGCAGATTGGTTGCGAGGAGTTTCTAACACAGGAGGAGACAAAGTGCTTCAAAGAAATGCTTTCAAAGCATGGTAAGGCTTTTGCATTTGAGCCACATGAGATAGGATGTGTTGATCCTTATATTGTAGCTCCTATGGTAATTTTCACAATACCTCATGTGCCTTGGAATCTGCGGCCTATTCCGGTTCCAAAGGCTCATTTGCCAAAGTTAGTAGAGCTACTGAATGAGAAAATCAAAATGGGAATCTTGGAGCCTTCTTGTGCTCCATACTCAAACAGGTGGTTCACAGTTCCAAAGAAGAATGGTTCTCTACGCTTCATCCAAGATATGCAACCAGTGAACAAGGTTACAATTAGAAATGTAGGAACAGGTCCAATTGTGGATGAATTTGCAGAGGCGTTTGCAGGGAGGGCAATCTACTCAATGGGGGATCTCTACTCAGGGTATGATCAATTTCAGCTTGCAATCGAAAGCAGAGACTTGACAACCATGAGGACACCTTTGGGTTTGGTAAGGATGTGTACCTTGCCACAGGGAGCAACCAACTCGGTTGCACATATGATGAATGGGATGAATAAGGTCTTACGTGACTTTATTCCTCAAATCACAATGCCTTTCATTGATGATTTGCCTATCAAAGGATGTGAATAAAATGACAAAGATGAAGCTTTGGATCTCAAGGGATGTCGCAGGTTTGTGGTAAATCACATAAATGATTGTGATAAAATTTTGTCTAGGTTGGAAGAAGTGAATCTTACATTGTCAGGGAAAAAGTCTATGTTTGGTGTCAAAGAAGTGCTCGTTGTGGCGCACATGTGCGGGCCATATGGTAGGAAACCTTGTCCATCAAAGGTAGATGCCATCCAAAGAATGAAAGAAACATGCACTAGCATCACTGAGGTTAGAAGGTTTCTGGGAGCATGTGTCTTCTATGTTATTTGGATTCCACATTATGCACATGTAGCTGATCCTCTTTATCAGCTGCTTAGAAAGAATCAAAAGTTTAAATGGACAGAAGCACATGTAAAATCCATGAAAAAGCTAAAGGAGTTACTCCAGTCAGCAACGACTTTAAGAAAGGTAGACTATGAGTGTCAAAGGCCAGTGATTGTGACAGTAGATACCAGTCCTACAAGGATTGGATGGGCAATAGGGCAAGATGACAAAGAAGGACACAGGTATGTGGTAAGATTTGGAGCAAAGGTACTAAGTGCTCGCCAAAGAAACTATCCACAGATAAAGAGAGAGTTATGGAGTATGGTTACAGCCTTGAAAAGTGGGAAAGAGTACCTAATTGGTGCATGTGTGGTTGTAGAAACAGATTGTCTACCACTTCTTGGGATGATTACAAGCTGCTCAACACCAGACATTGCTATGTTGCGGTGGATTGCCTACATTAAGTCCTTAAATCCCGAGTTTAAGCACATTGCAGGTAAAGACAATACAGTGGAAGATATGCTATCAAGGGCAAGGTATGAAGATGAGTCACAAATGATTGATGAGGGAGATGATGTAGGCACAAAATTCTATTCTATCTCTCATGTCAAAGGTAACAATGTCTGCATGACTAATTCACTTGAATTGTTCTTGAAAGATCTTTATGAAGGTGATTGGCTTTCTATTGGAAGGTACTTGAGTACTCTAACAAAACAGGATGATTGGTCTGAACAAGAATTCAAGAGAATACGCAGGAAAGCATATGGGTACTTTTTAAGGGATGGTTACTTGTGGAAGCATCCTAAACAAAAGGGTGCTACACCACAACGGGTTATATGTAAAAAAGAGACTCAAGTAAAGCTCATGCAAGAGTTTCATGAGAGTCTATGGGCTGGACACAAGGGTGTGTGGGCAACCTTCTCCAAGTTGAAAGAAAAATACTGGTGGAAGGGTATGTAGAAAGATGTATCTCAGTTTGTAGAGTCATGTGTAACTTGTCAAATGTATTCAAATGTTCGACATCGTGATGGATTGCACCCTACATATCCACTAGCCATGCACTATAAATGGGTTGTGGATCTAGTCACGATGCCTTTAGGACTCTGGCAGATGAGATACTTGGTTCTTGCACGAGAGGACCTAACTAACCAGGTTGAAGGAAGAGCATTAAGAGCTAAGACCACAGAAGTTGTGTGCAAATTCCTTCTTGATGAGGTGATTTGCCGTTATGGTTGTGTGGGAAAAATCACTGCAGATCGAGGTGAACTGGATGCCGAAGAAGCAAGGGAGTTCTTTTCTAGATTAGGGATCAAGCTTTCTCTTACTACAGCTTACAACCCTGAAGGCAATGGAAAGAGTGAAAGAGGGCATCCTCCTATCATCAAAGCTTTGGCCAAGGCTTGCGAAGGAAGAATTGGTGAGTGGCCAAAACTGTTACCATATGCTTTATGGGCTGATCGTACAACACATAGCTCAGTAACTGGCTACATGCCTGCGGAGCTAATGTATGGTCAAAAGCCAGTGATGCCGATTGAAGATACAATTCCTACATGGAATGTACTACCTTGGCAAGAGGGGCTTAGTAGGGAAGATCTCCTTGCACTGCGTATAAGGCAGCTAGAGAGAAGACCTGGAGACATTGAAGCTGCAAAAGAACGACTCAAAAATGCAAGGTTGAAAAACAAGGACTATTTTGATAAGCGACATCGACTCAGGAGCAAAGCAATTGACAAAGGTGACTGGGTTTTAGTGTATGATAGTAGCCTTGATAACCAGCATACAGTCATGCGTAAGTTCTCAAAAAGATGGTTTGGACCATATGTTGTAAAGCATGTGCATGAAAATGCTACTTACAGCTTGTCTGAACTAGATGGTACAGAAGTAAAGATTCCCATTGCAAGAAAAAGGATTAAAATGTTTAAGAGAAGAGGAGACAATGATCTCGAAGATATGGATGAGGAAGAAGAGAGAAACACAGGTGAAGATCAAAGTGAACATGAAGCCCTGGAATCATCCAGTGAAGAAGAAGACAAGGAAGATGTACAATCTTACAAAGAGACAATGTAGCACATACCGGAGGATGTGCAGGTTTAGAGGGGGTGGATGTCGTGCTGTGACACGTACATAGTGGGAACGCATGCTACAAAATCTATCTTGTATTTTTTTTAGATACATAATTATATTTCCTATAATGTACATATGCATATGTAAGTATAAAAATAATCTTTCTATCTCATCTTATTATTTATCTCAAGGGTAATGTATTCTTACTTTACCATCAAAAAAATACTATGGGAAAAGTGTCAATAGCTCCGCCTCTTTAACTTGGGGCAAAAAAAGCATTGATTCTTTATTTCTACTATTTCATTATCATCTCACACCCTAGCTAGATCCAATATCTAGGGTAAACTCCAATATATATATATTCTATGTATTTTTTATACTTTTCTTATATTTCTTTTTAAATAGCTACTAGGAGAGAATCAAATCCTAGTGGGACACTAGGTGGCATGATTTCAAAGATACACTTATTTTAATGCATTATTGCAAGCATGATTATAAAACTTTTTCAAGGAGCAATGTCATGATTTCATATGGCATGAGGTGTCCTTTGGAATCAAATGAAAGTCTAGGCTAAGGGGACCACATGAAGACTTTTGCTGCCATAAATGGACCCTATTTTGATGAATTTTTTACACAAGGTTCCAATCCGAATTGGAGAATGATTTTAAAGTGAAAATCGTAGCTAATGAGCTGAAGTTTCTGCCCATATTTTTACTTTTTTATTTGGAGCTACGGTTGAGGAGATATGATCAAAATACTGGACCCCAGTCTGCCCACATCATGCAGGGACAACTCCTTTCCAACTTTTCCAATTCCTGTTCACACTGGCTCCTCTCTTCTTGTGTAAACCCTTGTGGGTTCCCTTCACCTATAAAAGGGGACCTCTTCTTCCTTGGAAGGAACTCAAGCATTCAAGCCATTGATGAGAGAAATTCTTGAGGGAGTGAGTAGTAATGTCTAATTGTACTTAGCCCCATTAACATAAGCCCAAGCCTACACTTTCTCCTAGAGGAAAACTAGCCATTCTTGTACGCCATCCTTGGAGGATCAACTCTAATCAAAGAAGGTGTTGTACTTGGCGTATCAATCAACGTTGAATTCTCCCCTCTTCTTCTCTCTCCCATCAATAATGGTGCCGAAGGGTTTCAAGTAAGATGTGTTCTACATTGATGTTTTCTTGATTTCTTGTTGTTTTCATTTTCATCTCTAATCCAATATATATATATATGTATCTAATCTCATCTCCTTAACCAAACCTATCTCTCTCATTCTTAGTAATTCATCCTCTCTAGGTTCTCTTTGCTACAGGTACATCTCTCCCCGCAGTATCCTTATTGCCTACGGGCAAGAATAGGGCTTGGGAGGGAAACTTCTCATCTCTTCACTTCTCTCGTATCTACATTTCTCACATACTATCCTAGATGAATAACCCACATGATGATCATTTCTATCGCTTTCACTCTGTACGATCTATTAGAATTAACGTATGGATTAGCCGTAAAATACACTTTCAACAACGTATAGTGTTTCTCTTCGGCCCTGAAAGGCTCAATGAAATACTTCTATCACCGGATCCCATCATACTACCTCTCATAGACTATAATTTTTCTTTTGATGTAAGCGTAGTTATCTTGCTATGAACCAAGAGGATTTGTACACACAATTAATCCCAATCACTAGGCAAAATATATATATTATGGTAAGCACAAAACTACAATTCCAAAGAACAATTCGTAGCCTATTTGGTCAGCCAAGATTGAATGCCATTAACTCATCCATCAACCCTTTCATATTACCCATGATACGATATGACCATAGCCTTGATGTTTTCATCTTCGTATTGTTTTGACATTCTCTTTTGCGTTCTTTCTTTGTGTGTGTGTGAGTGCAAGAGAGAAAGAGTGAGTCTTCTTTGATTGCACTTCTTTCCAAACCCTAGTCTTCATGGCATCCATGGTTTAACTCCTTCATATAGTTTTGTTGAGTTCTCTCACAAACTCTCACAGCCATAAGCCCGGTGCTTTCCTGGCAAGACCGCAAATTTCTCGACATATTTTTGGTGAACCCGACGTGAAACTGCTAGGGTTAGAGTTTGTGGGTAACCATGGGTGATCATGTTGAGCAACAGGGTATGCATTTTGACCCAGCAACAATGCAAATGTTTCGAGCATTTGCAATGTTCATGCAACAACAACATGCTACTGAAAGAAGGGAGATTTCAGCAACAAAGGCCATACAAGCGGTCGTCAACAGAATGGATCAGTTCAATGGCAAAGATGTAACCAAGTACTTACGCGAGTATGTGAAGGAGATGGAGCTGCATCGCGTGTCAGAAGGTGAGATGATTCAAAGCTTTGAGCTAGTTGTTGCTCCAGAAATTAGGGAGCATGTTAGAGCAATTAAAGATGGGCATGGGAGAAATTGGGAAGAACTCAAAGTAGCTTTAAAGGAGGAATATTTCATGGAGGACTCGGAGAGAGTGACCAAAAGGACATTCTTAGAATGGGTAGTCAAGCCAAAGCAAGGACTATCAATAACAGAGCTACTTAGGGAATTTGAGCGGCGCTATGCACAACTCACTAGGACAGAAAGGGCCACACTAGATGCAGAGAAGACAGATCTTTTTTTACAAGCTGCAGGTAAAGAGTTTCAAGAAAATTTGGAGCTTCTTCTTGAAGATAAAGATGCTGAGCAAGGACTAAAGACCGACTGGAATGAGGTTGAAGGTGCTGTCTCACTGCTTGCCAAACGACAAAGAAGAAGGGACAAGATGGTAGTAAACACTACAAGTCCTTCCACCTCAACTTCTGACAAAATGGTAAAGCCTACTTTTATCGCTCCTAAGTTTGATGAGTCCATGCTAGATGAGCTTGTGAAGGGAATGCGTGACTTGAAGGTGAAGTTTGCAAAGCTTGAAGAAAAAGGCCAACCATCAGCGCCACTTCCTAGGCAAAGACAACAGCCCAAAGAAGGGTTTGTTAATAGATGTATTTGGTGTGATAGTACAAACCATGTAAGAAGGGATTGCGATGATTTTAGTGATGCTTTGTCAAAAGATGTTGTCTTTTTTAAGGATGGTAAAATCCACTTAAGAGAGACAGGTCTACCCTTGAGAACTAACTTTGGGAAGGGGGGAATGCAAACCTTAGTTGAAGATATGGCAACCAAGCATGCCACCTCTTCAGTTGAGGCAGCTACTTATGGAGTAAAAATTGAACATTTTTGTGATGAAGAGGTGAGTGACCATCATGGTCAAATTTGGCCAAATGTCATGCAATTAGCTAAAAAGGGAAAGCTTACAAAAGAGATTCTACATGAAGCAGGTGATTGCATACGTCTAGAAACGGGATGGAATGATCCAGTGGACTCATTGTCAGTGCATGCCTACATTACAAAATGCCAACAAAATGAGGCAATTGTAGAAGAGAAGCGCAGACGTGAGAATGCTGATGAAGGACCATCAAAAAGAGCTTCTAGAAGTGGGGGAAGAAGCGACTCAATGCCTTCTCAAACACCCTCAACACAAGGAGCATCTCCACCTGAAGTACTCATGGAGGAGTCTACAACAGGAAAGAAGAAAGAGCCAACGAAAGGTAAGACAAAAGGCCCAACTTATAAACTACAATCTGATATTGAGGTTGCTACAGATTTAAAGAAAGTCTTGGAGGAAAGGATCTTGAATAGCAAGATTGAGTTTACTTTGGGAGAAGTTCTTGGCATTGCAAAGCGTGAATTCCATGAGGAGATCATTGACATCATCAAGAGAAAGAGGCAAACCCTTGCTGAAGTTTCTCGTCCACAGGTTGAAGGGGAAACCTCAAAGACACAAGGGATGCAACTGCAAAATAAGGAGAATGATGGAGCTGTGGTAGGATGCTACCAATCTAGTGGGAGAGTGAAGCAAGTGCATTTCTCAAATGATGATGAAAAAGTTGAAGATATTCCTAGGAGTTACTATTCACGAAGTCATTGGGCAAGGGCTGCTACAGAAACTTTGGTCAAGGTAGGTGATCTTGAAGAGCCATTTGTTGCCTTGATTGACCATGGTTCAGAAATAAACATAATGTCAAAGAGTCTCTACAACAAGTGCAAATGGCCAATGCACACAGATCATGGTTGGATGGTAAAAGTGGCAAACAATTCATCCGGTGAATTGTATGCAGCATGTCCAGGTGTGAAGGTGACAATAGGTGATGTAAAGATTGACCAAAACTTCTTTGTACAGGATACATCTTCATATCATCTCATCCTTGGACAGCCCTACATTGTGGGAGTTCGAATGGAAACAAAGGTAATGGACGATGGTTCAGCATATGCTAGGATACGTAGCAAAGATGGTAAACGTGCTGTCCAATTTCTCACAGTTTGTGTAAACCATGAAAGAAATCGTGACAACCTCAGAGAACACCCTCTACCAAAGGTGAGCAAAGAGTTTCATGATCATAGAGAAATGATGGGTTTTGGCCAAGTACCATTGTAAAGCGGGATTGCAGTGGTACAGAAAGAAAAAGGGTCTCGCCTGATCCAAAAATAGGTGAAGCATTTTCAAAGAGCTCCTTGGTAACAAAGAATGGATCAGTATGTTTTACAAAACTTGAAGATTTGAAGAGATGTGATAAGCAATATGTGCATAATGTACAAATGTGCATGAAAAAGAGTGGGTTGCTGGAGCCTACTGAAAATGTTTTGGGTTTGTGTGAACGAGTTTCTTTTGTAGATACTATGGTTGAGCTTGATGCTATAATGAGGTCTAGTTTGCATCTTGAAAATGAAGTTGTGGAAGTTTGCTCTATGGAAATGTATCAAGTAATAGAAGCCTTTAAAGAAAGCCAAACAGTAGGCCCAGAAGTCCATGTTGAAACTAAATACAAGAGTGTAGCAAAGAAGGTGAAACCAGTAGCTTCACCCTTACCACCCAACAACAGGGAAAAGATTGAACAGGCTTCTTTACAACCAAGTTTGCGGAATCCTAAAAAGATCGGGCATACCTTCACAAAGGAGTCTTTTCAAGAGTTGCAGATTGGTTGCGAGGAGTTTCTAACACAGGAGGAGACAAAGTGCTTCAAAGAAATGCTTTCAAAGCATGGTAAGGCTTTTGCATTTGAGCCACATGAGATAGGATGTGTTGATCCTTATATTGTAGCTCCTATGGTAATTTTCACAATACCTCATGTGCCTTGGAATCTGCGGCCTATTCCGGTTCCAAAGGCTCATTTGCCAAAGTTAGTAGAGCTACTGAATGAGAAAATCAAAATGGGAATCTTGGAGCCTTCTTGTGCTCCATACTCAAACAGGTGGTTCACAGTTCCAAAGAAGAATGGTTCTCTACGCTTCATCCAAGATATGCAACCAGTGAACAAGGTTACAATTAGAAATGTAGGAACAGGTCCAATTGTGGTTGAATTTGCAGAGGCGTTTGCAGGGAGGGCAATCTACTCAATGGGGGATCTCTACTCAGGGTATGATCAATTTCAGCTTGCAATCGAAAGCAGAGACTTGACAACCATGAGGACACCTTTGGGTTTGGTAAGGATGTGTACCTTGCCACAGGGAGCAACCAACTCGGTTGCACATATGATGAATGGGATGAATAAGGTCTTACGTGACTTTATTCCTCAAATCACAATGCCTTTCATTGATGATTTGCCTATCAAAGGATGTGAATAAAATGACAAAGATGAAGCTTTGGATCTCAAGGGATGTCGCAGGTTTGTGGTAAATCACATAAATGATTGTGATAAAATTTTGTCTAGGTTGGAAGAAGTGAATCTTACATTGTCAGGGAAAAAGTCTATGTTTGGTGTCAAAGAAGTGCTCGTTGTGGCGCACATGTGCGGGCCATATGGTAGGAAACCTTGTCCATCAAAGGTAGATGCCATCCAAAGAATGAAAGAAACATGCACTAGCATCACTGAGGTTAGAAGGTTTCTGGGAGCATGTGTCTTCTATGTTATTTGGATTCCACATTATGCACATGTAGCTGATCCTCTTTATCAGCTGCTTAGAAAGAATCAAAAGTTTAAATGGACAGAAGCACATGTAAAATCCATGAAAAAGCTAAAGGAGTTACTCCAGTCAGCAACGACTTTAAGAAAGGTAGACTATGAGTGTCAAAGGCCAGTGATTGTGACAGTAGATACCAGTCCTACAAGGATTGGATGGGCAATAGGGCAAGATGACAAAGAAGGACACAGGTATGTGGTAAGATTTGGAGCAAAGGTACTAAGTGCTCGCCAAAGAAACTATCCACAGATAAAGAGAGAGTTATGGAGTATGGTTACAGCCTTGAAAAGTGGGAAAGAGTACCTAATTGGTGCATGTGTGGTTGTAGAAACAGATTGTCTACCACTTCTTGGGATGATTACAAGCTGCTCAACACCAGACATTGCTATGTTGCGGTGGATTGCCTACATTAAGTCCTTAAATCCCGAGTTTAAGCACATTGCAGGTAAAGACAATACAGTGGAAGATATGCTATCAAGGGCAAGGTATGAAGATGAGTCACAAATGATTGATGAGGGAGATGATGTAGGCACAAAATTCTATTCTATCTCTCATGTCAAAGGTAACAATGTCTGCATGACTAATTCACTTGAATTGTTCTTGAAAGATCTTTATGAAGGTGATTGGCTTTCTATTGGAAGGTACTTGAGTACTCTAACAAAACAGGATGATTGGTCTGAACAAGAATTCAAGAGAATACGCAGGAAAGCATATGGGTACTTTTTAAGGGATGGTTACTTGTGGAAGCATCCTAAACAAAAGGGTGCTACACCACAACGGGTTATATGTAAAAAAGAGACTCAAGTAAAGCTCATGCAAGAGTTTCATGAGAGTCTATGGGCTGGACACAGGGGTGTGTGGGCAACCTTCTCCAAGTTGAAAGAAAAATACTGGTGGAAGGGTATGTATAAAGATGTATCTCAGTTTGTAGAGTCATGTGTAACTTGTCAAATGTATTCAAATGTTCGACATCGTGATGGATTGCACCCTACATATCCACTAGCCGTGCACTATAAATGGGTTGTGGATCTAGTCACGATGCCTTTAGGACTCTGGCAGATGAGATACTTGGTTCTTGCACGAGAGGACCTAACTAACCAGGTTGAAGGAAGAGCATTAAGAGCTAAGACCACAGAAGCTGTGTGCAAATTCCTTCTTGATGAGGTGATTTGCCGTTATGGTTGTGTGGGAAAAATCACTGCAGATCGAGGTGAACTGGATGCCGAAGAAGCAAGGGAGTTCTTTTCTAGATTAGGGATCAAGCTTTCTCTTACTACAGCTTACAACCCTGAAGGCAATGGAAAGAGTGAAAGAGGGCATCCTCCTATCATCAAAGCTTTGGCCAAGGCTTGCGAAGGAAGAATTGGTGAGTGGCCAAAACTGTTACCATATGCTTTATGGGCTGATCGTACAACACATAGCTCAGTAACTGGCTACATGCCTGCGGAGCTAATGTATGGTCAAAAGCCAGTGATGCCGATTGAAGATACAATTCCTACATGGAATGTACTACCTTGGCAAGAGGGGCTTAGTAGGGAAGATCTCCTTGCACTGCGTATAAGGCAGCTAGAGAGAAGACCTGGAGACATTGAAGCTGCAAAAGAACGTCACAAAAATGCAAGGTTGAAAAATAAGGAGTATTTTGATAAGCGACATCGACTCAGGAGCAAAGCAATTGACAAAGGTGACTGGGTTTTAGTGTATGATAGTAGCCTTGATAACCAGCATACAGTCATGCGTAAGTTCTCAAAAAGATGGTTTGGACCATATGTTGTAAAGCATGTGCATGAAAATGCTACTTACAGCTTGTCTGAACTAGATGGTACAGAAGTAAAGATTCCCATTGCAGGAAAAAGGATTAAAATGTTTAAGAGAAGAGGAGACAATGATCTCGAAGATATGGATGAGGAAGAAGAGAGAAACACAGGTGAAGATCAAAGTGAACATGAAGCCCTGGAATCATCCAGTGAAGAAGAAGACAAGGAAGATGTACAATCTTACAAAGAGACAATGTGGCACATACCGGAGGATGTGCAGGTTTAGAGGGGGTGGATGTCGTGCTGTGACACGTACATAGTGGGAACGCATGCTACAAAATCTATCTTGTATTTTTTTTAGATACATAATTATATTTCCTATAATGTACATATGCATATGTAAGTATAAAAATAAGCTTTCTATCTCATCTTATTATTTATCTCAAGGGTAATGTATTCTTACTTTACCATCAAAAAAATACTATGGGAAAAGTGTCAATAGCTCCGCCTCTTTAACTTGGGGCAAAAAAAGCATTGATTCTTTATTTCTACTATTTCATTATCATCTCACACCCTAGCTAGATCCTATATCTAGGGTAAACTCCAATATATATATATTCTATGTATTTTTTATACTTTTCTTATATTTCTTTTTAAATAGCTACTAGGAGAGAATCAAATCCTAGTGGGACACTAGGTGGCGTCCCACTAGGTGGCATGATTTCAAAGATACACTTATTTTAATGCATTATTGCAAGCATGATTACAAAACTTTGTCAAGGAGCAATGTCATGATTTCATATGGCATGAGGTGTCCTTTGGAATCAAATGAAAGTTTAGGCTAAGGGGACCACATGAAGACTTTTGCTGCCATAAATGGACCCTATTTTGATGAATTTTTTACACAAGGTTCCAATCCGAATTGGAGAATGATTTTAAAGTGAAAATCGTAGCTAATGAGCTGAAGTTTCTGCCCATATTTTTACTTTTTTATTTGGAGCTACGGTTGAGGAGATATGATCAAAATACTGAACCCTAGTCTGCCCACATCATGCAGGGACAACTCATTTCCAACTTTTCCAATTCCTGTTCACACTGGCTCCTCTCTTCTTGTGTAAACCCTTGTGGGTTCCCTTCACCTATAAAAGGGGACCTCTTCTTCCTTGGAAGGAACTCAAGCATTCAATCCATTGATGAGAGAAATTCTTGAGGGAGTGAGTAGTAATGTCTAATTGTACTTAGCCCCATTAACATAAGCCCAAGCCTACACTTTCTCCTAGAGGAAAACTAGCCATTCTTGTACGCCATCCTTGGAGGATCAACTCTAATCAAAGAAGGTGTTGTACTTGGCGTATCAATCAACGTTGAATTCTCCCCTCTTCTTCTCTCTCCCATCAATAATGGTGCCGAAGGGTTTCAAGTAAGATGTGTCACTTTGCACACATGCACATGCACTAGAATCACTTCCACAGACAAGTGTGATCATCAAATGGTATCAAAGCTATGGATTCATGAGAGGTGTAGCATGAAAATAGCGTCAACAACTTCACAATTTTAAGTGGATTGGTGGCAACAAATTTGGGATTAGGACGAATAGAAAGGAGTGAGTAGAGAATTCACAATCTGTAGAGATGTGAGTAAGTGAACCTTTGAGTTCATGAGGTAGGTTTGCAAAAGCTTGTAGACCTTTGGGAACAAAATTGCGGATCTAATGTGAAGAATTTTTTGGTAGCTTGGGAAAAGAGGCCTTGAAAGTAGCATGGGAGATAAATCAAAGCAAGGCTTGATAGCATCTGATCCAAGAAAATTAAGGTAGGCCCAAACATAAGCAAGGAGGCACCTTCATCATCTCCCACCATTGGCGATCCCGCTCTTTGGTGTGTCTTCAACTCTATGCCATAGTGGAATATGTGTAGCATTTAACACTCCTCTTGACATCCGCTGGATTTTCTTCCCGTGGTGGTCTCCTGTTGAACCTGAGGGAGAGAGCGCATGTAGACAAGAGGTGAGAGAGATGACACCAACATGTACAAGCCCCAAAGTGTGTGTAGAACACACACTAAGTACACAAATGTAATGGGAACTCCTAGCTATATATAGCATAAGGGTGGGCTCTCTATATAGTTCCAACACCCCCACTCAAATAGGAGTCCTTAACTATGGATGAAAAAACCCTTGGGGTACAAGGGAAAACCCACAACACCATATACATGCACTATTGTATTAATAATTCTTCAAGTTTACAAAATATGTTCCCGAGGAGCTACATCACTTTATAATATACAAAAATCGCCACAAAGGCTCATAAAAATCCTAATGGAAACAAATTTAAAGTTTTACCTGCAGGAGTTACATCACTCTTGTGCCACTGCAAATGTTTTAATAGAGCAGCTTTAGTGTCTTTTATCCCTTGTATATGCTGCTTAATGTGATTTTCATCCTATAATCAATACCAACTCAAGAAACATATCAAAATGTGAAGGTTAGAAATAATCACATCACATTGTCCTTTGAGATGGTTTGTGATGTCGCTCTAGAGATGACATAGAAACAAGCATGATGTCGATGCAATCAGGAGACGACATAGAAACAAATGTAATATCAATTAATCACATGTGCACAGATATATACAAAGCCGAGATGTAATGAACTTATTGGGGCCCCCATGATCTCAACCGCTCACAATGGTCATCATCATGGCTTTACGTACCATGGCATCACGATATTCACATGGCATAAGAGACGCTCGGAAAAGCTTTGAAATAGCAATCATCATGGCTTTACGTACCATGGAATCAGAGACGCTTTCTTCAAATTAGCTAAAAAATTGTAAAATAGTAATCACCATCATGGCTTTACGTACCAACTTATGCTATATATAGCTAGGAGTCCCCACTATATATGTGTACTTAGTGTGTGTTCTATACACACTTCGGGGTTTGTACATGTTGGTGTCATCTCTCTCTCCTCTCGTCTACATGCGCTCTCTCCCTTTGGTTCAACATGGTATCAGAGCCATCCTTCCAAGGCAAGGTTCGGTGTGCAAGACATTTAAGGCGAGGCTCGATGTCCGATGATGTGGTGCGCAACATAGGGCCTTTGGCCTTCCAAGGTAGAGTTTTGACCAAGGAAAGGGTTGATGATTGTGACGAATCTTTGCGACACAACAATCATCGTAACATAGAATCAAAGATAAGTCATCTTTTTTAGTTCGCTCTAAAGGTTCTTCTTTGTCGGTGACTACGACGAAGCTTCGCGACAAAACAAAGGCAGTTCTACGTCAATTTTCCCTGCTTTTGGACGCTTGTAATAGCTAGCTGGTGGTCATGCTTGCTTGTTCTTCTTCAAATAATGTGATGTTTTTCTTCAATATGGGGCAGCCTGCTCAAGGCAGTTCTACATCAATCTGCCCTACTTTTACATGCTCATAATAGCTAGTTGGTGGTTTTGGTAGACCTGCTGCAGAGGTTGACATGGCTTACAAGTAGCAATCTTACGCTAATATATATGAGGACGGGCCCAAGAAGCATAGAGAAGCAAGCAAGTGCATACAATTGCAACAGAGTTGATGTTCCAATAGAGAGAAAGAGAAACATCTTGAATTGGAGCATGCAAGCATGGATCACTTGAAGCAATAGAGGTGTAAGACAGTGAAGCAAACCCGGATTGAGGTGCAGAAGTGTTCCACCTTCTAGCTCCACACAAAAAAAGCATAAAGACACAAAGAGGATCTCTCTCTCTCTCTCTCTCTCTCTATCTATCTATCTATCTATATATATATATAGCTCCAACATCTCCTACATTTTGAGTAAGGGGGAGAACGGATTTGGGCTCTTCTCCAGTGCATCCTTGACATTGGCTACCTTCTTCTTGTTGGGGGAAAGGCAGTTATGGTGGGTGGAATTGAAGATCCATGGCAAGCTTAGGAGCATGAATGTGTAGAGAGAGAGAGAGAGAGAGAGAGAGAGAGAGAGAGTTAGAAGCTGGATACACCCCACGGCATCTAACTACTCGGAGGATATTTTTGTAATTATTCATTCGTTAAGGAAAACCTGATTTTTCACCTTCTAATTATTGGGACTTATAGAAGTTTCCAGATTGTATCCCAGTTTTGATAGTTAGATTGAGTTGATAGTTTTGACCTTAATGAAAAAACATTTTGTCATTTTAAAACAAGTTTGAAGTCTGTGAGTGAGCGTACTTTGTACGAGAGAGAGTGTGAGCTTTGTCTTGATGCTACGTGTGCTCCGGTGGTCGGAATCGAGTGCGGAGAAGTGCAGTGTGTTGCCCCCGACTAGAGCTACACGCCAATACCAACATTAGGCGCGTACGGTCCGACTTTGCGAGCTCCTTCTACGAGCTTCATCGGTTGTTTGGGTGAGCATACGTTGTCCGATTTTGCATTGCAGCATATCCACACGTTCACATTGAGTAGAAATACACATTAGGCACTTTAGATTTCGGAAACGAAGACCTTCAGATTTCGGCCAGACATCCTACGTGTTTCTGCACCGGGTGTTTTGGGTCGGGATTTTGGTTCATAGACCTTAGGGAGAGTGACCTATTGGTATTAGTAGGGTCTCCTTCAAGTTCTATGGTGTTTCGAGATTGTTTGATGGGTATTCGGCTCTAGAAAGCATTGTAGGAAGTTTCCTCTCTTGCACTCTTGAAGGTTGTGACTTAGACAATTGGTAGAGACCTCTGTAGAAATTATTTAGGAGTCTTGGTTAGGAGTCGGTCGAGTGTAGGTTGACACCTTATGCTTGCTTCCACGCGCCTGTGGGTCGATCTTTGTCCTTAGCTGACATTACATGTTAGGTGAGTTCTCGCTGTGCTGACGTCCGTCGCGGCGTATCCGTCCAACATTGGCGCCGCTGCCGAGGACCAAAACCTTAGGTAGGTGACCGAGACTAATCCTTGAGGATTGGGATTTTTGGCTTGCCAAGAGTCTCGCTTTACATTTAGATAGGATTAGAGGGTGGAGGACTCTCTAGGTCTTAGAGGGAGTCTAGGAAGCGTGTGTCTAGCTTAAATCCTTCGACTTAGGTAGACGAGGTTGACTTAGGTAGTTTTAGGTAGTAGTCGATTCCTAGAGTAGGAGTTGGAGTGGTAGAAGCAGTGAGAGGAGAGCTTGAGAGTCCGGAGAGGCCAAAAAGCAACCAAAAACACCATTATCACCATTTCACATGATAGGTAGGAGTAGAGTAAGTAGGACATCATGATTCAGGATCTAGAGCATTTCATGCATGTACACTTGCTTGGTAAAATCATTACAAGTTTGTCAAAGACGCAAAAAGACGTAAAAGTGTGTTTGAAAGCCTAATTTAAGTGCAAAAGTTACTGTGAGTGTTTCTGTTAGATCTACAGAGCATCAGGAGCATTCCTGTCAGAAAAAAAAACTTTAATTTTAAGCAGGAGACATCCTACTACAGGCTAATCTGGGAGGAATTTTGGGATTTTGAGTTGACCAGTGAGTTCAAAAGGTAGGGTTTACCCTAATTTCAACTGGAAAGTGGAAATTTGGCCATATCTTGACAGGATAAGTCCAGATAGACTGAAATTGCCAGACATCCTACCCAAATAGTGCCAAAACATTATTTTGGGACCAAAACCATAAGATGGCTGCATGAGCATGTCTTGCATGATATATTGAGTGACTAAAAGGGGTTTCACCTCATTTGGGTAAGAAAATTGGGTTCAAAGCGGACTTTAGCACTTTTGACTAAAAAAGCAAAAACAGATGAAATTTGGGACTTCTGACATCCAAAACAAAATCTAATCATACCACTGGGTTACTGACATCAAGGGGAAGCTGTGGGACAAATCTGGGGTCAAACAGGCCAAAAAGACATCCTACGCGTAGGATGTCTTCTGAGTGATTTTGGACTCCACCAAAGTGATCAACAAGTGAAGGGGAGCCTGGGTTTTGAGTTTGAAGCCATTCTGATGAAAAAGACATCCTACGCGTAGGATGTCTAATGCAAGAAATTGAAGCCAGACTTTGACTTTGAGCATAGTAAGGTGTTATATAGCCTAAGACAAGCCTCCTACTCAATTTTGGTCCAATTTGAAGTTGATTAGACTAATCACTACCATCAACAGGACGTCGGAACAAATTTTTGATTCTTTGACCAGCTAGTAGGTGTCCAAATCTAAAAAGTAAAAGCAGCTGTAAGCTCAGCACAACAAGAGGGTACAACAGTGCAAAAATCCAGGCAAAACACAGCAGGAGACATCCTATGCGTAGGATGTCTATTGGGACATACTGCAAAGAAAATTTGACCTGGCATAGACAGTGAGGTTCCATTTGGCTTAAGGGTTCCAGAACTTCTTTCAGAAGTGAATTTGAACCTTGTTTGCCCATTTGACGAAGCAAAAGACTGAATTTAAACTTTTTCGCATAAATTGACCAACAACGGAGAGTAGTACAGTTTCAGATTAGCAAACCTAATCCAGAACATCAGCAGTGCATAAAATACAGTAGTGGTTGAGATTAACTCTCCAGTTATACCAATCATTACTAAGATAACCTCTAGCAGATAAATGCTTTGATTCGATTGCCGAAATTAAAATGCTTGTGAACAGGTATATTCAGCAACAGAGTAAGAAGTTGTGCAGAAACTGACCCATTGCCAGGTGAGTGGTTGAATTTGTGATAAATTGCATTGATAAGTTTGATGAATTTAAGATCAGGAAGATACATTGTTAGAGACCAGAAAGTGGCAGGTGACCAAGGTAGCTTAGTGTCCACAGAAGAGAGTGTAACTCAGGCAAGGCTAGATCCGCTAGCACCGATTATTGAGGAAGGTAGTGATACTGACACTTTGTCAGAAAAATCTTTCTTCATGATGGGTAGTCGATAGCCAGGAGGTTTCACCTATGATGGACCTATGCGAGGAGGAAGCACCTCCCAAAATCCTTTGAATGATTCCAGGCTCACGATGATCTTCTTAGAGGGAACAAACTCGAGAGGAGCCCTAGTCTATTCAGACTATCGAGGCCGCCAATGCATTTGTATCTTTGAGCTGGCCGGAAGAGAGACCAGTGTATGATGATGGAGATAGATTCCGAGACAAAAAGGGGGACCACTATTTAATAGTTAGTAACCCTGAAGATTACAACAGATATGGAGATAACGTGGCGAAAGGGAAAATGGTTTCAGAAACTCAATAACCACCACCAAACATTGATCGGCCCAGAGCTATATTTATGTATGATAAGAAAACAACCAGGGTTCCAACTTATAATGAGAATGTGGGAATCTACAAACATGAGAGCGAGGGTATAGTCTCTTACTTTCGCAGCAAAGAACCATACGTAAACGAACTAAGCAAAGACAAGGTTCTTTACTTATTTTCTTATGAAACTGCTACGGGGAAGGGCATAGTTTTTGTTGATAGATACGGACGAGAATACCAACGTATTCTCCCAGAGGAAGTAGAGAGAGCAATAGGCCTAGGAGCATCAGCATATGCCCTTGAGGAAGTGCCAAGAGCCGCCCACACCCCAAGCAAGTCAACGAATCCTTTTTCAGATGAGTATGACACTACTTCACATTCCACCAGACCGCAAGCATTCAACAACCAAGACCAACCAACAAACTAGCCATCATTGCAGGCATGGCTTCGATAGAGTGCAACAATGGAACCAGACCGAAACCGAGATGGTTATCAAGCCGCACAAGGACTCAGGGATTTGCAAGAACCACCACTCTATTCAAGGTATCAGGCAGAGAGTAAGCCAAAGACTCAAGGGTCAACATAGCCTGGAGAACCACCCATGGAACGAGTTTGAAGAGAAGAACCACCTCCAGCGAGAGCCGTTAGAAATTATGGCTTAGGAGCACCATTGGGAGAGGAACCAGCCTATTACAGAAGGTCTGAGGAGGTGTATCGACTGGGACGCGGTGATCCAATGATGAGGTTTGTAGACCATCAAAGAATTAGACCCTCTCAAGTGCAAAAATGGGTAAACAAGAAATACACAGGAAGCCGAGACCCAAGAGATCATGTAGCAGCCTTTGTGCGTGTAGTTAGAGCCGAAGGGGTGTTAGATTTTCCCACCCAATTTGCAGGGTTTGGACTAACCCTAGAGGAAGATGCTGCCACCTGATTTGACTCTGTAGAGCGTAGAGACTTTGAGTCGATGGAGGAAGTGTTTGACGAGTTTATTGAGGAATTCTCTCAAAGGGGAATAGCTCATAATACAGTCTCACAAATCCATAAATTCAAACAGAAAGACGGATAATCTGTACGAAAGGCAGCCCTAAGACTAAAAAGATATGTTAAGTTCTGTCCTGTTGAAGAACTGCCAACTCAGTTTAGACTTATGCTGATATTCATCCAAGGACTAAGGAATGCAGATCTCCAGAAAGACTTGCATATGAAGAGGAGCATGACGTTGAATGATTTGACCAAGGAGGCTCTTTACCTTGTGGACAATTGTGCGGTCTACAAGGAAGGGGAGTTCAAGGACCTTAATGAAGATTCATCTTCACAGCAAAGTGGAAGCAAGTCTTCTAAGACAATACCAAAAGGAGAAGTAGCGGTAAACCAGGAGCAGCTCGTAGATGAAGTGCTAAAAAAGATCAACTTGTACACCAAACCCCAGGCTAAACAGCCCAAGTGGTGTGCTATTGAACAAAAATGGACAAACCATGGGACCCAGGAATGTTATTATAACAAGGGATGTGTGAGAGAGAGACCTTATGCTCCCCAAGCTAGAGTAGCTTCCCCTCAAGTTCCATCGATGCCTAGATATCAAGCAAGCAACTTACCAGGACCTGTAGGTGTAGAAAGACCACAACCGGTGTTGGGGAAACAACCACCCCTACTAGGATTACGACCAGGTTGTATAAGATACACACCAACAGTAACTGAATTAGAAGAAAAGGCTTTGGTGCCTATGCATGCATATTATGAAGATCCCAATGGATATGCGGCAAAACCTGTCTATTATCCACCGAAAGAACCCTCGACACCAGAACCATGGAGCATGATAGGGAATCAAGGACCACCAACTGCTGCACAGGCCGCGGGAGAAGGAAGATATAGCTTAGATGAACGAACACTGATGTTCATAGCCAATGGAGGCATGGGCGGACAGAGATATGCTTACCAACAAAGAGGAGCTCAAGGAGCACCTCAACAACCCAAGGGACCTTGCCACAAGTGTGGAGGAGACCATTGACTGAGAGACTGTTCTCATGATGAAATCATTAGAGTCAATGCGTATTTCCCAGAATGGGGAATTACTCATTTGATTCCCGATTGCCCTAAAAACCCTAGCAAAGGAGCAAAAACCACCTTGAACATGTTAGAACAATACCTTCCAGTGGAGGATCGGAAAATGAAACAATCATACCTATTCAGGCGGTAACACGGGCCCAAGCCCAAAGAAGGACGACTGAACCCATAGTTGAAGAACCAAAAACCGATGCCCAAAGTTTAGAAACGAAAAATCAGAAAAGCACTTGGAAAGCTAGAAAGGCGCGTAGGAAAGCCAGGAAAGAACGAGAGCAAACAAACCTATCCGAGGAGTTGAAACATACCAAGGACAGATTGGAGTAGTTAGAGGATTTAGCTAGCTTAAGCTCACACACCACAGCAGTAATAGCACCCAAGGAAATAGCAGAACCCAAAAGTGCAGGATCAGGAGGATCTGTACTGGCAGACAAGGTAAACGAGCAGTTGGATGCGCTTCTAAAATCTTATGAAGCTCGACTTAAAAAGAACCAAACCCAGGAGCAAAGGTGGATGACTTACCCATATGCAGAAATAGAAAAATAGAGGTTGGATATGTGTAGAAAGATGATCGAGACGGCTCAATCATTGATGGAAGAACCCTGGGTAAACTTGCAAATTGGAATGAGGCACCAGCTCCAACCCCTATCCAACCAACGCCAGAGAAACCTGAGGAAACAAAGGAAAGACTCACTAATGACTATGAATCCAGAGGAGAGCCTATCATAGTGCCAAATACCACAGATGGGGCAAGTGACGGGTTCCAGCCTAAAATATTGGCAGAAATGGGTAAGGACTGTAACGGTCTAGATGAATTGTGGAAGCAAATCCGTGACTCCAACGAGGCTAATAGGATGAGCAACCACATGAATAGCACGAAAAAAGAAAAGAATGTGATCTTACCTCCTATTGAAGAATTTGAGGCAAGATCTAATATGAACTTTGAGATACATTCACAAGGGGGAGACCAAGGATCCATTAGTTCGGGGCATAGCCAACCAGACTCTTTGAGAACTTTACCCTCTTACCTAGGAGAGTACGAAGCTAAGTCGGAAGTCAGAGCAATCCCATCTCAAAGACTTTCTTCTAACAAGGTGATGGATTCGCAAGGATTGATTGAGTTGTTATCCACTCCGGTGGCATGCACAATCACGTTAGCAGAACTCCTAAGGTTAAGGCCAAACATGTGGACCACAGTAGGAAAATGCCTAGAAAAATTTGGAGTGAAAGACCCCACCTTCAAGCTACAAGAAGGGATTAGAGAGTTGGACAGACCTCAACTAAACACTAGGCCAGTACCATTGAATAAGGTTGGAGAATATTGCGAGGGAGATGACGGAAACACCACGCTACCGGTAGAATTCCAAGGAGTAGTTTCCAAGGCTATTCTTGACAGTGGAGCGGGGGTTGCAATTGCCACCAAGGAAATCTGGAAAAAATGGGGAAAACCAGCTTTGAGGGATACCAGAATGAAACTGCAATTGGCAGATGGGTTCATGGAGAAGCCATTAGGACTCTTAGAAAAAGTGATTGTCACTTTGTGCGGAATTGAGTGTGAGCATACATTTGCAATAGTCGATTTCGACAAAAAGAACAATTATGAGATCATCTTGGGACGACCATTCATGCGACAACTGAAGATGGTCCAAGATTGGGTTTATGACCACATATACCTCAGACATGGCGAGACAACAACTAAAATACACCTGAAAGACCATAGTTACAAAGATGTGAACCAAACACCTATGGAAGAGTTTGATTCAGCTACAGTAGCAGGATCATAACTACCAGCATGGTTAGGGCAACCAAAAGAGCTATGGATGTGCGGAGCTTCACATTGTGGAAGCTTAAGAAAAGAGGAATGCGTATTAGAAAGAGCAATTGAGGACAAGGAGTATATTTCGGAACCTTTCCCTGAAGATGCCTTGGAACCTCTAAAATGGGAACACATACTAGCAACATTGGATGTCTGTACCATTACCGACAGTCCAACAACAAAATTTTGTGATAAGGATGGCTATGATGTGTTACACTATTACATGGTAAGCGTTGTACCAGAAAAGGAGACGGTAGAACCACCAGAACAAGAATAGTTTTACAACTCCTCTGAACATTTGGAAGTAAATGATGATGCAGATAATGAGTGTTCAGACACCTCAAGTGAGTGTGTAAGGGAAGCCGAGAATATCAAGTTTTATGATTTTTCTAACCAACACCCTAGACGCCAAGAACGCTATAGGAGGAAACGAGCAGGAAACAAAGCGAGAGAGAACTTGATGCCCAGGATAAAAGGTAAAACTCACTATTTGATGCTTGTAAAAGAAGAGTATTGTGTAAAAGATCAAATATCAGGAAAATTCTCAAAAAATCGAATAGAACGAACGCGAGAGGAAATAAAACAGGTACGAAAAGCTAAAACCGAAACAAAATCACAAAAATCTGAAAAATCAAAAAAAGAAATAACAAAGGACCAAGAGTGGACCAAACTGGAGCGTAAACAGAAATACCAAGAACTGAAACGGTCTTTGAGGGAGATATGGACTACGGAAGAAGATAGTGATGGTAAAGGGGAGTCAGAAAAGGGGAACATGAATGTACCATCACACTATCGGAAGTTTACTATCCAGGACAAAAAAATCATCATGACACCACCAGTCAGGGAAAGAACCAACCAAGAATCTTACGATGGGCCTGAAAATGCAAAAAAGATAGACCTCGCGGAACCAGCTGAAAAGCCTTAGACGATCTATATAGCTAACGATTTAGAGCCTGAGGAGGAAGCACAACTAACACAACTTCTCAAGAAGTATAAAGATGTGTTCGCTTGGTCCTATAAAGACCTAAAAGGAGTTGATCCATTCATATGCCAACATACAATTCCTTTGAAATCAGATGCAAAACCTAGCAAACAACGTCCTTATACATATAATGACACATTTGCTAAACGAATCAAAGAAGAGATTGATAAACTAATGGAAGCTGAATTCATCTATGAGATCGAACATACAGATTGGGTGTCACCAATTGTGGTAGTTCCCAAAAAGAATGGAAAACTGCGCGTGTGTGTAAACCTCAAGAAGGTGAATGCAGCAACCATAAGGGATAATTATCCCTTGCCAATTACAGAAAATGTACTTGAGCGAGTGGCCGGGAAACGGGCTTATTCCTTTCTGGATGGGTTTTCAGGATACAACCAACTGGCAATAGCAAGGGAGGATCAACACAAAACAACGTTTGCCACAGAATGGGGGATTTATGCGTATCGAGTTATGCCATTTGGCTTAACTAATGCACCAGCCACTTTCTAGAGGTTAATGACTCACGCATTCAAGGAATATCTAAGAATATTCTTAGAAATTTACATGCATGACCTGTGTGTACACTCTCTTCTGCGAGAGAAACATATGGACCATTTGCAAAAGGTCTTTGAAAAGTGAAGGACATATCAAATCTGTCTTAACTCGGAAAAGTGTGTATTTATGGTTAAGCAAGGACGAATCTTAGGACACATTGTCTCAAGAAATGGCATAACCACAGAACTAGACAAAGTCAAAGTCATTGTAGACCTGCCTAGGCCTACTAATGCGAAACAAGTGCAATCCTTTATGGGACACTGCGGATATTATCGAAGATTCATATACATGTATGCGGTTATCGCACAACCTCTCTATCGTTTGCTAGTCAATTTTGAGTGGACCGAGAAGTGTGAAACTTCATTCCAAATGCTGAAGAAAAACCTTATATCAGCACCTGTACTAAAGGCACCAGATTGGGAAAAGATATTCCATGTGCACATTGATGCTTCAGCATATACCATTGGAAGTATTCTAGCTCAACCTGGAGATGGAGCAATGGATTTTCTAGTTTGCTATGCGAGCCGATAGTTAAACAGTGCAGAAAAGAACTACACAACCACCAAGAGGGAAGGGTTATGAATGATTTATGCTGTAGAGAAATTTCGGCATTATTTGCTTGTGCAAACAAATTTGTGTTCTTCACAGATCATCAAGCTCTTTTATACCTAGTAAATAAACCTTGCAATACAGAGAGAATCGTACGCTGGTTTATTATATTGCTAGAATTTGACTTCACAGTGGTGGTCAAAAAGGGTAAAACCCATCTATGAGCGGATCATCTTTCAAGGATACACAACGGGGAAGCTCCTGAAGGAGTAGATGATGACATACCAAATGCTTATCTTTTCAACATTGAAATGGTACCCAAATGGTCTCAAGAAATTGTTAGTATTCTTTCCTTCGGAAGTGAGTTTGATAATACGAAATGCGGATTCAAACAGCAAACAATTCGACAAACAAAAAACTTACAGTTGATAGCAGGACGGCTGTATCATCTTGGATCTGACCTAATCCTACGATTATGTATAAATCCGGAAGAATTCGAGTGCTACCTTGAAGAGGCACACGTCCAGGGTTGTGCATTTCATTGTTCAATAGTGAAGACACACCAGAGACTGAAACAGTTAGGGGTTTACTGGCCAACTATGTATGCGGATACACATTCTTATGTTACCAATTGTACAATATGTAGTGCCAAGCGACCAGTGGATCACGCAACTTTGTTTCAGGTAAAGATAACACCTGCATGGAATCAATATATCATTGACTTCTTAACCACCAGAACGTTCCCTGAGAACATCACAAGAGCACGGGACAAAGCTGTAGAGCTGGAAGCTCGCGACTTTCAGTTAATTGAGAACCAACTCTATAAGCGGGGAAAGGACAATCAACTTAGAATCTGTGCAAGTGAAAGCGAATACCTGCTGATTCTAGAACATGCACATAGCGGAATAAGTGGAGGCCATTTTTCGGGTGATAAGACGGCAAAAATTGTCTTAACCGCAGGAATTTGGTGGCCTACATTGCACATGGATGCTGGAGAGTTCGTAAAGCGTTGTGATGCATGTCAACGCACCAAGATGCCAATAAAAAGAGATGAGATGCCATTACGGCCAATGATGGGAGCAATGAACAAAGAGAAACATTCGGGAGAATTTTATGTTATTGGCATGGGTGAACGGGATGTAATTCTGGGAATGGATTGGTTGGCTGCGAATCATGCTTTGATTGATTGTGAGAGGGGTCAATTGGTTTTTAAAAACAGAGATGGTCATGCGATTAAAGCTGAGGAGAGAAATACTAAATCACTTCTGATTTCTGCCATGAAACTTTTGAGTAGGGTGAGACAAGGGTGTGAGACATTTCTTGTGTTTGCTAACGAGATTAAAGAAGAATTTGGGAATAAACAGAAAGAAACAAATCCAAAATTTGTAGAGGATCTCTTACATGAATTTAAGGATGTGTTCCCGGACAATCTTCCTGGCATTCCTCCACCTAGAGCGGTAGACCATGCCATAGATCTATATCCAGGAGCTCCATACAGGTTCAACATTGATGATCTTAAAGAGCTCAAGATACAACTTGATGATCTTTTGAAAAAGGGTTTCATTAAACCTAGTGTATCTCCTTGGGGTAGTCCTGTGTTATTCCAAAAGAAAAAGGATGGTACATATAGGTTATGCATTGACTACAGAGGATTAAACAAACAGACCATCAAGAACAAATATCCTCTTCCTCACATAGATGAATTGCTTAGCCATTTGAGTGGTGCCACAATATTTTCAAAGGTCTACCTACCATCAAATCCGCATCAAGGCTGAGGACATTCCAAAGACTGCTTTTCGTACACGTTATGGGCATTATGAATTTACAGTTCTTGCTTTTGGTTTGACTAATGCACCAGCAACTTTCATGTGCTTAATGAATAATATTTTTCACCCATATCTTGATGACTTCATTCTGGTATTCTTGGATGATATTTTTGTGTATTCTAAGAATGAAGAAGATCATGCATTGCACTTAAAGAAAACATTTGAGGTTTTGCGTGAACATAAATTGTATGCCAAAGCAAGTAAGTGTTCTTTTGCAAAGGATCAGATTGTGTATTTGGGAAGAGTGATTTCTAAAGAGGGGATTCACATTGATCTTGAGAAAGTTAAGAATATTGTGGAGTGGCCAACACCTAAGTCATTAAGGGATGTGAGAAGCTTTATGGGTCTAGCATAATATGAGAGAGCACACATTAAAGATATCTCTAAGATAGCAAATCCTTTGACCGAATTGACCAAGAAAGACAAGGGTTTTGTGTAGACTTCTACCTGTGAGACTGCTTTTGAGACCTTGAAGGCTAAAATAGCGGAAAATTGTGTTTTAAAAGTTCCTGAGATGGGAAAACCATTTGTTGTGTCATGTGATGCTAGTGGTGAACAATTAGGTTGTGTTTTGACCCAAGAAGGAAGAGTGGTTGCATATGAGTCTAGGAAATTAAGACGACATGAATTGAACTATGAAACACATGATCTAGAATTGCTTGTTGTTGTTCATGCATTGAAACATTGGCGTCATCTTTTGCTTGGTGTCAAATTTGAATTGCGTACTGATCATCAAAGTTTGAAGTATATTTTCACTCAGCCATTGCTAAACAACAGACAAAGGAGATGGATTGAATTTTTGGCTGAGTATGATTTTGATTTGAAGTATTTGTGTAGAAAAGAAAATAAAGTTGCAGATGCATTGAGTCGTAGGCCCATGTGTAATTTGTTGGCTGTTGGGCGGTCCAATTTGATTGATTAGATACATGCTGAAGTTGAAAATGATTCCTTTTATATGCCTATTTTGAAATTCTTGCGTGAGAATACTGGTGAGATGTATGAAAACAGATATCACTTGTATAAGGGAAATCTGTATCATTATGACCGCTTGTGTATTCCTTAAATTCTTCTTTTAAGAGTCAAATTCTGCATGAGTGTCATAATTCACCTTTCTCTTGTCATCCTGGGTTAAATAAAACATATGAGAAGATTAAAACCTCATTTATATCAAACACAAAATCTCTAGCTTTTAGCAAGACAAATTGTACAAACATGGTAAGGATGGGATATTGAGACTATGTGTAAGAATCCATCTACTACCTCAAACAGGCTCATATACAAAATACGGGGTTTCACAATGGAGAAACGCAGACAGGCCAATGGCTAGAGAGACTGGGAGTCTACTGGCCAAACATACCACACTGTATCCATACATATGTAAAATCATGTGATAGATGTACAAAACAACCTCCAGTGGAGCATGCCACCCTGTTTCTAGTAGTACAAGCACCCAAATGGAGTACTCACATAGATGAGTACTTAAAAAAATAAGACCTTCCCAGAGGGATGGGGCAAGACAAGAATGACAACTGTAGAAGAAGAGGCCAAACATTATTTGCCCATTGCCAACCAACTGTATAGGCGGGGAAAGACAAACAACTACAACTGTGTGCTACAAAAAGCGAATATTACGTTATCTTAGAACAAGCACACTTAGGACAGCCAGGGGGACATTTCTCTACTGATAAAATAGCAAAGCTCGTGCTACACTCAGGCATATGGTGGCCAACCCTATTTATGGATACGAAGACCTATGTCAAATGATGTGATGAATATCAACGCACAAAACCACCCCTACGGACAGATGAAATTCCACTCAAGCCAATGATGGGGATACATGATTTTGCCAAATGGGACATTGGCTTTATTGGTTCCATCATACCTCCAGGATACAGGTCGCACGCACAATACATCATAGTAGCAATAGACTAAATGGCAAAATGGAGAGAAGCCAAGGCAACACAAAAGAACCATGCACAAACTACAACTCAATTCCTTTTTGAGCACATCTTTACAAGATATGGTCTACCCATAGAAATAGTGAGCGTTAGGGGAACACACTTTTTAAGCGACATCATTGAGAGCCTCATTCACGAATTCATGGTGGTCCATCGCAAATCAGCACCCTGCACTCTATCACCCGTAGGCTAATGGGCAAGCAGAGAGTACCAACAAAATATTATGCACTGTACTCACCAAAATAGTCAGTAAGTCAAGAAATGATTGGGATCAAAAGCTGCACACAACATAATGGGCCTATAGTATAGCTTTTAAAACTTCCATCGGGATGGCTCCCTTTAACCAGGTGTTTGGGATTAATGTAATCCTACCCATGGAATTCTTAATAAAAACCCTACAAGTGGCAACACAATTAGAATGGACGGGCCATGAGCTATCGGAGAGACTAGACACCTTAAGTCGAGCCAAGAAAGTCGGAATTCTTTTGAAAGAAAACACCAAAAGTTCAAAGCAAGGACTTGGAACATGGCAAATATGAAAAGATTCGGCACAAGTTGGATTTTGAGCCAACTTCTAAAGGATCAAAATTGCAGATCAAACACCATTTGTCAACCAAACATCAGAATGAAGAACGGTTCGAACTATAGGTGATATGAACAATAAGATATGATCAATGGGGGTATGTATGAATGGAGCATTCCGGGTAGACTAGGAACATATAGTCAAATGGGGGAACATTAGCTCATTTGCATTCAAAGGGAGAGAGAGAACCATAGAAGCATAGAGTTTTTGGATTTGTTTTTGCCCGCTGCAACCACCTCGGTAGCTCTTACTACACCGGATTTGACATGTATGATCATTAACCTTACCAAAACATGTGTGTGTGCCCCATATTGCGTCAACATTGCCAAAACAACAGACGAGAGCAGTGCAAAGTCACAAAATCTATAAACTAACAGGGCCATTGGGGAATTTCAAAACTCATCAAAAACCAAAAACCTTTCATTAGTAGACCCCAAATAGACGGTAGAATCAAGCAGGACAAAAACAGCAGCAAAAGGTGTTGGAACATGGATCACGATCCATGTTCCTCAAACCCTAAAATCAGAGAAATTTGTATAGGAGCACCCAGAGGTTGCCAGGAACAAACTCCTATAGCTCGAATTTCAAAATGCATCCCAATATGGATCGCGATCCATGTTCCTTTTTGTCAAAATCAGGGCAAGAGTGGCTCACTAGTTGGGGAATGCAAAAATATGACTGATGCTGCAAAAATAATCACAAAAATTGCTCTTAAGATAATAAAATCCTCATTGTTTGCTACCTTCAGTCTGCAAATGTTCTTCTGGTCATTTTCAAAGGGAAAAGGGGAGGATTCTAGTAAAAACTCAGGGAGAGGACAAATGGTAGGATGCCATCAAAACTTACGAAGTAGGGCTAAAAGCAGAGTTCTTGAGAAGTTTCCACATTGAAGTTGAATACTGTGAGTTTTGTGTTTCTTTCGATTGATTGTGTCTCCCTTGGGCGGTGTTACATTGTGAATCCAAGTATACCAATGTGCTCACAGGTGAAAGCTCTCTCTTTCTATGTAAGTTTCTCACGATGAAGTTGTGTTTCTAGATGTGCCCATCTACGATCTATTTCCATTCCTTACACACATCTAGCTAGATTTTTGGCCATAAGGATAGGTGGAGCATGTCCTAAGGAAGCTATAGAGTGCTTTGGGGGCTCAGAATTGACATGCCCAAAATAGGCTATTTATCCTAGAAATAATTTTTTCCAAGTGTCAGAAATGACATTTGAGCATATGGGGATGCTTAGGATACTTTGCACATTCTAGGTATTAGGTTTCATTTCATTAAAGCCGTTTTTTCTTTTTCTCTTTTGGCTTTCATCTTGTCTCATTTTGCCTTCTAGGATTTCCTACGGGTTCGGACATACAAATTTTCTAGCTCGGTTTGACTGATTGGGGCATTCCTTGCAGCCTCATGTGCTTGAGCTCTAGTTACCGCATTTATCAAAATGTTTGGTTTTGTTTCTGATCCACTTGAGCTTGACACAATTCTCATCTTGTTCATGGTTGCTTTCCCTTTGTTGTTAGGGTTTTTTGGACAGTGTGGAATGAGATGATCAGTGGTACATCCATCACAAAACCCAAAAAATATAACCCGTTCTCCTTTGTTTGGACAAACCATTGCCCAATGATCACCGCCACATTCATAGCATGGTCCTACAGGTGGTAGAGAAGCTTGTGGAGCCCCCATCGGTTGTCCTACTCATATCCACAAGTAACCATCCGTATTGAATCTGCTTTTGAATATCCTTAGAATCTCCTTGATCAAATACCATTAAAAAGAAAAAGCATTGATAGGCCCCACAATATACTAGAGCATTCTTTGAAGCAATGTGTAGCACCCACATCCCATAAACTCCTAGCAACTTAAGCTCGTTATACGAGTAAGCCTTAAAGAGCATTCACTCCCTTTTACTGGCAGCCAAACCATTACTGACATAAGCATCAATAAAAAAATATCACCCAAATCTTACCATAATTGGCATACTGTCCAAGGAAATGAAAAACCCTCTGAACTTTTTAAAGTATCTACGATGATTTAGCATCATCGCCCCCTCTAGCTTCATAGCCTTTCAAAAAACCTTGGGACTCTCTGGACCTGTATCATCATATAAATTTTTATCTGTCTGCTGGAATTTTAACTTGATCATGGAAAATAGATTTAGCCTATAAATCTTCATCTATAGCATCCTCGGAAAAATCAATCTGCAAAATATCAACATTCAGCAAAATTGTAGGAGTTATCTCCTCGTTGAGCCTATGCATAAGCATAGATTTAGAATTCGTGTCAATAATCTTTTCACAAACAACATGATCTAGGAAATCTTAATACTCATCAATATCATCCTCTGCTTCCTCCTCATCTGCATCCATGCTTTTCAACAATCCATCATTACACTGTAAAGGCTCATCTGGCACCCCCTCTGAAGAGGTACACGCATTAAAAGGCTCTTCTATAATGCTATAATCATCTCCTTTAGGTCTAATCAAGAGATCATCGATTATGGGATCTTCTTCTGTGATAACAGAATCTGCAAACATATTATTAGTAGCAATCATAAGTTCATTGGTATTCTCAGGCTCATCCTGTGTTGGTTCCACAATCTTGGTCACTTCGTCCCCTATTTTATATATAATAGCTTTATTGATGCAATCATCTATAGCAAACATGTTGTCCTGCTCGTCTATAGTGCTGATAGTTTCATTGATATCTTGTAGAGGCTCATCTGCTTGATGAATTTCTTCAGAATAACCCATGTCAAGGTTAGCATCTTGTGAATCACTTGTTGTACAGTCTAGCTCTTCACTAGAACCATTATCGGAGGTAGCTTCCATGCGAGCAATCTTTGAAAAAAATCATATATTTTTGTTTTAGCATTAAATTCATTGTTTAATTATGATTAATTATGGCTTATGAAAGAGATTACGGCTTGGGTTATGGCTTCTTTGATTAGAGTGGCCATGGAATCTTGGATTAGAGTGGGCTATGGAAGCTTGAAAAAGGATTAGAATGCTCAAAGCTTATGGCTTTTCCCCTCCTCATACATCAGAGTACATAAACTTAAATATCTCCTAATAGGCGTAGAACTAGCCCTTGTGCGTGAGACGCAAAAATGCTCAAAATGCTGTTTTCCGTGTCTTGCCGCGGCCGGCCGACTTTTTCTGCTTCCCTCATGGAGAGGTGTGAAGTCTCTCACACACTTTCCTTTTTACCACTGACCACATGTCTTCCTCTACCCAAGTTGTCTTGCATGTCTTAAGATCTTTTTCACATGTAAAACCTTTTCTTCGAGCAAAAAATCTCTATGCTTAGGCCTTCATAACCACATGAAACATAAAAATCTTGGATCTCCTTGCTTGTTGTCGAGCCCTAGTCACTGCTCAACAAACGTGTAAGCTTCAAATAGACTTTTTTTGCTTCCCTTTGCTCTTTTTCCCATCATGGAAGCGGAGCTGTACGGCATCGGTAGTCAATGGCCGATGGTCGGTGGCTAGAATTCAATGAACGGTGGCCAATTTCAAATTGTACTTTTCTTCTCAATGGCGGCCAATCACAGGCACATGGGAGAATTCAACTCGGACTTGTCTACACATGGCTGCCTCTCATGAGAGAGGAAAACCCTTTTATCCTATAAAAGGAGGCCTTTCCCACACACAAAAACAGATTGAAGGGGGAAGTATAGTAGCTCATTGTGAAGTTGGGTGTGGGATGGTGAGAGTGAAGCAAGGAAAGAACTCTATAAAGGGTATAATCACTTTGTAGCCTACTTCTTGTTTGAAGTACTAAAGCCATTGAGTGGCTGCTTTCCCGTGGATGTAGCTTACATTGGGTGAACCACGTATATCGTGCTCTCTCTCTCTCTCTCTCTCTCTCTCTACTCTATAATCTCTTGTGTGTGAAAACTTGTCTCTCTCCATTAAGTAAGCTACTCTTTTATTTACTTAGCTACATTCTACTTCCTAATATCTGGAACCTATAATTGTATGCACGACCACTCAAAGTTTCAAAAGTACTAGGTAAAACTACACATGACAGGTTGTTAATAGCCTACTATCCTACACCATAAGGGTCATGTAAAACAATTGCATGTGCATTGCTCTTTTCCTCCTATCTCTTCTACTGCCACACTCTCTCACACCCCCACACAATTGTGCACACACCTAAAGAGATATACATTGCCCGTACATTCCTTCTCTTGTCCGCAATGAAATTCCTTACTAGTGTCCTCCCTCTCTCTTCATATCTTTGTCGTTCTTCTCTAATCCCTCTTTTGCCCAACTCAGCTCCACCACAAGCAAGAGACCTGTGAGGCCCAGCATCTCCAACTCACTGCTTGTTGCCAGTTGAAATCTTTCTCTAGTCTACTCCAACCATAAACATTATGGTTTAGCTGGTCTTTAATATCTGTAGCACAACTATCGTGGCATGAGAGCTCTTCTCAACAATTAAAAGCACGACCTTTACAAAATAAGCTAAATGGTGAATAAATTTGCAAAGAACTCCAACTCACTTGGTTATTGGAAGCAACTCCTCCATAACTACCTTAGCTTGCTTCAAAATGCCTCTCACAAAACATGCACCCAAGTTCAATGGAGAGAAAGCCTACTTGATTTGAGCAGGCTTTGAGCATGGGTTTATGACTGTATGTGAAAGAGCTATAGAGAATCTCAAATAATCCACTACATAGAATATACACTCTAATCTAAGCTACTAACATTGTCAATGTAAGAAATTATCAAAACTAAGTACTTATGAGATTAAGCTTAGGTGTAGCACCAAAATTTCAACCATCACAAAAGTTAAGACTAGACAAACAGGTGCACTTAGAAACATTTCAAAGACACCATGTAATACATACAACTCACAAACACATTGTTAATAGTCCTAACAAGCTAGTGCCCCTGTAATGAGACAACCTGCATACTTGTGCTTTGGAGGCATCAAATATAAAACTTTGTCTCTTGTCACTTGACAATAAGAGCAAGGAGATGATCTTAAAAGTTTTTTTTTCCTAGTTCTCTAAGGTCAACAAGAGCTTCACGTTGTCAGGAGTTTTTTTTAGCAAGGGATTGCGCATATGTACATACACATGCATGGTGCATCAAATAAAGGATTCCCATTTTCTAGAGCCAGGTGGTTACGTGGGGCCCACATGTGTACAGGTAGGACAGCATGTATATATTGCATCGATTTTCATCATCACCAGGACCAGTGTGTTTTTCCTATAATAATGAGCAGTTGTTAGCGCATAAAACTTCTGGACGAAGCTATCCACGGGCCGACGACATGAGGTAACCAGGTGTGTCAGATGGCATCTAGTGGCGTCAGGAGGTCGAATGGGGTCAATACTTGCACGTGGAGAAGTACGGACACAAAGTGGGTGTTTCCTTGTGATAATTATGCAAAAAGTTCATCATCAAAACTATATTTGGGGGCCACTTCACGTGGTGGCGGGATGCATTATTGGAAAAAGTTGAGTGCCAAGTGTGCGGATGGATGCAGCAGGGTGACAACTATGCACTGCGAGGCCACTTTTTGGCCAGTTCGGGGTGCGTTTGAGGGCATCTAAAAGGCCAAGGGTGCCCAAGTAATAAAGCTAAGTGTGGGAACTGAAAAAACAGAGAGAAGACAAGAAAAAACGTGGAGAGAAGAGGAGGAACATCCGCAATTGTGTTTTTTCTCATTTTGGAGCCTGTTTTGGTTGTAAACTGCTCATTCGAGGTCGGATTTGAGCACTTTGACATTGTAGATTGGGGTTTTGGTCCGTTCCGGACGCGATGGCACTGTCCATTTTGCCAAATTTTCCACTATTTTTTTGCTTTTTTGGCTGTGTAAGTTTCTCCTATGAGCGAAGCTTCTTCTCCAGTTTGTGATTGTATCTGGCATACTTTACCCATATTGTGTGAGCTATTTGCCCCATTGGTGTTGGCCCAAGCTCAATTTTATTTGAACATCATAAATTCTCCTCTTTTGAGTTGAGTTTTTTGGGTGTGTGTGTGTGTGTGTGTCTCTGTGTGGAGTTTGAGCTGAGTTTTTTGGGTGTGTGTGTGTGTCTCTCTGTGTGGAGTGGGTAAATGGGTAGTCTCTCTCCTGTCACTCCATAGGTGTGTTCCCTGTCTTGGCCAGGTGGGTTGTGTAAGCCGAGTGGTGTCCCATAGTGTGTGTGTATATCCTCCCAAGAGTGTGTGTCGGGTCATTATAGAGGCGTTCTCTGTGTTTCCATCCCGCTCACATTCTTTTGGTGCCCCCACGGAGGATCTTCTTTGAGTACCTTCAGCTTCGAGATTACAGGTTACAGGTTACAGGGACAGGTACAGGTACAAGTGATTCACAGAGGTACAGGTATCTGGAGTAGAGTGATACATTGGCAAGTGGGAGTCATTTGGAGTTGTCGTGGGTATGCATCATTTGGCGTCTTTTTGAGCGCATTGTCTGTTGGTATTGTACGTTACTTGTGGAAACTGCCATTGTACGCCTTTGTGGAGCCATACTTGGTTTTATTTGGTAGTCCGAGCCATTTTTGAGAGTTTGTCTGGAAGATAGTCATTTCTTAGACTTGACTATACGCGATTTGCATTAGCCTTCGTGAAAGAATTGATAGCGTGAGGTTTTATTGAAGTGGGGGATTCTCAAATGTGGATATCCTTTCGGTGATACAGGTAGCTGGAGCACCCTTTTCGTGACCTCACCATAGGCTATGTACTAGTGATTCCTACTTGATGCTCGGGTTCTATTGTTGACAGTTTATGCATACATATACAGTCTCTATTTTGGGTTCTTATTGCTCTACTTCTGGGGAAACTCTGCCAAAATTTTTCCAAGTTATGATGGCTGGTTTTTTGGTCTTTTGATCCATTTATGCTGTTATGCTGCTGAAATCCTAGCAAAATCAAAGGATAAGTTAGGTGTGCCTTCTTGGGAGCTTCATGGTTGGCTTTAATGGATGATCAAAATGGCCCTCAATTCACTCCTTTTCATTTAACTCAGATTTTTTTCTAGCAACGCATAGTCTTTATGTTCGGGCCAAGAAGATTAAGAGAGATCCTAGAATGTCCTTTGCTAGTTGTAGTTCCGATGATTAACTATGAAAACTTATTTGATGTGCATGTGTTTGTCCTTATCTAAAGTTGAGCTCCATTAAAGTTTCTGGGAATTGAGTCAGTCAAAAGTTTTGGGTTTTTGTACGTGTGTTCAAAGGGGTTCTCAAAACATCGTAACTTGGGTAGCCATGGCTTTCTCTTATTTGGAGTTTCATGGAAGAAGTGATGAAGATGTAGAAGACTTTTTGGAAAATATGGAGGTTGCATGCATTAGCAACCAAATTCATGATCCGACGTAGATGTTATGTCTTCTCCAAATCTGTTTGAAGAGTGATGCACGAGTTTGGTCCAAAGCATTTGAAGAGGAGTTGCGTGTGGTTGATCCACCCGTAAGATTTAGTTGGGACAATCTAAGGCATGGATTGGAAGTGGACTTTGTGAAGACAAAAGATCCTGACAAAGTGTGGCAAGAAGTATAGGCTTTAGTGCAAAAGGAATTTGAGACAGTAGATGCTTACATACGTAAGTTTTCATTGGCATGGGAGCGGATGTGCAAGGCCTTAGCACCACAGGTGCCCCCATGTGATATGATAAAGATGGACAGGTTCTTGGCTGGTCTTTGGGAGAATATATGTTGGAGAGTGGAGCTAAAGAAGCCTAGAACATATGAAGATGCACTAGAGATAGCAAGGAACCAAGAGTGGAAGCTTAGGAGAATGAGTGAGCTAGCAGTAGAGTCTTTTCCCATGAGGTTTGAATTTCAACCTATGGCTTCTTTGTCAGGTCGCATGCCAGGGGTCCATCATGAACCGGTGGTTTTTGTTACTCCTGAGGTTATGCTAGTAGTGGTCACTATAGCAGTGCAAGATGATGGGCTAAGGCAAGACATGAGCCAGGTGGTATAAGGAAGGAAGGAGTGCCCCAGGTCCTAGTAAGAAGAAGGGAAAGAGCCATGAAGGCGAGGATGTCAAGGCCAAGAGGAAAAGAAGGGCTCGTCGCAAGTTTCATGTTTCAGATTTTCCACTTGGGGATGGGCAATTACGCTATGACTGGAAGGAGGATCTGACAAGCAGGAAGGCAGATGCTACTTTTGGGCACCTTATAGAGATGGTGCCTAAGCTAAAGAGACAATGGAAGAGGATGGTTATCCCAATGGAGAAAGAGCCAGAGAGAGGTTCAGTGAAGGTGTTGCGATGGACGAGCTACCAGATATTTTCCCAATAGTAGATGTGTGGCACAAAAGAAAAAATATGGGACAAGTTTACGTGGATGGTGGAGCCCAAATATGTGTCATAACACACTCATGCGTTGAGAAGATGGGTCTTACAGTGACTGGGGTGCCAAGCTTCTGGATCAGATTGGCAAACCATCAAAGAGTAAAATGTTTGGTGTTTTAAAGAGCTTAGAAGTGGAGGCATATGATGCAAAGGCAATGGTTGATTTTCATGTGATGCCAGCAGGGTTGGGAGTATATCCTATTATATTGGGTAGACCATGGTTACGTGCAGTGGGAGCTGTTCAAGATTGGCGACGTGGTACGATTAGCCTCTATGGAAAGACAGGTGCCAAGAAGCTTTATAATATGGACACAAGGAAACGATTGGAGGAGCTTTATGAAGATGAGGATGAGTCTAGTGATGAAGACTATTCCACAGTGACTGATGAGGACAGTGAGAGTACTACCAGCAGTGATGAGGATGCTGATGTTGCATTTCTTTTGATGGACAAAGAAATCGAGGAGTCTGGTTTAGTCGCATCTGCAAATGAGGTTGAAGATGAAAGTGAAGGGACTTATGAAGTGATTGAAGGGCTGATGCAAACCAATGTTGAATTGTCAAAGAAGCAGGAATTGATGACACAAATGATCAGTGGTGGAGACCTCTCAACTATGGAGAAGGAGATATATTTGCACATGCTGGCTAGTTTTCCTGATTTGTTCATTACTTTATACAAAGAGATCAGAGGGTTCAAAGGAGAAGAGATGCATATAGAGATGAAATAAGGTACTAAGCCAGTGCGACAAAGATTAAGAAGGATGGGTCAAGATCAAATGGAAGCCTTGTGGGAAGAGGCGGGAAACCACAAAATGGGTGAGTCCAGTAGTAGTCAGTCCAAAGAAGGATGGGAAGTCGAGTAATTGTGTAGATTTTAAACCCTTAAATGCAGCCACTAAGAAGAACCCATATCCTCTTCCATTCATCGATCAGATCTTGGATTCAGTGGGGTTGGCTATGAGAGGTACAGTGTGTGTCATGGTTTTTCAGGCTATTTTCAATTGAAGATTGCTCTTAAAGAACGCACAAAAACAACTTTCATTATGCCATGGGGTTGCTATTGCTATACGGTATTTCCATTTGGGTTGTCAAATGGACCATCTTTCTATCAAGAGAGGGGAAATTGGGTATTGGACGACTTCTATGTCTACAGTAGTAGGGTTGAGCACCATGAGAAGATGCAGATGGTATTGGCTCGATATGATGAATGTGGAGGACAACTAAATCTCAAGAAATGTCATCTAGCACAGCCAAGGGTGAAGTTATTGGGCCATATGGTGTCCGAAAATGGCATTGAGGCTGATCCAGACAAGGTTAAGTCTATTATTCTTCTTCCATCACCTACTAGTACGAAGCAATTGGCAACCTTTATACACAAAGTGAAGTACATGGCGTGGTTTATTCCGTTGTCTTCACAGCTCCTTTATCCATTACAACAAGTGGCAAAGCATGATCCATTGCAATGGGATGACAAGTGTGAAGAAGTGTTTCAAGAGGTGAAAGAGGTGTTAAGGGGGTTATCAGACATGCAGGCTCCTGATTGGGATCAAGTGTTTTATGTAAATCCATGAGTAGGGGATGATGCCATTGGAGCCATGCTATTGCAAAAGGGGAAGGACAGCCATTATATGAGGCCAGTGTATTGTGCAAGCCAAGTGAAGTTGGTAGCAGAGATAAATTCTCGGAAGTAGATCTAGTAATGGTCAATGTAATGTTTGCTTGTCGATTTCGTCACTTGCTACCACGACCTTTTGTTTTCTTGATGACTTACACCTTTTTTTCACAATTAATTAATAGCACTAACATGTCAAATGTGGTGAATAAATGGGTAATTGAGCTGCAAGAGTTTGAGATCTCTTTTCTAGTGGAAGACAGTACAAGAGCTACCCTAGCTGATTTGGTAACTTACAAGGAGAATCCCCTCCTTGTTAAGGAAGAGGTGGTGAGAAAGGTAGTTGAAGAAGTGCCACAGATCAGCAATGCACATGTATTGTTCTTTGATGGATCATACAAGAAGAGCCATGATGTGGCTTCAGGGGGTATAGCACTTTATGATCTAGAGGGGAAGCTATTATGCAAGAGAGGGTTCAAATTGGATGCACATAGTAACAATGAGGCTGTATATGGTACATTGGAAGCCGGCTTACACATTTGTTTGAAGTATGGGATTAGAAGGTTGAGCATAAAAGGTGATGCCTTGTTAGTTGTGAAGCAAGTGCTGGGTGTGTGGAAGAGAAATAACACCTCATTGAAGGAAATGTGTTTTAGAATTAAAGGCCTGTTAAAAAAGTTCGATCATGGAGCATCAGACACATTGAACGTGCTCTAAATGGAGAGGACCATGAAGCAGCTCAAAGCATGATTGGGGAGCTATTTGTGTTGAGGACCAATTTACCTCTTTTTCATGGCCGGGAAAGTTTGGCTCAAGAAGAGGAGTTTTTGCTAACATGAATCATTCCGAAGGACATTGAGAAGTCTAAGAAGTATGGCTTTGTGCATAGAGCATATAGGTACAATTTGATTGGTGATGTCTTATACATGAAAGGGGCTGATCGCGTGTTGATACGTGCACCTTAGCGGGAGCAGCTTTATAGAGTGCTGGAAGAGAATCATGAAGCTGCATGTGGCATACATTTTTCTCTAAAGATCACCTTGCATAAGATCCTGCAAGAGGGGTATGTATTGCCTAGTTTGCACAAGGATGTTCACCATTGGTGTAGGTCTTGCAATAGGTGTCAAGCATTTGGGAAGAGAGTGTTGAAGCCAGAGCTACGAAAAACCATTATGGCATTTGATGTGTTTGAAAAGTGGGGTATTGATGCAATAGGCCCATTACCTATCACAAGCAAGGGCAAAAGCTATATTTTGACTGCAGTGGACGATCTCTCTAGATGGGTAGAGGCTATAGGAGTAAAACTGATCACTGCAAAGGATGTGGAAAAGTTTGCGTATGATGAAATATGTTGCAAGTTTGGGGTGCCATTGGATCTACTTTTAGATAAGGGGCCAGGATTTAGAGCTTAACTGCTAGACTTTTTATGCATGAAGATGAAGATTAGGCACCAGCATACCACTCCTTATACAGTGTAATGGCTTAAATGAAAGATTCAATGGTGAGTTAGTACAACTTCTTTTGAAAGTGATAGAGCACCAAGGAAAGAATTGGAATTTGGAATTGCCTAGTGCATTATGGGCTTACCGTACGTCGATGAAGACAGGTACATGGTTTACTCCCTTTCATTTGGTATATGGAAAGGAAGCACTATTGCCTATGGAGGTAGAGTTGCCTGCAATAAAGATGCTTGGGCCGCCTAGTGATGCATTCAAAGAGAGGCTCTTACAATTACAAGAGGTTCAGCTGGATAGGATAAGTGCATTGGAACATTATGGGCAGATGCAGGATAAGGCTTTGGCAAAGATAAATGAAAAGGTCAAAAGTAAGGGTATCAAGAAGCATGACTTGGTTTTGTGCTACAATAGTAAGTTGGACAACACCTTCCAAAAGAAAGTTCAAATTTAGTGGGAAGGCCCTTTCAAGGTAGTGGAGTGTTTTCCGAATGGTACATATCAGTTGGCTAACCTAGATGGGATTTTACATAAGTTAAGGGTAAATGGATTGCGTCTTTGTTGCGCATGCAAGCAAGAGTCAATGAGTCAGAGGAATCGAGCTCAGTCCGACTAACCCTGGTGACTGTAATAGCCGTTCATAGAGCCCAACCATAAGAGGCATCAGAAGAGTAGCAAGACTTGATGAGTCGCATCACTATCCAACTCGAGAGTTTATCCGTGCATCTGGTGCAGCAAGGGCATACACCTGTCAAAAATCTAGAACAAGGAAGAGGACAATAAAGGCAAAACCAAGAGTACCACTGCTATAATTGCAGGGAAGACGGCCATGGCATGTACTACTACCCACATCCAAGAAGGCAGAATTTCAATAGAGGAGGGAGACAGAATCAAATCTCTCCGCCAAGGGCAAGAACACCACCACCCAGGCAACCAAGGCCGATTCCACCGGTCCAAATCCTTGGACCACTTGTACAACAACAACCACCACCACCACCTCTTATTCCACAATTACCCCCACCACCTGCTGTAAACCAAGCAGTAAGTGTTATTAGCTTGGAAGCTAAAGGAAAGGCAAAGGTAGAAGAACCATTTTGAGAGAAGCACAAAGGAAAATCAAGAGTAGAAGAAGTGGATTCCATGGGGGTGAAGCGTGCCAAGCATGAAGAAGCCTCTCAAAAAGAAGAGAAAATAAAAGCAAAAGGCGAGTCTAGCAAGCAGGCATCTAAGCCGCGACGAAAGATACACATCATGGATTTTTCACTAGGTGAGTATACTAAACCATATGAATTAGTTCAGGATGTGTTGATGCAGGGCCCAAAGATAAGTTGGCCCCAATTACTCCATCTTGCACCAAGGATGAGGAGACAATGGACGAATATGGTAAGTACAAGAAAATTAAGACCAAGGATAGCTGGGGCTATCTCTGGGAGGGATCTCGATGACATCCTACCAACCATGGATGCCCACATCAAGGGGCAACAAATCTTAAACGTCTACATAGATGGTGGCATGCAAATATGCATCATGAGTGAAAAAATGATGCACCATCTAGGCCTAGAGGTGAGTAGGCCGGCACCCTGCCGAGCCAAAATGGCAAATAACGTAAGAGTGAAATGAGTAGGCATTGTGAATGCGGTCAAATTAAAGGCATTTAATACAGAAGTGGAGGTAGATATTTTTTCATGCCACACAAAGGGGAGGGCTACCCTATCATTCTTGGGAGACCGTGGCTCATGGCTATGGAAGCTAAGCAAGATTGGAGTACTGGAATTATTTAGATGAAGGACGCTAAAGGGAAGTTCATATTCTATGACATGAGGACTGGAAATCAATGCAACATGATCTTGGAGGATTCAGAAGATGAGTGCACCAGTGACTATTTGACCACCTCAGGAGGAGAGACAAAAACAGTTGAAGAGAGTGACAGTAGCATTGAAGTGATGGGGGTCATCCTTAAAGACCCAAAAAGATTGATACAATCTGCAGCACCATCAATAAACCAGGAAGGACCATCAGGTACGCAATCCTTTGAGGATACAAGTAAGTTACATCGGATGGTCTCCAATGAGTTAACCAATGAAGACAGGAAGGAATACGTCTCCATGCTAGATAACTTCACTACATTGTTCGTTGATGGTTATGATAGGATCACAGGAATCACAGTAGTACAACACCACATAAAACTCAAGGAAGTGACGGATGCAAAGCGGACCCCGAACCCCGACGGCCTCTATAATAAAGGGGGCCGAATGCGCGCGCCTCGATCCTGCCACCCAAGGTAAAGTGAACAGGGGTCACCACCTAGCTTTGAGCCGCTAGGACGCAAACCACGATGATATAAACACCGCAAACTTACACACCGAGAGAGAGAGAGAGAGAGAGAGAGAGAGAGAGAGAGAGAGAGAGAGAGAGAGAGAGAGAGAGAGAGAGAGAGAGAGAGAGAGAGAGAGAGAGAGAGAGAGAGAGAGAGAGATTTGCAAATGATGAAAACCCCTGGGGATGTGAGGGTGAATTATTTATGCAATATTTAGAAAATGGCATGCCGTGGTGGTAGAGAGGCAGGGAGAGGAGGTGGCTCAACCTACTTGGTGCGTTCTCTAGACGACTCAGTGAATACTTACTACCAAGAGCGTGCATATGTGTGTGCATCAACCATTGGAGTTGAGAGATGGATGTGGTTCCCTTCCCATGATGCAATTCCCAAGGCAAACCCAACACACAAGCCCCCCTCCCCGTGATGGTGATAGTGTCAATCCTTCCCACTACACTCTACCAAATGCTTGGCTCCTCATGAATTGCCCCCGTCCGATAGTGACCTCTCAGTGCCAATTTATAGGTGTTGGCTGCTTGGATTATGGTAATCCCAGTGTGGTTAGGGTAAGCTTAATCGGGGAGACAAAGCAAGTGGTGGGCCTGGTGTGGTTGACCCTTGATTTTTTTTGGGAGGTTATTAAAAGATGGGAATCTCTAGGTGGGCCTTTGTGACCATCACTTAGAGAGAGGATATTTACAAAAATTGGAAATTTACAATGGCTCGGGTGAAAACTGAAGATAATGATGAAAATAACCTATAAATTTCTAGAATGGCGTCGTGGTTGAGCGTTGCCGGTAAATAGTGTGCTGCCGGTGAATCGATGTCGAGAGTACTTCTTTTCGGAGTCGACCAGGGCATGCCGTTGGTGCATTTTCTCTTTTTGTTGTTGGCGGCGCGTGCTTTGGATCCTTCTTCTTTATTCGTCGATGTCGTAGTTGTTTTTCCTTTGTATTTGTGGTGCGATGCGTATATGCGTGTGTGTGCGTGTGTGTACGTATTCGTGCATGAGGGTGGATGTGTGTGTATGTATATGTATGTGGGTGCGCGAAAATGTGCGCGGGAAGGGGCTTTATATATATATATATATATATATATATATATATATATATATATTTGTTTTTATTTTTCTTTTTTCGTTGATGGCTTACGGCCGGCTGCCTGCCAAATTACGCAGGGCGGATGGGGAGGGAAGATGGGGTAGAGAGAGAGCGTGAGTGTGTGCGGTGTGTGTGTGTGTGTGTAGGTATGGTGTGTGTTCGTGCACAGCGCCAAGGGGGGGGGAGGGTGATGGTGTGTGTGTGTGTATGGAGAGAGAGAGAGAGAGAGAGAGAGAGAGAGAGAGAGAGAGAGGTTCTACTACTGCTGTCCGTGAGAAGGAGAGAGAGAGAGATTTTCTACGCTGCCTGAGCGCCCGAGATGGAGAGAGAGAGGGTGGTCCACGCTGGGCTGAGAGAGAGAGATTGTGAGGGAGAGGGAGGGATAGGGTATGTGCGTAGAGAGGGTGTGTAAGGGAGGGAGTGTGTGTGGATAAGGGAGAGAGGGAGACTTTTCGGCACCTTCACAATCTCATGGGAGAGAGAGAGAGAGTGTGAGGGAATAGAGGGAGGAGAGCCGCCGGACAAGAGAGTGAAGGAAGGGGGGGGGGGGGGGGGGTGGTTTGGCAATGGAGTGGGGTAGGGGAGATGTGTGGATGAGAGAGAGGGGGGGGGGGGGGGGGGGGTTCTATTGTCTTGCATGGGAGCTTGTGGACGAGAGGAGGGAACAATGGGTGGGAGTGAGGGAATATATCAGCGGTCCAAGGGGGAGGGAATGAGCCGAGGGGAGGGTGAGGCGAGCGGGTGGGGAAGAGGGGGGAGGGGTCGGGGAAAGAATATTAGCGGGCCAAGGGGGGGGGAAAGTGTGGGGGGGGAATGTAAAGGGTGAGTGTAAGAATACAGAGAGCGGAGGGGGGGGGGGGGGTTTCATGCGGCTCACACAGAGGGAGCACGAAAGAGGGGTCTGGGGGGTGAGTGCTCAAAGCTTTCACCTGGCCGTGGGGGGGGGGGGGGGGGGGATGAGAGTGGGGGTAAATCGGGAGAGAGGATATTAGGGAGGGGTATGTAGGGAAAATGAGAGAGAGAGAGAGAGAGAGAGAGAGAGAGGAGAGAGAGAGAGAGAGAGAGAGAGAGAGAGAGAGAGAGAGTGTTATTTTATCCAATGCCCCTCGGGCGGGCGGGGGGAAATAAGCGCGGGTGGGGGGGGGGGGGGGGGGGAATAAGTGTTTTTTTTCTTTGATTTTCGAAAGTCGGCTATCATTAGCCCTCTTCCTTTGGATAGAGGCATTCATGCTTCTAGCCCTTCTTCTGTTGTAGAGTTAGAGGGTTCTCCCTCTTCTGGAATGTCTAGCACGAATTCTGGGTCAAACTTAAGAAAATACCTTTTCAGTCTCCATCCATTGACCCTAGTCTTGTGAATTCTCCCATCTGCTTCCATTAGCTTATAGCTGCCGTTGTCATAGCGTTTCTTGATGATGAATGGCCCTTCCCATCTGGGTTGAAATTTCTTATCCTTCCTGGTGTCAAATCGGTTGGTCGTATCGCAGTACTAATATGCCTTTTTCCAGTCCCTTTTTTTTAAGCCCTTGATTAAAAGTGAGCTGACGTCGTTCTACCTATACTGCATAGTGATTGATTGCTTCTTCCCTATCCAGCAGGAGTCTCTCCGGATCCAAGATGTGGTTTTGGAGGTTTACAATTGGACAATGTGTCTGGCTAGCCAAGACTCGTAAGCTGGCTATTTGTACCTCAATGGGTAGAATTGCCTCCTTCCCATAAACTAGATGAAAAGGAGTGAAACCTAGTGATGTTCGGAACGTTGTTCTGTAGGCCCAAAGAGCTTCCATGAGATGTTTATCCCAGTCCCCTGTGTGGTTGTTCACCTGTTTTATGATGATTTTGCAAATCATTCCATTTACCTTCTCTACAAGACCATTGCATTGTGGATAGTATGGTGTGGAATGCCGACGTGTGATGCCTAACCTTTTTATGAGTTTCCCACCAAATCACCTTTGAATCTTGGTCCTCTATCTGATATTATCTCAAGAGGAGTGCAAAAACGGAAAATGATATGCTAAAAAATGAACTTTGCCACCTCTTGGGCTGTAATGCGGGTGGTGTCCGTTGCTTCTGCCCATCGAGTCATGTAGTCTACACCCACTATGATGTACAGTTTACCTGATTGGGCCCTTGGTAAAGGACCGATTGCATCTATTCCCCATTTCTCAAAAGGACCATATGAAATGATAGGGGTTTGTGGCTCGTAGGTTAACGTGCGATCACTGGCCACTTGGCCTTACATGTTTTACACCAATGGTGTATATCCCTGTTCAAACTAGGCCAAAAGTATCCTGCCTGTAGAATCTTCCTACTCGTGATATCTAGAGCAAAATGACCGCCGCAGACGTCGTCATGGCAACTTGAAATTACCTCTGTGATTTCACTAGAAGTTGGCACCCGCATGAGAATTTGATCTTTGCCCTTACAATACAAGTGGTCGTCTATAAGGAGGTACCTAGTAGCCTTCCTTACCAGCCACTGTTTTTGGCCTTTGGTGTGTCCTGCTGGACATTCTCTTGTATCTAGAAAATTGATGATATCAGGCATAGCATCACTACCTTGGGAAGAGGGGTAGTTTTAATTTGATTGCCCCTACGGGAACGTCTTGTATTATTTCTTTAGCTAGTGCATCTGCCTCTTGATTTTCTACTCTAGGGACATGGAAGAGTTTCACTGCTTCAAACCTTTTTAGGAGGCTCTTAACTTGGCGAAGTTGACCAAGTAAAACCTGATTTTTGCAATCCTAGGTGCCATTTATCTGCCTTATCAAAAGCAAAGCGTCGCCGAACACATTTAGGCGCTGAATTCTTTGTGAAATACATTGTTCCAACCCAAGAATTAGGGCTGCATATTCTGCTTCATTGTTGGAGTGGGAGTGTAATAACTGCCCCATGGAGAATACTCTTTCTTGCTGTTCATTGAAAATGACCATGCCTGCTGCACACTGATCCATTGTTCTCTTGTATGCTTCGTCAAAGAAAAGAGAGTGAGCTCTCTCTAGCCTAGGAATTTCTATCGTTGGTGTTTCTTCCTTTGCTTCCGTGTTGACCTTCAGCTTCTTCTCATAATGGTGATGAGTGAGAATTCTTGTTAAACTAGCCCTGGTGGAGTTTTCTACTCGCATAGTGTAGTCAAACTCTTGTAGTCTAATTAACCCCTTTGAGATCCTAGATGAGACATCCATGTGTCGCATTACATATGGGAAAACCTCCTCCATTGTGAGGATTACAAAGGGTCTAGGCAGGAGATAGGAGCCGAACTTTGTGGTAGCAAACATTAGTGCCAGAACCATGTGTTCTACTTCGGTAAATCCTTTTTCTGATGGGGTCATGACCCGACTAGAGAAGTAAATAGCGCGCATGAAAGAAGTTTTGGGGTCCTTTTGCATTAGCACTGCTCTGAGTGTATCACTTCCCACACTAGGGTTCACATAAAATGGCTCGTCCCACTTAGGAGGTGAAATAGTGGGAAGCTTAGCTAGGATTTGCTTTACCTCAGTAAATTGCTGCTTGTTCTCTTCACTCCATGAGAAAACATCCCTCTGGGTGAGTTCTTGTAGGGGAAGGACCACTTGAGATAGCAGGTGAATGAACCTGCTTAAGTATCTTATCTTCTGAAGGATAAAAACCAGTTGCTTGGCGGTGGTGGGTGATGATAAAGATACCAGAGCCTGAATCTTGCTAGGGTCATCCTCGATTCCTTTTGCTGAAATTACATGACCAAGAAGAGTGACTTTGCTCTCACCAATGTGACACTTGTCCATGTTGAGTTGGCCACCCAAGGTTTGCAGCCTGGTTAAGCCATCATAGGCTTTGCTTAAATGAAGGGCTCGTGAGCTATAAATGCAAAAATCATCTATGAAAACCCGTATTGATGTTCCAAAGTAGGGTTGGAAAACAAAAGTCACATAGCGTTGAAACGTGGCCGGGGCGTTAGTGAGGCCAAATGGCATCACTCTGTAGGCAAAAACATCCCCAAGGTGTGATGAAGGTTGTCTTCTTCTGATCCTCCTCTGCAATGCTAATCTGAAAGTATCCTGAGTAGCCATCGCATACTGTGTATCACTCGTGACCTGCCACTTCATTGAGTATTTCATTCTGGAATGGGAGGGGAAAGTGGTCCCTCTTTGTGGCTGCATTGAGAGGTTTATAATCCACACAGACTCTCCACTTAACATTTTTTTTTTGGTGTGACTACTACTAGGGAGACCCATTCTGAGTCTTTGACAGGATAGATGAAACCTGCTTGTAGAAAACTTCTCACTTCTTTAAGCAATGCCTCTTGTTGGATTACTCCAAGTCTTCTGAGCTTTTGTACTATGGGTTTACTGCCTTCCTTGAGCTTTATGTGGTGTTGTACTACTGTAATTCCTGTGATCTTATCATAGCCATCAATGAACAAAGTAGTGAAGTTACCTAGCATGGAGACGTACTCCTTTCTTTCTTCATTGGTTAACTCATTTGAGAGCATTTTTTGTAGCTTACCTGCATTCTCCAAGGACTGCATACTTGATGATCCCTCTTGGTTTGTCGAGGCTGTTTCAGATTGTGTTAATCTGTTTGGGTCTTTAAGAATGACTCCCATTACTTTGATGCTATTGTCACTTCCGTCGGTGGTGGTCGTCTCTTCTCCTGAGGTAGACAAGTAGTCGTTGGTGGACTCGTATTCTGAAGCCTCCAATATCATGTTGCGCTGCTTTCCAGTCCTCATGTCGTAGAATATGGACTTCCCTTTAGCATCCTTCATCTGGATCATCCCGGTGCTCTAGTCTTGTTTAGCTTCCATAGCCATAAGCCAAGGCCTCCCAAGAATGATGGGGTAGCCCTCCCCTTTGTGTGGCATGACAAAGATGTCTACCTCCACTTCTGTATTGAATACTAACACTTTGACCGCATTTACAATGCCTACGCATTTCACTCTTACATTGTTTGCCATCTTGGCTTGGCAGGGTGCCGGCCTACTTACCTCTAGACCTAGATGGTGCATCATCTTCTCACTCATGACGCATATTTGCATGCCACCATCTATGTAGACGTTTGAAATCCGTTGCCCCTTGATGTGAGCATCCATGATTGGAAGGATGTCGTCGAGATCCCTCCCAGAGATAGCCCCAGCTATCCTGGGTCTTGATTTCCTAGTACTTACCATTTTCATCCATTGCCTCCTCATTCTGGGTGCAAGGTGGAGTAATTGGGGCCAAGTTATCTTCGGGCCCTGCATTAACACATCCTGAACTAAGTCATAGGGTTTTGCATACTCACCTAGTGAGAAGTCCACGATGTCTATCTTCCACCATGGTTTAGCTGCTTGCTTACTAGACTCGGCCTTCCCTTTCATCTTCTCTTCTCTTTGAGATGCCTCCTTATGCCTCGCACGTTTCACTCCCATAGCATCCACTTCTTCTACCTTCGCTTTTCCTTTGTGCTTCTCTTGAGCTGATTCTTCTACCTTCGCCTTCCCTTTAGCCTCCAAGCTAATAACACTCACCGCTTGGTTCACAGCAGTGTGGGGGTAGTGGCGGAATGAGAGGTTAGGGTGGTGGTTGAATGAGAGGTTGGGGTGGTGGTTGCTGTTGTATAGGTGTTCAAAGGATTTGGACCGGTGGAATTGGTCCTGGCTACCTAGGTGTGGGTGGTCTTGCTCTTGGCAGAGAGATCTGATTCTGTCTCCCCTCTCTATTGAAATTCTACCTCCTCGGGTGTGGGCAGTAGTACATTCCATGGACATCTTCCCGCATTTGTAACAGTAGTACTCTGGGTTCTGCCTTCGTTTTCCCCTTCCTTGTTCTGGGTTTCTGCCATATGCATGCCCTTGCTCCACCAGATGCACATATAAACTCTCTAGTTGGGTGGTGATGCGACTCAGCAGGTCCTGCTATTCTTCTGATGCCTCCTGTGGCGGTTGGACTCTATGATTGGCTGCTGCAGCCACTAGGGTTGGTCGGGCCGAGCTTGTTTCCTCTGACTCGTTTACTCTTGCTTGCATGCGCAGCGTCTTGTCTTTAAGGCAGGCTACTTTGACTGCCAACTCATATATTGCATGAAACCTTCCCTTCACCTTCTCTCTAAGCGGCGACCATAGACCAGCAATGAAACGGTCCTTCTTTAGCAAATTAGGCGCTCTTTCACCTTCCTCCAGTGAGGCAACCCATCTCTCCCATAAGTCCGCAAACTTTGACTCATAGGTGGCATACTCCAGCAGGCCTCCCTGCTTTAATTCTGTCAATAGTAGCTACCATAGCTTCTCCAAGGTTGTGCCTCCACCAAACCTCTTTACAAAAGCAGTCCTTAACACATCCCATGCATTCTTGGTAGCCTGGGGCAATGCATTATACCAGGACTTGGCGTCTACTTTCATCAGTAGAGGAAAAATTCTAAGTGGTGAAACGTCGTCATCTTTGTTGGGGACGACACAAGCAATATCGAAATCATCCAAAAAGTCGGTGGTGAGATCCTCTCCCTTCTTTCCACTGAACGTGGGGAAAGAAACACTTGCCATGGTGGTGACTCAGGAAATTACAAACCCTTTTTTTTAAAACATTAACAATAGCGGCTCATGGAGGCTTTTTTACAGGGGTGGGTGGATAGGTTAAAACATGATAAAAATAGAGACATTAAAGGAATGATGGTAATCTAATATGGGAAGAATGATAGGGTTTGGGGAACTGAGGATTTCTCCTAGTACCGCCGCACCAAATAGGTATACGATCTTCTGTTGCTAGAAGAGTTTCCTATCTACATAGATATTCACATGCATATGCTACAAGAATCTGAACGGTAATGCCGTCGGCCCGTTTTCCATTATGCACAGAGGATGGAATAATTACTTAAACTCTTACCGTGCCAGTGTTGATGACTCGGCACATCCACAAGAGGTCGTCGCCTTTCATGGGCTCTACATTTCCTTCATTGCTCAACACGTACGCGGTGATGACGATGCGTCTGACCACTCCCAGCCTTTTGGCTAAAAGCAATTTCAAGTAATTTCCGTAATCGGCGTGTTGCATGAATTCTACTCCATTCAGTTGCAACTCGTCCCCAGCCCACTGGGTTTCTCCCATGGTAGAGAGGTTCTTCAGGATAAGTTGTACAGGGAGAGGAGGAAGGTTCTCCACTCGTGTAACAAGACTTGATTTCGAGGTGTTTTAGTAATAAATTTTGTTTTCTAGGAAGTTTTTGTCATTTTAAAGTTAGTCCACTGTGTAGAAGGATGTGTGGATTGTTTTCGTCCGATAAATTTTTTTGATCCGGAAGGAACTTTCTGGGGCATTTTTGAAGGCGTTAACGTGGGATTTTGAAAAAGTGATGTATGAAGCGATTGAAGCCTGCGTTATAAGGAACAACTTTGGTTCTTTGAGTCTTTAGAGATTTTGATGTTTTGATGCTCGTTGAAGGCCAAAGATTAAGAAAAAAGTTGGATTTGCTGTTTTTGCATCGTTTTTGTAGAAAATGCTGTTTTGCAGGTTGATTTTCAGCAAATCGGAGCAGGCTATGGAAATTTTCCATCACATAGCCGTCGAAGAGCGCAGCGAGGGCAACAAGATTGTATGAGACGGACTTGGGCTGTTTTGGCTCCGTTTGGGAGTTATGTTCAGTTGAAGACAGCTGAAAAATTGTGGACTTTTAAAAAAAAAAAAACTAACCTCTACGGATCGCTTCGCGATCACGTTTGTTTTACCTTGTTCTCGCAGGTATATTGGCGCGCAAGTCGAGTCGACCGAGCGCCAAAAATAGAAAAGCGGCTATTTTAAGAGGTCTTGCGCTTTTGGAGGAGAATAGGACGGATGGTGTGTTTTGGGGGGATTCACCATTCTCTCTTCTGCGAGTGCGAGTGCGAGTGCGAGTGCGAGTGAGAGTGAGAGTGAGAGTGCGAGTGCGAGTGAGACGCTGCATGCAAGCGAATTGAAGCTCGGGGGTGGTCGGGAGGTTCGAGCTCCGTACAACGGAGTGCGCCCATATATATATATATATTCAATTGCTCCTCTGTTGTATCAAACACTATCAATACAAAGATTTCTTCCTCTGTTTTGCTGTCTATCTCTATTATTGTGTTCCCGTGACAACTCGCTTCCCAAAACAGCAAGAGCAGTAGCCGAACCACTCTTCTCTAGGACATGGGAATCTTCTTACCACTTCCTCTTCTGGGTTGTCGAAGTGGATTGGTAGCACTCACATGCGTCGTGCAAATCGGTAGGTGACCTTCTGCTGCTTAGCTTTGGATGACTTCTTCCTTGACAAAGTGGGTACAACCCGGCTTTCTGAGCTTGAAGCACTTGCTTGGCCAGATGATTCTCCCTTCGGGGTCATGTGTTTCCAGACTGGCTTACCTTCTCCTTGCCTTTGGCTCGAGCAACCCCTTTAGGCCACTTTGGAGTTATATCTTTGACTGCAGTTTCTTTTGGGAAAAGAGGTCTCACCGTTTTCTTACCTTCCTTGATGTGAATGATTTCTTCGCGATGAAGGTCGATGAAGATCACTTCAGCCCTTTCGCTGCCTTTGTTGCTGGCACTCATTGATAGTATGCCTTGGTTGACAATAGTGATGGCACTTCACCGACCTCCCACCTGATGCTTTCGATTTATAGTTAGAACGAGCGACACGAGATGGATAATTTACCTCTTGAATGCTGATGATGCTATAGCCTGGCAGTAGCACCTCAATGAAGGCGGCTAATGCCTCCTTCTTCTCCTCTTCTTCTGTCCTCCAGTTAGAAAATTCCTTCATCCATTCGTCCATGATTGATAGTGGGCGTCACTTTCAACATTGTAAACTGAAGGGTCTTAGAAAAGCCCTCCTAAGTGGGGGCACCAAATGATGGACGCAAAGCAGACCCCGAACCCCAACGGCCTCTAAAACGATGGGGGCAGAATGGCGCGCCTCGAGCCTGCCACGGTAAAGTGAACAGGGGGCACCACCTAGATTTGAGCGTCTAGGATGCAAACCACAATGATATGAACACCGTGGCGCAATTCCCAAGGCAAAACCAACACACAAGCCCCCCTCCCCGTGATGGTGATAGTGTCAATCCTTCCCACTACACTCTACCAAATGCTTGGCTTCTCATGAATTGCCCCCCCCCCCCCCCCCCCCGATAGTGACCTCTCAGTGCCAATTTATAGGTGTTGGGATGCTTGGATTATGGTAATCCCAGTGTGGTTAGGGTAAGCTTAATCGGGGAGACAAAGCAAGTGGTGGGCCCGGTGTGGTTGACCCTTGCTTTGTTTTGGGAGGTTATTAAAATATGGGAATCTCTAGGTGGGCCTTTGTGACCATCACCTAGAGAGAGGATATTTACAAAAAATGGAAGTTTACAATGGCTCGGGTGAAAAATGAAGATAATGATGAAAATAACCTATAAATTACTTGAATGGCATCGTGGTTGCGCGTTGCCGGTGAATTGATGTCGAGCGTACTTCTTTTCGGAGTCGGCCGGGGCATGCCGTCGGCGTATTTTCTATTTTTGTTGTTGGCGGCGCGTGCTTTGGATCCTTCTTCTTTATTCGTCGATGTCGTAGTCATTTTTCCTTTGTATTTGTGGTGCGGTGCGTATATGTGTGTGTGTGTATGTATTCGTGCATGAGGGTGGGTTTGTGTGTATGTATATGTATGTGGGTGCGCGAAAACGTGCGTGGGAAGGGGCTTTATATATATACAATATATAAATATATGTTTTTTTTTTTTTTTTTTCGTTGATGGCTGACGGCCGGCCGACTGCTTGCCAAATTATGCACGGCGGATGGGGGGGGGAAGATGGGGTAGAGAGTGAGCGTGAGTGTGTGTGCGGTGTGTGTATGTGTGTGTATTGTGTGTGTGTGTGTATAGATGACGGTCTGCTGCGGTGCTTGAGCGCCCGTGTGGGAGAGAGAGGATGGTCCTATTGTGGGTTGGTGCACAGCGCCAAGGGGGGGGGAGGTTGATGGTGTGTGTGTGTGTGTGTGTGTGTGTGTGTGTGTGTGTATGGAGAGAGAGAGAGAGAGAGAGAGAGAGAGAGAGAGAGAGAGAGAGAGAGAGAGAGAGAGAGAGAGAGAGAGAGGTTCTACTGCCGTTGTCCGTGAGAAGGAGAGAGAGAGAGAGATTTTCTCTGCGGCCTGAGCGCCCGAGATGGAGAGAGAGAGGGTGGTCCGCGCTGGGCTGAGAGAGAGAGATTGTGAGGGGGAGGGAGGGATAGGGTATGTGGGTAGAGAGAGTGTGTAAGGGAGGGAGTGTGTGTGGATAAGGGAGAGAGGGAGACTTTTTGGCGCCTTCACAGGCTCATGGGAGAGAGAGAGAGTGTGAGGGAATAGAGGGAGGAGGCCCGTGCCTTGTGGGACGCCCCACTAGAGAGTGAAGGAAGTGGCGGGGGGGGGGGGGGGGTTTGGCAGTGGAGTGGGGTAGGGGAGATGTGTGGGTGAGAGAGAGGGGGGGGGGGGGGGGGGGGGGTCTACTGTCTTGCATGGGAGCTTGAGGACGAGAGGAGGGAAGCAATTCAATGGGTGGGTGTGAGGGAATATATCAGCAAGCCAAGGAATGAGCCGACGGGAGGGTGAGGCGAGCGGGTGGAGAAGAGGGGGGAGGGGTCGGGGAAAGAATATTAGCGGGCCAAGGGGGGGGGTAATGAGAGTGGGGGGGGAAAGTGTGGGTGGGGAATGTAAAGGGTGAGTGTAAGAATAGGGAGAGCAGAGGGGGGCGGGGGGGTTCATGCAGCTCACATAGAGGGAGCACGAAAGAGGGGTCGGGGGGGTGAGTGCTCAAAGCTTTCGCCTTCCCAGGGGGGGGGGGAATGAGAGTGGGGGTAAATCGGGAGAGAGGATATTACGGAGTGGTATGTAGGGAAAAGGAGGGAGAGAGAGAGAGTGTTATTTTATCCAATGCCCGTTGGGGGGGGGGGGGGGGGGGAAATAAGCTTAGGGGGGGGGGGTAATGAGAGTGGGGGTGGGGGGTGGAAATAAGTTTTTTTTTTTTTTTCTTTGATTTTCGAAAGTCGGCTATATCAGAAGGAAGTAAACCCATAGTGCAAAAGCTCAGAAGACTTGGGGTAATCCAACAAGAGGCACTACTCAAAGAAGTGAGGAATTTGCTACAGGCAGGTTTCATCTACCCTGTCAAAGACTCAGAATGGATCTCTCCAGTAGTGGTAACACCAAAGAAGAATGGCAAGTGGAGAGTCTCTATGGACTATGAACCTCTCAATGCAGCCACAAAGAGGGATCACTTTCCCCTCCCGTTCCAAGATGAAATTCTCAATGAAGTGGCAGGTCATGAGCTCTACACAGTATGTGATGGCTACTCAGGATACTTTCATATTAGCATTGCGGAAGAAGACCACAAAAAGACAACTTTCGTAACAGCTTGGGGATGCTCTGCTCACAGGGTGATGCCTTTTGGCCTCACCAACGCTCCGGCTACATTCTAGAGTTATGCTACTTTTGTCTTCCAACCATACTTTGGAACATCAATATGGGTCTTCATAGATGATTTTTGCATCTATAGTTCATGCTCCCTCCATTTGAGCAAAGTCGATGATGGCCTGACTAGGCTGCAAACCTCGGGTGGCTAGCTCAATGTGGATAAGTGTCACATTGGTGAAAGAAAAGTCACTCTCCTTGGCCATGTAATTTTTGCATCTATAGTTCATGCTCCCTCCATTTGAGCAAAGTCTATGAGGGTGGATGCATGAATAGGTGGTACACTAGCTACCCATTTTCGGGGGTGGTAGCAAGGGGGTGGGCTGGTTGGTAGCTAGGTGAGTAAACATTGAGAATCTTTTATAAGGTTTTATTTGAAAATTCTTCATCAAAATGCTTGAGCAGTGAGCTGGATTCAAAAACTTTAAAAATTATCTTTGCAGTTTCAACTTTGTGTGTGAAAGTAGTGCGGGGGGTCCACCTTACTCCACAATCATGACGCCTCCTACTTGTCAGTGGTTGCAGAGGGGGGCAACTCAAGTGGACAAGCAATTTGTGCACCTGAAGCAAAATCAGCCACAATTACTGGGAGGCAAAAGAGGGCCCATCATTCATCTCCCTTGCCTGATCCACCCTCGGACTCCCTTGCTGGAAAGAGGAAGAAGAAGGTCTTGACTCCTTCACCAAAGCCCTGCACTCCTATAGCAAACATTCAAAAATGGCAGATGTTGTAATCCCCAACACTGAGGTACCACTGCATCTTAGTGTTGCTGGCTGTCTCTGCATAATTTATTGTTGTAACTTGTTTCCAAGGTCCATGTAAGCTCTCTTAAGCTTGCTTTGAAGCAAACCTAAGCTAGAGGCTAGATGTTTGTAGATGCATTCAAGCTCCATAAGCTAATGCGCATGCATTCAAGCTTGCATTGAAAACCCGTGTAGAGGCATGCATGCATGCATTCAAGCTTGCATTGAAAACCTGTGTAGAGGCATGCATGCATGCATGCATTCAAGCAGATATATTTGTGCACATTGCATTTTTGATGACTGAACTTCAATTGGCTGGCTGCACATGCATTCATGTCTTGTGCATAGTTGGGACCGTACTCGTATGGATTGCAAATCATAGTGCTATGAACAAGCATGAATCAGTGATACTCTATGAGTGTGGTAGCTACCACTTGCAACACTCATTTAATATAGGGAAAGTGCATCAGATATCATCAAGATTGTAGCATTCAGTATTCTTCAAAAAACATAACAAGCTGGTAGCATTATGTTAGCCAACTACCAATCAAAAAGTTCATTTAGAAAAGAAATACCAAGCTGGTAGTTACATGGTAGCTATCTGTCTGGGACACAGGTAGTTGTACCACCTATTCATGCACATGCCTAGCCTGCTTCTGCTCCTACTCAATGCAACAATTGATGTTTAATGTAAAAACTTCTGTAAAATTGTGATATTATAAATGCTCACTATGCATAAGTTATCTAAGTTTTCAGTAAATTTATGGCCGTGTATATTTCAAGCTTAAGTGTTGAACCATACTCCAATCATAGTTCCATACCCGTTGTTGGGCGCATTTCTGACACCCCGTTTTTTGTAAATTTGTACATACGGACATGTCGCCCGATGTCAAAAGGGCATGTGGGATTTCTTTTTGTGGGTTTTTAGCTTGCTTTAGCAAGCACATGTACATGCACTGCAAGTCGCTAGTCTAGTGACAGCTGTTGGGCTACTATAAGTGCCCGTGAGTGAGTTTTTTAAAGTGAGACTTGTATATAAATTAAACTCATGTACAAACTTAAAAAAGTTCAGCCAAACACAGAAATTTTCAGGTTTAGGCTCGTTGTGTCTCCTTGGTGCTCTTGGATGCAGTTGTTTGCCCCGACTAGCCTTCTCTACGTGTAGTCGTGTTGGGACAGCTTTCTGTTCGCGTCAACTTCACTCATGGAGGCATATGGAATCAATTTTGGTCATCTTCAGCTTTCTCGCCAGTCATTATTCAATCTTTTTTCAAGCTTTAAAGTGCCGCAATTGGAGTTGTGCTCTTCAAGTTACGACTAGTTCTCTGGAGGGTTATGGCTATGGCAGCCTAGTGGCAAATTGTGTGTAGACAGATTCGGAGGGCGTGTATCTATGAATTGTGGAATTGATGTTGAAGTTATGGGTTTTTGATGTTTGATTGTGAAAAGAGAGGCTCTTGTCTTCATCTGCATTGGTCGGAGTGTGCTGTAAATCCGTGCTTTGACATGGTTTTGCTTCTATGTGACATAGTCTCTTGGGTGGGCGACGGCTAGTAAATTCCCAAAGGTCTACTCCTATTGGACTTGTGGTGTTTCAAAAGGATTTTGCAAAGCTTTTGGTGTCTTGTAGTTCTCTTTCAACGCTCTTGGCTGACATCACTATAGAGGTGTTTCAGTTTGCTTGTTTCCCAATAGTGTTTTGGTGCCCGCCACCGAGGAATCGCTTCAAGTTACCTTCAGTTTAAAGGTTTTGAAGACATGGCATTTAATTTTACGGAGTTTAGTGGGAAATAAAATGAAAGTTCCAAAGCTTTCATTGAGAGGATGGAGTTTGCTTGCCTTCTTGCTGACAAGCAAGACCCAGCGTTGGTGCTGCAAATCTTTTATCTCTGTTTGAAGGGAGATGCTAGGGAATGGTTGGAAGGCTACGAAAAGGAGCTACAATCACACCAACCTCCTCAAGTTATGACTTATGAAATGGTAAGGCATGCTTTTCTTACACACTTTCAACACGTGGAAGACCCACAAAAGGTATGGCAGTCTATTCAAGGCTTAGTACAAGTGAAGGCCAAACCACAGAAGACTTTGTGAAGGCGTTCAATGCATTGTGGACAAAGTGGTGTACATCTTTGGGGGCTGAAATTCCTCTAGCCATGTTGAAAAAGGACAGGTTTCTTGCAAGCTTGAGGAGTAACCTACGCTTGAAGGTAGAGCTTAAGCAGCCAAGGACCTTTGAGGAGGCAGTTGAAATTGCAAAGAATAAAGAGAAGAAAGTAGAGCGTCTTCATCAACTTGGAATCAATGTCGAGCCAAAGCTTGAAGTGAAAGAGGTAGAGCAACCAAGGCTCCTCATTAGGGAGCCAGTTTATGATCAACAAGCTTCTTATGATGTGAATACCTTTCGCAAGGAGATTCAAGAGGTTGTAGGTCTTATGAAGAATCTTAGTGTACATATGATGGGAGGTGGAAGAGGTCAAAGCTATGGATATGGACGTGGTTATGGAAGCAATGAGGGTTATACAGGTGATATAGGAAGAGGCATGGCTGGAAGAGGGGATATGTTTCAATGTTACAATTGTGGTGAATGGGGTCATAAAAGCCCTCAATTTGACAAGCCAAAGAGAATGGGTGGTGATATGTTTCCTCTTCCTCCACAAATTCCTTCTCGAGCTCAAGATTATGGTATTGAGATTAAGGGGGAAGCAGGTCCAAGCGGTTTGACAACTGAAGAGAAGGGAAAAACAAAAGTGGTAAGAATAATTCATTTGGAGAAGAAAGAGGATGATTTGGGAGCTATGGTCATGCCTGTAGGTAAGAGGGTTACAAGAGATCATGACATGAGTGATGCAAGTCCCAACCATAAAAGAGTGAAACAGGTTGAAACAAGTACAAGTAAAGAGAAGAGGAAAATAAAGCCCAGGAAGCATTACAATGCATCTGACTTTCCTTTGGGAGAAGGGAAACCAAATTATAGTCTAAGGGCTGATTTGCTGGGTATAAAGGCTGATGTTACCTTTAGGCAACTCATGGAGATGTGTCCCAAGTTAAAGAGGCAATGGAAGCACATAGTCAACCCCATGAAGAAGGAGCCTGCAAGGGGGTCAGTGAGAGTCCTTTCTTTGAATTATATACCTGATATATGTCCTACTATGGATGCATGGCATGAGAGGAAGTGCGTTGGAGAGGCTTATATTGATGGAGGTGCACATGTATGTGTTATTACTCAAGCTTGTGTATAAAAGTTGGGACTCAACATGGTGAAGAATTCAGGTTTTCGCATAAATCTTGCCAACCAATCAAGGGTGAGGTGCTTGGGAGTTATAAAGGACTTAGAGGTGGATGTATTTGATGTTAAAGTGCTGGTCAATTTCCATGTTATGCCCGTAGGTATTGGTGCTGTCCCTCTCATCCTTGAACGACCATGGTTATAGGCAACCAAAGCGATATAGGATTGGGGACATGGTACCATCACTCTCTACAATAGAAGGGGTGATAAGAAGAGGTTTGACATGGCTAGCAAGCAATCTTTGGATGCTTATTTTGATGAGAAAAGTGATGAAGAAGAGTCCTCCAGTGAAGAAGAAGACAATGGAGATGATGGCAGTGAAGTGGAAGATAGCAGCGATAGTGATCTAGATGTTTCCTCCTTGTTTCTTGAAGAAGATCATGATGAGAAATAAAGATTTCTTTTCCTTCTGGAGAATGAGGATATCTCTGGTCCTTATGAGAAAATTTAAGAGCTGATGCAACCCAAAGTTCAACCTAATGTCAAACAACAGATGATACAAGGTATGTTGTCTCCCGACTTGACTAGTCATGAGAAGGGTGAGTACCTACATATGATACAACAATTTCCCCATTTATTCATCACTTCTTATGAGGAAATTAGAGGCTTTAAGGGAGGAAATCCACATTCCAATCAAGGAAGAGGCTCAACCCGTACGCCAAAAGCTAAGGAGAATGGGACAGGTACAACTTAATGCTTTAAAGGAAGAGGTAGACAAGCTTCTTGAAGCAGGTTTCATATGTCCTGTGAACACTGCAGAATGGGTGAGTCCTGTTGTTGTCACACCCAAGAAGGATGGAAAGTGGAGGATATGTGTTGATTTTAAGCCCCTAAATGCAGCCATGAAGAGGGATCCATACCCTCTTCCTTTCATAGATGACATACTTGATTCTATTGCAGGGCATAAGAGGTATAGTGTATGTGAAGGATTCTCTGGATATTTTCAGCTCACCTTGGCTTTAGAAGATCGAAAGAAGACCACATTTATCACACCATGGGGATGATTTTTTTATTGTGTGCTTCCTTTTGGTCTTATGAATGGCTGTGTGTGGTATCAAAAGCGCCTCCAACAAGGTGTTCTCTCCCTTTCTTGGCAAGTTTGTGAAGGATCTTATTGATGACTTTTGTGTTTATAGCTCTAGAAAGGATCATTGTGCAAAGGTTGGGATGGAATTGAAGCAATATGATGAAAGTGGAGGTCAACTTAACCCAAAGAAATGTCATCTTGCTCAACCAAGAGTGAAGTTTTTGGGGCATATGATCTCAGAGAATGGGATTGAAGAGGATCCTCACAAAGTGAAGGCTTTGGTGCTCCTCCCATCACCTAAAGATACAAAGAAACTTTCTACTTTTATTCAAAAGGTGAATTATATGGCAAGGTTCATTCCTTTGTCCTCTCAACTTCTTTATCATCTACAACAAGTAGCAAGGTTGGATCCTCTACAATCATGACAAATGAATGTGAAGAGGTTTTTCAAGGTATCAAAGAGGTTCTTGGTTCTCTTCCTGCTATGCAAGCTCCTAATTGGGATAAGGAGTTTTATGTGAATCCATCAGTAGGTGAGGATGCTATTGGAGCTATGCTTCTTCAACGAGGTAACAATTCCCACTACATGAAGCTTATCTATTGTGCTAGCAGGGTGAAGCTAGAGGTGGAAAGATGCTATACTGAGGTGGAGCTCATTATGGTGAGTGTGATTTATGCATGTAGAAGGTTTAGGCACTACCTTCTCCCTAAACCATTCACATTCCTCACTAGCTACACTCTTCTACCTCAATTGGTGAATAGCCCTACTTTGTCAAAGAGGCTCATGAAGTGGATTGTGGAGCTACAAGAATTCCAATTCTCTTTTCTTGTTGAGGAGAGTACAAGGGCTACATTGGATGATTTTCTTACCTATAAGGAAAGCCCTCTTCTTCTTAAGGAGGATGCAGTGAAGAAGCAACACATGGAAGCTCCTGACATAGACGATTCTTATCTATTGTTTTTTTATGGCTCTTATAGGAAAGCGCATGGTGAAGCTTCAGGAGGTGTGGTAGTTTATGATCCTCAAGGTGCTTTGGTAACTAAAAGGAGTTTGAAGCTTACAGCACAAAGCAACAATGAAGCTGAGTATGCTACTTTGGAGAAAGGTCACAACCTTTGCCTTGAGCTTGGCATCCGTCGTGTGAGGGTAAGAGGTGATGCTCTTTTGGTGGTTAAGCAAGTACTTGGGGTGTGGCAAAGTAAGAATCCAAGGCTGAAAAATATGTGTTTTCAAGTGAAGAATCTGCTTAAGCATTTTGAAGCTTGGAGTTTAAGGCATGTGGACAAGTCTCAAAATGAAGAAGCACATGGTGCAACGCAAGCTTCAATTGGGAAATTGTATATGATAAGGGCTGATTCTCCTCTTTATTTGGGAAGGGAAGCTTTAGAGAGGGAGGAAGAGTTTCTACAAACAGGTATGCTTCCATCAGAGTTGGAGAAGCCAAAAAAGTACGCCTTCCTACGTCGTGCCAAAAGGTATGTGCTACTTGGTGATGCCTTGTATATGAAGGGGGATGATCTTGTGATCAGAAAAGTGCCTTGGAAAGAGGAAATTTACAAAATTTTAGAGGAGAATCATGAGGGTTCTTGTGGTGGTCACTTTGCTTCAAAGATCACTTTGCATAAATTCTTGCAGGAGGGTTTTGTGTGGCCAAGTGTTCAACGTGATGTTCATCATTGGTGCAAGGCTTGTAAAGAATGTCAAAGCATGGCAAATAGGGTTCTCAAATCAGAAATTAGAGGCACCATTGTGGCTTATGATGTGTTTGAGAAGTGGGGTATTGATGCAATAGGTCCTCTATCTATGACAGCTAGAGGCAAATGTTACATACTTACTGTTGTTGACTATCTATCCAGGTGGGCCGAAGCCAAAGCTGTTAAGCACATCAGGAGTAAAGATGTTTCCTTATTTATATATGAAGATATTTGCTACAAGTTTGACATGACATTGGAGTTAATTTCTGACAAGGGTCCAGGTTTCAGGGGAGAGTTGGTGGATTATCTATGTGATAAGATTCATGTGCATCGAGGTTTACTACTCCGTATTATCCCCAATGCAATGGCATGAATGAAAGATTTAATGGAGAGCTTATAAGGATGCTTACAAAGATGACAAGAAACAATGTGAAGACTTGGGATTTAGAGCTACCTTGTGCTCTATGGGCTTATAGTACTGCCATCAAATCAGGTACTGGTTTTTCTCCCTTCCATCTAGTTTTTGGCAAAGAGGCTTTACTTCCTATTGAGGTGGAGATACCAGCTTTGAAGATGATGCTAAAGCTTGAAGAAGAGCCCAATGATGCATTCAAGGAAAGGATTCTATATTTTCAATGTGTCCAGTTGGATAGGCTGTTGGCTTTTGAGCATTATGAGAAGGTCTTGAAGAAGAATCAAGCAAAGAAGAATCAAGCAAAGGCAAATGAGAAGGTAAAGGACAAGGACATCAAGAAGGGTGACATGGTGATTTGTTACAATAGTAAGCTTGATAAAACTTTTCAAAAGAAATTTAAAATCAAGTGGTAAGGTCCTTTCTTGGTCTTAAATAGGTTTGCAAATGGCACATATCAGCTTGCTGACTTGGATGGTACCCCACATAAAGCACGTGTGAATGGCTACAGAATGAAGAAGTATATTGCAAGGTTGATGACTGTGATTGAGGATGAGACTTCTTTTGAAGAATTTACTGATCGTGTGGCTAATGATGAAGATGAAGTGAAGACTCTCTCATGTGGTTTACAGGATCTATTTTGTGCTGCTGATCATGAATGATCTAGCAGGTTGGGGTGTGGCAAACTATGTTGGGCACATTTCTGACACCCCGTTTTTTGGAAATTTGTATATACGGACATGACACCCGATGTCAAAAGGGTGTTTGGGCTTTATTTTTGTGGGTTTTTATCTTGATTTATCAAGCACATGTACATGCACTGCAAGTCGCTAGTCTAGTGACACTTGTTGGGCTACTATAAGTGCCCGTGAGTGAGTTTTTTGAAGTGAGACTTGTATATAACTTAAACTCATGTACAAACTTAAAAACTTTCAGCCAAACATAAGAAATTTTCAGGTTTTAGCTCGTTGTGTCTCCTTGGTGCTCTTGGATGCAGTTTTTTGCCCCAACTAGCCTTCTCTACGTGTAGTCGTGTTGGGACAGCTTTCTGTTGGCATCAATTTTGCTCATGGAGGCATGTGGAATCAATTTTTTTCATCTTCAGATTTCTCACCAGTCATTTTTCAAAAAAAAATTCAAGCTTTAAAGTGCCCCAATTGGAGTTGTGCTCTTCAGGTTACGACTAGTTCTCTGCAGGGTTATGGCTATGGCAGCCTAGTGGCAAATTGTGTGTAGACAGATTCGGAGGGCATGTATCTATGAATTGTGGAATTTATTTTGAAGTTATGGGTTTGTGATGTTTGATTGTGAAAGGAGAGGCTCTTGTCTTCATTTTCATTGGTCGACGTGTGCTGTAAATCCGTGCTTTGACAGGGTTTTGCTCCTATGTGACATAGTCTCTTGGGTGGGCGACGGCTAGTAAATTCCCAAGGGTCTACTCCTATTGGACTTGTGGTGTTTCAAAAGGATTTTTAAAAGCTTTTGGTTTCTTGTAGTTCTCTTTCAACGCTCTTGGGTGACATCACTATAGAGGTGTTTCAATTTGCTTGTTTCCCAACACCGTATGCGTTTGCCGTATGGACTCCATATGTGCCATTTGAAAGGAAGACAGTTCTTTGCATGACAAAGCGTGAAGCACATGAAGTATACGACCTCCCCAACTTTGGAGTGGACTCTCGACTGCTGAATGAGGAAGATTTCACCAACAAAGATTGGTTGAAATGCTTTAAGGAGGTGCCGAAGAAGGGCATCAAAGGAAAATGTAGAGATGTGAAGCCAGAGCTCTGAGCAGGTTCTATGTATTGTTAACATCCATGTATCAAGAACCTCCTGGCATTTATGGTATGGAGGTGACTAAAGGATTTGCTAGAGGCTTTCTATATGAGCAATTCAAGGGACAGGTTGACTGGGCCTTGTTTTCAGAAAGTATTGTCACAAATATGGATCCAGGAAAATTACATGCAAAGAAGCAGCAATGGGAAGCTTTCCATTCCTCCTCTGCCTCTAACAGTTTGTGGCGAATGATGAGGACTCCAGATCATTTAGAGGCACCCCAAGAAACTCCGATCGAATTTATTTGGTCGACCGTCTCTTACAGAGTTAGATACAGTTTACAACATGGTTGTCAGCAAGCATTGTTTTGCATTGTCAAAGTATAATGAAGCTTTTTAAGAAGCAGTAATTGCTTTAGGCTGATGTGCACCAAAATGAAGGTGCCAACATCCTAGTGGAAAAGCTCAGAGGCCAGTTGAAAGATGCAGAGGCTGCATTACTAAAGGCAGAAGGTAGCGACGATGCTGTGGATGCAATGAAGGTGGAGCAGCTTAAAAATACTATCGGCAGGTTGTCGCTAACACTCCAAACATTGCAAGTGGTAGTTGAGGAGAAGGCACCACTTGATGTTGTGGATAGTGCTCTAAAGGAGAGAGATTTTACATAGGAAGTGGAGGAGTGTGCACAGGTGTGGATGGATTTTGTGAGGACCATGCATCTCAAAAGAAGTATAGTTTTGTTGTCTGCACCTCCGCCAAAGTTCCACATGTGGATATGGGCACCTTGCCTTTGGACAAAGTTTACAGTGCTTGTGGGTTGACGATGTATGACGATGATGCACTTGGCATGTTTTTGTTGCCCTACAAGCATGCCTTGCACATGTACTGTTTTGGCCATCTTGTTGCAAGCAAAGAAACATGCATGGAGATGGGATGCATGCAACCGATTTTGCATACCATGCAGTCTTTTGTGAGCCTCGGCAGTACGGATGCCAATTTCCAAGGAGTGCAATCAGACACCAAACCCTCATCAGTGCCCTTAAGCATGGACCATGGTATACACCCTGCTGCATTTTATTGCATTGAGCTTAAATTTATCTGTTCTTTTGTGTTTCTGTTATCAAGGGAACCTTGCTAATTGTAGCTACTAATACAAGACTGGTAGCGACTAGTACAATACTAGTAGTTACCACTCTCATAGTGGCAACTGTCATGCTAATCCTGGTACAGCTAGCTACCAGTATGGCTGTGGCTACCATTCTTCCATGAGCTACTATTCTCCCATGGAAGTCTTGCTCGTGGCAAGGTAGCTACCATTCTTCCATTAGCTACTGTTTTACCATGGAACTCCTGCTGGTGACAAGGAATTTCTCACTGTCAACCATGGTAGCTACCAGTATAATAGTGGTAGCTACCATTCTGCCATGATCTGCCATTCTGCCAAGGAAGTCCTGCAATTGACAAGGTGGCTACAACGATTGCATTGGTAGCTTCCATTCTGCCATGAGCTACCATTTTGCCAAGGAAGTCCTGCAAGTGACAAGGTAGCTACTGAGGCGGTCCGGGGCGGGCAACAGGAAGAGCAACCTCTAGACACCCTTCAAGGCTCCCGTGCTGCTCAATGGGGCTGGGGCAAAACACAACAGAAACCAAAACAACAAACCCACAGCAAAATCCCAACTACACAAGGGGCACCACCTAGTTTAAGAGTGAACTAGGACGCAAAAGAGGAGAATCGTTAGAGCAACCCACAAACAAGCAAGGAATTTATACTAACCCTAACACCAATGGAACACTCTCACGCACTAAAACACGAGAGAGCGAGAGAGAGAGAGAGAGAGAGATGGTGCTCGGGCTGCTTTGAAGTGTATCGTTAATGATCAAGCAAACATAAATATATATATGTAAGAAAGAGAGAGAAGGGGGAAGGGGGTGCTTGTTGCACTAATGCCTTCTTACAAATCTGTCATGACCAATCGAAGTGAGATTAGTATTTGTTCAACATAGCCTGAGTAAATTACACCACAACACATCACAAGAAAAAAAACCACCCCAATCACTGTCTTAAGGCCAGGGGATTCCTCTCCACCCTGTCGCTCTCTTACAGCATGTGGGGTTTATGGCTAAATTGATAACAATACCCGGAGACAAGCTATCAAGAACTTAAATAAAACACCAAGACACTTACACATCATTATTGTCCATGACTTCATGTTAGAAGGGAGACAAGGTATCCATGCTTAGTCCAAATTCACCCTCCTTGATTCAGCAAATGTTGGGCTTACACTAGTAGGAGAAATGATAGATTTTCTACTCTCAATTTAATGATCCCTCTCTCTTGCAATGGCATAGAGTTCCCTTTCTAATCACCCCTAATACAACACATACATATGCCTAATGCCAATGAGATTCCACTCAAGAGCTCATTCTCAAGAGGTTGAGCTTGGCTTCTCAAGCTATAGCATAGTGCTCTTTCTTCTCCCCCCTTTTTGTGCTAGCTACACCCTCCTTTTATAGCAATTTTGAAGGCTAGGGTTACTCCTCTAACCATGGTTGGGTTAGATTTTCAGCAATTTACAATGGGAGTTGGATATTTACAATGTGTTAGTAGAGTTAGTATTAATTTACAAATGGAATTGGATATTTACAATGGGAGTATCCATGTAGGATACAAATAAGGAAGAAAAACTCTTAAGAGGTAAGAAAAGGTGGATTTCTTACAAGGTTGATGCTCCAAGTGTCTTGAGTAGGGCCAATTTTGACGCTTGTTGACAGTCCACTAGCTTTAACGGTACATTTTTTCTCCACTCTTGACCTTCCTTGAGAGACAAGGTAATTGAAGTTGAGTAATCAACCACCATGATGCTGTCTTTTAAGAGAAGAGGCAGAATTTTGTGGTTTTTTCTTATAGATATGGGTAATTCGGAGGAGGAAAAATGAGACTAGGTGGTCAATTTTGGAATGGAATTGTGTGTGGGAGGTATGAGTTCACCATGGTTTCTCTTATTCTTCAAGGTTGAGGAGAAGGTGAGTAGGGTGCAGAGAGGAGTGGTGAGAGAGGTGGGGATGATGAGTGGAGAATTGTGTGTGAAAGAGGAAAATGATAAAGTGGGAGAGAGAGTGTGGCTGCATAGCATGGGAAAACTGGGGTCCACTAATAAAATCATAGCTCACAGCTCGTAGCTCAAAACAATATGAAAAAATTTGAGGCAAAAGTTCAGCCCACGAGCTACAACGTTTGTTTGTATCACCTTTTCAAATTCGGAGAGCAAGTGGACTTTAAAAATTCAGCAAAACCGACCGTTTTTTTCCACTGCACAAGGTCCTTGTGGGATCCTTCTTTGGATGATTCTTTTGAATACCTCCAAGAGTGAGCCCTCCATAGTGCATGTATGCATGCCACCTACCTTTGACCTTATTTGGTAGGTCTATAATTGAAGATATTGTTGAGATCATGATATAAGTGAATAGTACAACTAAGAAAATCAAATATTGAGGGGTCTAAAAAATATGTACATGTCAAATATAAATAATATAAGTGGAAAAAATATAAAGGGGTCAAAAGAAATCTCTCTCATTATGAGGCTACCATAAAAAGATAAATATTTTTGGTGTTCTAATTTTTTAGAAAAAAAACAAAATAGATGTAGGAAGGGAAAAATCACAATAGTGAAAATATATACACATAAATAAAACTAGTTTTTTTGGATTTTTGTTGGGGTGGAGTTACACCAAATATAAGAGAAGCTTACATGAAAATATTTCTATATGGAATAAAGAGTATGAAAAATGGTAAGAAAAATTGTGGTAATGGTGAGGCAATGTACAGAGCATAAATAACACACACCTAGGTAAAAATATTTAAATAAATACCAAAATAATTATTAAAAAATCTTTTATTTAGGCCCTATATACAAAGAAATATTTACATACGCATGGGCCATAATATACTTATATTTTTTATGTTTTTGGCTCAACTAGCCCAATGCCTAGCTAATTGAGGGTTTTTTATTTTAGTAAGGAGATATGGAAAAAATCCCCTAACTCACACACACCTATATACAGTGAAAGGGTGAGGGTAACCACAGTGTTTGAGTGATTTGATAGGGGGGGATAACTCACTATGGCAATCACAGAGAGCCGAAAAACGGCTATCATTAGCCCTCCCCCAGGATGATGGTATATTCATGTACCATCATAAAGAATCTTTTTCAAAGAGAGTGCTTCAGAGTGCTTGACAAGATCTTCATTGTTTGGCCCCTTGGAATTTTGGTTTGTGTTACACTCATGCTTCATGGAACAATACTTACATGAGATAGTTGCCTTTTGCTCTGGTAGATCCTTTGGTAGAAGGCGACTCAAGTAAGGCTTCAAGCGATAGCCGTTTACCTTTTTGGAGTGCTCTTTCCCATTCAAGTCCATAAGTTGATAGTAACTTGAATTGAAAGCCTTCTTGAATATGTATGGCCCCTGCCATCTTGTTTCAAATTTGGCATCAAAACGATTATCGAGTCGATTGTCATACCTTAGCACAAGATCTCCTTCATTGATGCCTTTATCCTTCAGTTTCTTGTCAAGCTTCTCCTTTGTCTGTGTGGCTTTCCTTTTATAGCACTCGTATGCTGCTTCTCTTTTCCACTCAAGCTCATCTAAGGTAAGAAGTCGATCCATCCATGCTTCTTGATCATCTTGTGCTGATTTGTCATGAAGTCGCATTGTTGGAATGTTTAGCTCAATTGGCTGTAAAGCCTCTTGACCATAGACCAAGTGAAATGGTGTGAACTCCGTGGCTTCCCTATATGTGGTTCGATACGCCCACAAGGCACCATCCAAGAAGTCATCCCACAACTTTGTCTTGTTTTTCACCATCTTTCTAATGATGCCTGCAATGACACCATTAGCTTTTTCTACCAAACCATTTGATTGGGGATAGTAGAGTGTACTGTGACGATGTAATGTGAAGTTCTTCACAGACTTCTGTGAGCAATCCCTTTCTAAACCCTGGACCATTATCAGAAACAATCTCCAAAGGTGTGCCAAATCTACAACAAATGTGAGTGTAGAAGAATTTGCTCACTGTCCTCTCATTTACCTTTGCCACACTTTGTGCTTCCACCCACCTAGTCATATAGTCTACAGCCACTAGAATGTAGAGTTTACCATTTTTTGTCCTAGGCAGAGGACCCATAGCATCAATGCCCCACTTTTCAAAGGGTCCATTTGCAATCACAATTTGCCTTGGACCATAAATCAATCTTCTATTCCCATTTACCTGACAATTGTGACAACTTTTACACCAATGTTGGACATCCACATGCAGACTTGGCCAAACATACCCCGCAAGCAAAATCTTCTTCATAGTTAATTCTTGGGAAAAATGACCACCACATGCCTCTTCATGCAAACCTTTTAGAATGGCTGGAATTTCCGCGATAGTTGGTACTCTTCTGCACACTTGATCCTTCCCTCTTTGATAGAGGGAGCCTTCTAGGAAGAGATACATGCTTGCCTTCTTCATGAGTCTCCTCTTCTGAGCTTTTGTAAAGTCTGGTGGAAACTCACCCTCCAAAATGTAGCCAATGATGAGAGCCAATGACTCCAATCACTGCTACCTCGGTTACTTCACAGCAGCCGCCACCATGATGACCTCCACTTCTTTCTTTATACATGCAACGGCTTGTTGTGCAAGTAAATCAGCATCTTCATTTTGTTTCCTAGGAATATGATATAATTGCACCTCCTCAAATTGATTAAATAGCCTACGGATGGTATGAACTTTGGCCCTTAGTCTTTCATTTTTGCATGCCCAAATGCCTAAAATCTGCTTCACAATGAGAAGTGCATCCCCTTTTGTTGAGAGAGAAGGAGAGAGCACAAAAGTAGAACCCCAAAGTGTGTAGAATACACACATGAGATGATGTATATATAGAGGGGACCTGGGTGCCATATATAGAGAAGCCATATATTGAGTAGCTTCACATATAAGCTCAACACCCCCGCTCAAATAAGGGTCCCTAACTGTGGATGAAAAAACCCTTGGGGGATCAAGGGAAAAACCCACAGCTCTATATACACCCACCGTTATATTATAAAAATCATTGAATATACAAATGTTTACGAGGAGCTACATCACTCCTTTTACAATGAATGTTTTATGAGGAGTTACATTACTCCTATCCTATCAATACAATAATGAATACAAAGGTTCAATAAAGAGGTGTAAAAGCTATCGATTAGCTTGTAATCAAAAGTGTCTCCGTGAATCTGCTGTGTAGCTTGTCATCAATATCGCATCACCAAACATGTCTTCATGTTGTTATCAATATGGCATCACCAAACATATCTTCATAAATCTTTTATTGTCACCAAGTTTGTCTTTATAAAATCAATTATTTGATCAATCCTACATAGATCATAGACTCCAAAAAAAAAAAAAAACATGTTATGAAAATTATTAGCATCGTTAATGAAATAATTACGTTCACAATGCCATAAGAGATGGTTCGCAACGCCACTCTTTTGACGACATATATACTCACGACAACATATGGTACATAAAGTATAAACGTAAAAGTACAAAATGTGTGATTACGTGATACAAATGATATGTGTATATACTACATAAAACAACATTTATCAATGTAGTGATCAATGAATATCATAAAAGTATTAACAAAATATTATCATTATATCAATAAAAATGAATAAATGATCATGGTATCAACGAAAAGCATCATGATATCACCGAGAATAATCATTGTATCAACGAAACAACATCATGGCATCACTGAGAATAACCATGGTATCAACGAAACATCATCATGGCATCACCGAGAATAACCATGGTATCAACGAAACAACATCATGGTATCACCGAGAATAACCATGGTATCAACAAAACATCATCATGGTATCAACCAAAATCACCATGGAATCAACGAAATATCATCATGGAATCAACGAAATATCATCATGGAATCACCGAGAATAACCATGGTATCAACGAAATATCATCATGGCACCACCGAGAATAACCATGGTATCAATGACATATCATCATGGTATCAACGAAAATCACCATGACCAAAGTATTAACAAAACATCATCATGGTACCATCAAAATCACTATGGTATCAATCAGAAATTATCAATAAAATGACGTAAACTATATCTCTAAAAGAATAATTATACGAGAATCAATGAACGAGTATATCATATAACAAAAGATCATGTACCAACAGTAGCTCGATAGAATTTGGACGATCATCAACGGCTCGACTGAATCGGAACGATGTGTAACTGGCTTCTGCAGCAAAGTTACGTCAGTAACAAATATATGATTGATGAAGAAAAATATAATCGAGAAGTTTTCAATTATGAGAAAAATCAAAAGCAAAAAGTAAAATTTTGATTTTCAAACATATTCGCAGTCCGAGACCATAACCCAAAATCGGTGCAGAATTTAGAGAAACTTTCTTCTGCAAAGTTATAGACCACATCGATTCCAATCCCCATCCCGGGTAGTTTCTTCTGCAAAGTTGTAGAACACATCGATTCCGGTCTCTCACACGGGTAGTTTCTGCAAAATCGTTTTCAATAAGCAGAAAAATAAAAAACAAAAAACGGAAATTGCTTTTTAGGTATGTACGCAATCCGCGAACGATAACTCAAAATCGGTGCAGAATTTGAAAACACTTTCTTCTGCAAAGTTGTAGACCACATCGATTCCAGTCTCTCAAGGGATTTGTTTTTACAAAATCATTTTCAATAAGCAGAAAAATCAAAAACAAAAAGCGAAAATTTCTTTTCAGGTATGTACGCAGTTCGCGAACGATAACTCAAAATCGATGCAGAATTTGAAAACACTTCCTTCTGCAAAGTTGTAGACCACATAGACCACATCGAGTAGTTTCTGCAAAATCGTTTTCAATTAGTAGAAAAATCAAAAACAAAAAGTAGAAGTTTCTTTTCAGGTATGTACGCAGTCCGCGAACGATAACTCAAAATCGGTGCAAAATTTGAAAACACTTCCATCTGCAAAGTTGTAGACCACATCGATTACGGTCTTTCGCGCGGGTAGTTTCTGCAAAATCATTTTTAATTAGCGGAAAAATCAAAAACAAAAAGCGGAAGTTGCTTTTCGGTATGTACGCAGTCCGCGAACTATAACTCAAAATCGGTGCAGAATTTGGAAAAACTTCCTTCTGCAAAGTTGTAGACCACATCGATTCCGGTGTTTGTAGCAGGTAGTTTCTGCAAAATCGTTTCCAATTAGCAGAAAAATCAAAAACAAACGCAGAAGCTGCTTTTCAGGTATGTACGCAGTCCGTGAATGATAACTCAAAATTGGTGCAGAATTTGAAGAAACTTTCTTCTGCAAAGTTGTAGACCACATCGATTCCGATCCCTCTTGAGAATAGTTTCTACAAAATCGATTTTGATCAGGAGAAAAATCGAAAACAAAAACGTACCGCTCTGATACCATGTTGAGAGAGAAGGAGAGAGCACAGAAGTAGAACCCCAAAGTGTGTAGAATACACACATGAGATGATGTATATATAGAGGGGACCTGGGTGCCATATATAGAGAAGCCATATATTGAGTAGCTTCACATATAAGCTCAACACCTTTTACCATGAGACGTTGTATACCATGGCCAATGCATATTTTTAAACCATGAAGTAGTGTGTCATATTCTGCTTCATTGTTGCTAGCTGAACTTGGTAGATTGAACTTCTCTTTCATGACCACCTCTCCACTTGGGTTGAGCAACACTAGCCCTCCCCTTGCTTTTCCTGTGGCTCGACGAAAAGCTCCATCAAAGAACAAGGTAAAAGCATTAGGAATACTTTTTGGTGGTGGCAATGGTAGGGTCTTTACTTCAGGCACCTTAATCTCCTTTTCATGCACCCTATAAGTGAGAATCCCTGCCAATTGTGCACGCACACTATCTTCTACCTTGAAAGAGTATTGAAACTCTTGCAACTCCATAATCCACTTTGAGATCCTAGTACTAAGATTCATTTGAGATGACACCCAAGGGAACAAATTCTCTACGGTGAGGATTACAAAAGGTTTTGGGAGCAAGTAGGATCTAAACTTCCTTATCGCAAACATGAGAGAAAGCATCATGAGTTCTGCCTCCGTGTAGCCTCTCTCTAAAGCATTCATGACCCTACTAGCAAAGTAGATGGGCCGCATCCTGGTACTATAGGGATCTTGTTGTAGCAAAACTGCACCAATTGTTTCTTTCCCAGCACTAGAGCTAACAAAGAATGTGTACTCCCAACAAGGAGGCATGAGTGTTGGTAGCTCTGACAAAATGGCTTTAATGTTACAAAAGTACTCTTCAAGCTCATCAGACCATGCAAATTCTACTTGTTGTGTCAACTTTTGCAAACGGTGAAGTAACTCCGAGGCTAAGTGAATGAAGCGTGACATATACTTCACCTTTTGAATGAATGAGATGACCTCCTTAAGACTCTTGGGTGATGGTAGCTCAATAAGAGCCTTTGCCTTTGAAGGATCCACTTCAATGCCTTTGTAAGAAACTTTATGACCAAGCAAGATTACTTCATCCTCACCTATATGGCACTTGTCGGGGTTGAGTTGACCTCCCATGTCGTAGAGCTTCTTTAAACCTTCTTCTACCCTTTGTAGATGCAATAATTTTGAGCTATAAATATAGAAATCATCAATGAACACCCTAATTGACTTTCCAAAGAATGCTTGAAACACCATATTCATGAAACGTTGGAATGTTGCAGGAGCATTTGTCAGACCAAATGGCATGACTCTAAAAGCATAACAACCCCAAGGAGTGGTAAAGGTTGTTTTCAATTGATCCTCCAATGCAATCCCTATTTGAAAGTAACCTGAGTAACCATCGCACACAGTGTACTTCTCATGACTAGCTACCTCATTTAGTATCTCATCCTGGAATGGGAGGGAAAAGTGATCTCTTTTTGTTGCCTCATTGAGGGGACGATAATCCACACACACCCTCCACTTGCCATTTTTCTAAGGAGTGACAACAACAAAAGAGACCCACTCTAAATTCTCCACTGGATAAATGAAACCTGCTGCTAGAAGCTTTCTTACCTCCTTGAGTAGAGCCTGCTCCTTTATAACTCCTAGCCTTCGTAGATTCTGAGCTTTAGGTGTGGCCTCAGGCTTTAACTCAATCTTGTGTTGAACAACATCTACCCCACGCACGTCGGTGTAGTTTTTAGCAAAAAGACTAGGAAACTTCCTTAGCACACATTTGAACTCCTCTCTTTCATCCTTTGTAAGTGTTGTTGATAGCATACCTTCCAGCATCCCTTCATCTTGAACACCTTCGTTCTCTTCAGGACCTACCTCCTCCAAGCCTTGACAAGAGGTCTCTTGGTTGCTTGGCTTAAACCTTACCCCCATGACTTCGATGGAAGACTCCTCTTCAGTAATGCTGCCGCTACTTTCTTCTTCTGAAGTGCTATCAGTCCAACCATCTTCCGTCTCACTTTGAGATGATTCTTCATGGAGCTCCTCTTGGCGTTGCTCCTTCATGTCAAAGGAAACCTTCTTATGATTGTCATTCCTGCAAATTAATTTCCCACTCTCCCAATCCTGCAAAGCTCGCATTTTCATTAGCCATGGTCTTCCTAGGATAAATGGATAACCACTTCCCTTGGTCGACATAACATAAAAATCCACTTTGATTTCAGGTGTCTCATGGATGTGCATGCCTAGTCTTTGCATGAGTCCCTCTGTCATGATGCAAATTTGTGCACCCCCATCCACTAGACCTTTCCTAACCAATCTTCCTTTGATGTAACAGTCTAGCACCGGTGTAATGTCCTCATTCATTTCAGCTTGTGCAATTTTTACAATAGGCACACTCTCTTTTACCTTTCTCCTAGTGCTAACTTCCCTTGTTAAATCCCTCCTAACTTGTGGACATAATGCAAGAAATTGAGGCCATGGAATATCAGGACCCTTACCTCTCATGTCTTCCAACAAGTTGTACGGAGCCATACCATGTCCAAGAGGGAAGTCTTGGAGGTTGATACGACGTTGAGTCCTCTTGGTTTCCTTGGTTTCCTTTGCCTTCTTGCCTTGTCCATGGTCACTATGTGATGTGACTCCTTCTTTCTCTTTACCTTTTCCTCGGCCACGCTTAATGCCATTGGCTTCCATGTCAACCTCATTTGAATTTGTCACCTCTACCACATGCACATTTGGATCTGGCAAAGGTGGAACTCCTTCTACCCCTTGTGGAGGTGGTCTTGGTCCATTTGGCCTTTGTAGAAGCCTTGGTTGTTGACCAGCTCCTTCTCCTGCATTCATCACTGGGTAATTCAAGTTAGGTCTCCCTGGCTCCCCATGGGGCCAAGGAAAATTATACATCCCATGTCCAGACTCTCCGCAATTCCAACATTGCAAGACTCTACTAGTTCGTGGCTTTCTCTCTTCTAACTTCTTCGCTTGTCCCTTTGGACCTACAACTTGTGCAAGGTGAATTGACAGGCTGCTTAAGGATTCATTTAACTTCTCAATCACTTCAACCGTTACCTCAGGAAGCTCCCTAGATGTTGATGCTTGTGACTTACCTTTGGGTCTAAGAACTTCTATTGGAACCTCTCCCCTTAAGCACTTGAGTTTCCTATACTTCTCAGCAGCCCTAGTTTCAGCTGCATCAAAAGTAGCAGGTGCACCCGCCTCAACTTTTACCTTAAGGTCAGGAAAGAGTCCGGCTATGAACCTCTCCTTCTTTAAAAATTCTGCACCATCACCAGGGTTAGCAACATTTCGTATCCATAGAGCCCAAAGACGTAGAAACTCTTGCTTGTACAAGTAGTAGTCATCTAAGTCTTTTTGCTTATGAGAAACAATGTCTTGCCATAGTTTTTGAGTGTTTTGGGGATCAAAGAAGTATCTCTTGAAACGATTCAAAACTTCCGTGTAATTCCCTTTAACTTCCTCAGGCAAAGAGTCAAACCAAGTGCTAGCATCTTTCCTAAGGACCACCTCAAACATTTCTACACGTTCTTGATCAGTTACTATCCTCGTGATACGGCAAGACATCTTGAAATTCGCTAGAAATAATTCTGCATCCTCTTCAGGCTCTCCAAAGAAAAGAGGATATCCAGACATTTGGCGTTGGCTCTCCATTGAATTGATTTCAAAGTGACGCGTTTTTTTTTTCTTTCTTTAAAAGATTTACACAATAATATTTTCTAAATTGCAATCTATTTTACAACAAAATAAAAATATTCACATCAAATGACCTATGATAATCAATAAGAGGTAGAATGACAGGGTTTGGTGATGCGAGAATTTCTCCTACTCTTTGCGTACCAAACATGAATACCATACGTTGTTGAAAATGGATTTTTCTACTAATTGCAATGTTTACTCTAATGTGTGGAGTGAAATGAAAGGGAAAAACCAGTATTCCTGGGCCATTATCCATGGTCTATGCATGACCTAATTCTTAAAACAAAACAAAAATATAGACGTCCAAACTAAGGTCGTACCTAATGAGAGGCAAAATAAAAGGATTTACTGATGCGTTTATCTCTACCAACCTAAGAGGACCTAAAATTCTACGAATTACTCGTTGAAATTGCAACTTAGTACTAACAATTATGTGTACCTTTTGCCTTGCAATGGGAATGAAGGGATCATACAAATTCTTGTGATTCATGCAAGCTACTTGATTATGCTAAAGGTTAAGCCTTCACAAAACATACACAAGCCGTTCCTCTGTGGGGGCACCAATTTGAGGCGGTCCGGGGCGGGCAACAGGAAGAGCAACCTCTAGACACCCTTCAAGGCTCCCGTGCTCCTCAATGGGGCTGGGGCAAAACACAACACAAACCAAAACAACAAACCCACAACCAAATCCCAACTACACAAGGGGCACCACCTAGTTTAAGAGTGAACTAGGACGCAAAAGAGGAGAATCGTTAGAGCAACCCACAAACAAGCAAGGAATTTATACTAACCCTAACACCAATGGAACACTCTCACGCACTAAAACACGAGAGAGAGAGAGAGAGAGATGGTGCTCGGGCTGCTTTGAAGTGTATCGTTAATGATCAAGCAAACATAAATATATATATGTAAGAAAGAGAGAGAAGGGGGAAGGGGGTGCTTGTTGCACTAATGCCTTCTTACAAATCTGTCATGACCAATCGAAGTGAGATTAGTATTTGTTCAACATAGCCTGAGTAAATTACACCACAACACATCACAAGAAAAAAAACCACCCCAATCACTGTCTTAAGGCCAGGGGATTCCTCTTCACCCTGTCGCCCTCTTACAACATGTGGGGTTTATGGCTAAATTGATAACAATACCCGGAGACAAGCTATCAAGAACTTAAATAAAACACCAAGACACTTACACATCATTATTGTCCATGACTTCATGTTAGAAGGGAGACAAGGTATCCATGCTTAGTCCAAATTCACCCTCCTTGATTCAGCAAATGTTGGGCTTACACTAGTAGGAGAAATGATAGATTTTCTACTCTCAATTTAATGATCCCTCTCTCTTACAATGGCATAGAGTTCCCTTTCTAATCACCCCTAATACAACACATACATATGCCTAATGCCAATGAGATTCCACTCAAGAGCTCATTCTCAAGAGCTTGAGCTTGGCTTCTCAAGCTATAGCATAGTGCTCTTTCTTCTCCCCCCTTTTTGTGCTAGCTACACCCTACTTTTATAGCAATTTTGAAGGCTAGGGTTACTCCTCTAACCATGGTTGGGTTAGATTTTCAGCAATTTATCTCATTTCTTTTGCTTGGAATTATCAAGAAGTTGGTGGGGAAAGAGAGAGGAGAGAAATGGAGGTGATAGGACTTTTCATAGTGGGTTTGTGTTAGTAGAGTTAGTATTAATTTACAAATGGAGTTGGATATTTACAATGGGAGTATCCATGTAGGATACAAATAAGGAAGAAAAACTCTTAAGAGGTAAGAAAAGGTGGATTTCTTACAAGGTTGATGCTCCAAGTGTCTTGAGTAGGGCCAATTTTGACGCTTGTTGACGGTCCACTAGCTTTGACGGTACATTTTATCTCCACTCTTGACCTTCCTTGAGAGACAAGGTAATTGAAGCTGAGTAATCAACCACCATGATGCTGTCTTTTAAGAGAAGAGGCTGAATTTTGTGGTTTTTGTTTATAGATATGGGTAATTTGGAGGAGGAAAAATGAGACTAGGTGGTCAATTTTGGAATGGAATTGTGTGTGGGAGGTATGAGTTCACCATGGTTTCTCTTATTCTTCAAGGTTAAGGAGAAGGTGAGTAGGGTGCAGAGAGGAGTGGTGAGAGAGGTGGGGATGATCAGTGGAGAAGTGTGTGTGAAAGAGGAAAATGATAAAGTAGGAGAGAGAGTGTGGCTGCATAGCATGGGAAAACTGGGGTCCACTAATAAAATCATAGATCACAGCTCGTAGCTCAAAAAAATATGAGAAAATTTGAGGCAAAAGTTCAGCCCACGAGCTACAACTTTTGTTTGTATCACCTTTTCAAATTCGGAGAGCAAGTGAACTTTAAAAATTCAGCAAAACCGACCGTTTTTTTCCACTGCACAAGGTCCTTGTGGGGTCCTTCTTTGGATGATTCTTTTGAATACCTCCAAGAGTGAGCCCTCCATAGTGCATGTATGCATGCCACCTACCCTTGACCTTATTTGGTAGGTCTATAATTGAAGATATTGTTGAGATCATGATATAAGTGAATAGTACAGCTAAGAAAATCAAATATTGAGGGGTCTAAAAAATATGTACATGTCAAATATAAATAATATAAGTGGAAAAAATATAAAGGGGTCAAAAGAAATCTCTCTCATTATGAGGCTACCATAAAAAGATAAATATTTTTGGTGTTCTAATTTTTTAGGAAAAAAACAAAATAGATGTAGGAAGGAAAAAATCACAATAGTGAAAATATATACACATAAATAAAACTAGTTTTTTTGGATTTTTGTTGGGGTGGAGTTACACCAAATATAAGAGAAGCTTACATGAAAATATTTCTATATGGAATAAAGAGTATGAAAAATGGTAAGGAAAATTGTGGTGATGGTGAGGCAATGTACAGAGCATAAATAACACACACCTAGGTAAAAATATTTAAATAAATACCAAAATAATTATGAAAAAATCTTTTATTTAGGCCCTATATACAAAGAAATATTTACATACGCATGGGCCATAATATACTTATATTTTTTATTTTTTTTATTGTTTTGGCTTAACTAGCCCAATGCCTAGCTAATTGAGGGTTTTTTATTTCAGTAAGGAGATATGGGAAAAGTCCCCTAACTCACACGCACCTATATACAGTGAAAGGGTGAGAGTAACCACAGTGTTTGAGTGATTTGATAGGGGGGGATAACTCACTATGGAAATCACAGAGAGCCGAAAAATGGCTATCACTACCATGATAACATTGGTATCTACCATGATAGAATCTGTAGCTATCATGCCTAGTTGCTTCCACTATCATGTTGTAGCTACATGTAACTTGAAATAGCAAGTTATTAATTCCTTAATACTTTTCATGACTGCAGAGGTTGAGCTAGAGACTACAATTGAGAAGGAAGGTGTGTTAGAGAAGTATAGTCCTGAGAATGGAGATCAAGCAGAAAATGCTCCTTCATCAATGAAGGATAATGAAGTGTCAGCCAGAGACACCAGTCCCTCCAATGGAGATCAAGCAAAAAATGCTCCTTCATCAATGAAGGACAATGAAGTGTCAGCCACAGACACTAGTCCCTCCATCCTGCAGACCATACAAATGATGCAAAGGAAAAGAAAGAGAAAGATGACAGGTGTTATTTCTGGTTTTGGTTTTTCCTAAAGGTAGATAATATTGTTTAAGGTTCATTCTTGTTGATTGTTTCTTCTCTCTTGTAGATGGAGCTGCCAAAAAGCCTACAGAGGATGCAGAAGGGCAAAGAAAAGGTGCTACAACAACCAGAGTCAGAAAAAGACTCCAAACATAGTCTCGATATTTTTTGCTTTGTAGCCTATCCCCATTTTTGGCTCTTTTCCTAAATCCTATCGCCGTTTTTGGCTTTGTAACAATTCTCCATTTCCTATGAATTAAGAAAGCCAAAATCAATATTTTTTGTCCTGTCCATCGTTGTTGTTTATCTCATTACTGTTTTTATGTTCAGATGCTGCCACTAGCAACATTGAAAATCTTGATCACATAATAAGTATGATAGCACAGTCTACTATGGAGGACCCTCTTGATGTAGATGGTTCATTTAGAGTTGAGGGCCAAGTCCCATGTGCTAGAAGCATTGATGACCAAGAGGATAAAAACACGGAGTTTTTTGTCCTCAGTATAGGTGAGGACATAGAGATTATCATGAAAAATTCTGAACCAGGAAGGGAAAATGGTGATGCAACTGTGGATGCAAGTGGTGATGCAAGTTGTGCAGTTGGTGCAGGTGATGACAGGGAGATTACAACTCGGGAGGTTCACTATGTGTAAAACTACCATATCACGCGCGTTCAAGACATGTTTGTAAAACCCCTTATCTATGAATTTTTTAAGGAATAAGATGTACCCTTTTCTTTTAAAATCTGTAAGTTTTTTTCAAATTTGAAAAATAGTATCCCTTCTGTATATATATTTCTGTAAGTTTCAAGAATTTAAATACCCTTCGATTGAACTTACGTGATAGGTTACATTTTTCTTAGGTGACCTACCCAAGGATTACAAATAATAAGTCTGAACCACCTCGAGAAGATGGTGACGCATCTGTGGATGCAGGTGAAGATACAAACATTATCATTGAAAACTCTGAATCACCTTGGGAAGATGGTGATGCATCTGTGGATGCAGGTGGTGAAGCAAGTTGTGTAGGTGGGGCAGTTGGTGCAGGTGACGACACGGAGATTACCAATGAAAAGTCTGAACCACCTCAAGAAGATTGTGATGCATCTGTGGATGCAGGCGGTGATGTAGGTCAGCTAGTGATGCAGGTTGTGCAGCTGGTGCAGTTGGTGTAGGTGGTACAAAATATTTAAGGCACGACGATGGGACGGTGTCTTGGCAAAGGGAGGATGGAGGAGGTGTAGGTGGTATGGCAGATTATGTTAGGAATGATGATGGGACGGTGTCTCGTCCATGGGAGGATCATGGGAACATATTGTTTGAGAGTAAGCCAGCTCTAATCGTTGATATTAATGGTGTCTTCCTGACTTCATTAGACAAGCGGCACCGTTCACGGAAGCCTGCCTACTGGAATGATCTAGAAATTGTAGACATAGGAGGGGTGTCTTGCTGGGTATAAAAGGGATGCACCAGCATTCTTGGACTAGGGCCTTATGCACTTTGATGTATTTGTGTGGACCTCCAGCATGAAGACTAGAGCAGAAAACCTGTCGAGTGTCTGCTTTCCTGATCAGTTCCCCAATTCAAGGAAATTCTTGCACAACAGGATTGTGTAAGAGATGCTATAATCAAGATAACTGGTGGAAAGCCTGTATTTTACAAGAAGCTAAGTGACTTCTAGGAGAAAAGAGGTCAGTACATTGCTACGCCCACAATTCTAGTGGATGACACACAGTACAAGCAGTTGTGGAATCCTCCAGGCACGTTCTGCATTGTGAAGAATATGCAAAATCAGACTCCCACTGAGATTCAAGGATATCTTACAAAAATTGTAAGATCTTGGCTCACGGCTTGGCTTTGTGCGGAAGATCGCCTCAAGTATGCCGAGGGCTGTGCACTGCCGAGACCGATCGATAACTTGAGCATTAGGATCTCAAAGCAGTGGCGTCTAGAGTATTACGGCTAGATATATTATCCTGACATGTAACCATGATAATCAATGTAACCAATCAACCATTTACTGACTTATGGAGTATTTTGCTTACTTGTAACGATGACACAATGTAGTAAAACAACTTCCAATGCTCAATGTAGTAAAGCAGCTTTTGTTAACTTGTACACTTGTTTACGTTTTTGCATTGTTCATCACTTCACCTCCAGAGTTGCACTCATCTCCTTTTTTAGGGAAAGGCTTTCGACAGAGTGTTCATGCTAGCTGCCTCAGGATATCACATAGGCATTTTAGGCACGATTCAAGTAATTGCAAAACAACATGATGCTCAGCACAAGGATTACAGAGATTCCCCCAAAGAAAAAAAAAAAAGAAAAGATGTTGAAGGGCCATCAAAAGCATCTTAGATTAGAACTAGGAATGCTATACATCAAAAGGATGCTATTGTAAATAGCCTCATATGTTTACGAGGAAAGTAAGAATTTTCTTGTACGTCCCACTTTTTGCATTGAGAACTTAATAGCTCATACAAGATGGGATTGCAAGGTGGCTTCTTTTGCTTGTTCGTACCAAACTCCTTTGACAACAAATGAGTCGGCATTGCAAACATTCCCCCATGCATCTCTTAGAAAAGCTTTAGTTTGAGTCTTTTCTAATGTACATTTCAAGACATAGAAATCCACAAGCTCCTTATTGTCATGAGGAGCTATAACAACAAAATTGTCACCAACATGAAGTGCATCACTCAACGCATCATGGTGTCCCTCATATGCAAAATATTCAATCTTATCATCATCTTAGACATCATCTGTAGGTTCAAGGGTAACATAATTCCATGCAGAAACGTGTGATTTGTTCGAACACCTCCTCCAGTTGCCTTGCAAACAAGCACTACAAAAGCATGAGAATTGCCGATACCTAAGAAGTGTTCCATTTGCTAAGGAGTAGCCCCGCTGACACAATGTAACCCACGTGCATTAGGCACAGATTTACAATCCTGACGTTGGCTTCTATCCACATCACCTACTTTGACCTCCCAGAACAGTTGAGTAACTAGTTGTACCTGCGAAGAATACGTGGTTGTAGCACCATTGGACATGGTTTCTCTCAAAAACGGAACCACATCTGCTCCACATTGTAATTTCACACAATCTGGCTTTAGATGCTCCTGAGTGAGATGCCTCTTAGTAGCAGCACCTGTACCATCATGTTCGCCCTTCCCATGACGTGAACCTGAAAAGTGATGTGTCATTTCCAAACTTGTCAGAGTTCCATATCGAGCAACCAAATAAAAAGGCCTCTTTGCTTTGAACTGCGACGCTGCTCCATCTGACCAGACCCAATATTCTTTGAGCGATATGCCTAGCTCTTTCAACCAACCACAATGGAGCATAAAGCAATGCTGGACAAAAAGAGTATCATGGCTTTTATCATCAGATATATAGAAATGATAGTATTTTTGGACACTACCTGCAATCCTCACATATGTAATGTGAACGAAAATTGTCACCTGGCTAGAAAACCAATGCATCGTTTGGATCTCGTTCTGTGTAACATTTAATGGCCTAAAAACTTGTGTGTAGCGGAAATTAGCATAAACATAGTAGGCATTTCATTAGAATAGATTCCTAATGAGAATTACAAGAGTGCTTGGGTGGAGAGAGCAACAAAAAACATAACACCTAGTTAGATAGCATGAACAATACTTTCAAAAGAGAGAGAAATTAAGCTATTGACAACAATCAAGGACCGGATTTGCATGGAGCGTATTTGCATGGATCCGGTCCCCCCTCCAAAAGGCTTTGTATTATGGTTTCTCCCATCAAGAGAGACATTGTACAATACAATTCTTTGTGTTCCTTCAAGACTAGCTAGTGCAATGCAAATGAAAGCTTCATGCACTAATCAAAACATTTAGCAAACACAACATCAATTATCTTCGGTCTCAGACCCAAGACCTCACAAACCTTCAAAGATGGTGAGAGCTAGCAGGGTATGAGAGTAGATTGAGAGGAACAAGGAGTATTCTTACGAGAAAGATGTGCATCTCCTCGCATAATCACTCATATTAGCATAACTTAGCTTAGTAATTAGCATGATAGAGGAGATGAGCATGCATTGAAGCTTGGCTCTTGGTTGGATTTGCATCACAAATCCAAGAGTTGCTAGTGTAGGCCTCCCTTCTTACAAGCTTGGAGTAGATTTCCATTAAAGCTTGAGAAGGAGAGACAGTCTTCTTTTCTTCACACATGAGATTGTGTGTGTGTGTGTGTGATAATGCCTTGAAGAAATCAGCCCCCTCTCTCTCTTGGTCGACCCCTCTTGCTATTTGCTCATGTTACCCTCTCATTGGACCTCCCTAGGGCTAGCCAATGACGATTAAGCAACATAAGTGATAGCCTTCTGACATGTGTCCCCCTTTCCCATTTTGTGAGAGCTTTAGGTAATTTAATAATTCAACTAAACTCTCATTGGACCCCTTTGCCTCCTGGCCAATAGGAATCAGGCAAGCCATTGGGCTGTTGAATGCTCATTGGACCCCTCGGGAGATTGTCCAATAGTCTTCTAGAGGACTTAATTTTCATTGGTTTTATTATTAAGTGTTTTTAAATTAAATAAACTAGATTTACTCTAGCCTAATTCTCATTGGTCCACCTCCACGGCCGTCCAATAAGAATTGGGTACACCTTGTGGGCATCTGGGCTAGGCAGCTGACATGTGTCCCTTATTCCCTTTGTGTAAAGGGAGCTTGTGTGTGTGTGTGTGTGTGTGTGAATTTATAGGGATTTGTAAAGACTTTTGGGACACACACAAAGCATCCAATTCCCCCCATGGTTGACCTTTGGACACAACCTTTGAATTTTGGAACCTTAGCATTTTGGAAGTCTTAATGGGATGAACCTTACGGTCTTTTTAGCCCATTGTTGCACATGGCTCTTTTGCATATGGCCCCCCCTTTGGATCCCTATTTTCCCTCCTTTGGATCCCTACTATGGCCGGTCTGCTGGCACTTCCCCATATTAAATGATCAGTTTAACATGAGAAAATCATTAAGGAGAATTAGATATTGATTATTATGACATTACCACTCTCTTGAAATCATAGTCGTCCTCGACTATGGTGTAGAGAAGATAAAGCATATTCATGAGTCCTTTTCTTAGCGGGTAGAGGATCCCTATGTTACCCTATAACATCATTCCACAATGGATGACTAGTCTATTTGGCGCTTGAGAGCTTGAGGCTACCGCAAGCATGTATGCACATTAGTCCTATCAGTCTTCCATAGTAGAGTGACAAGCTCTACTTGGTGTTTGGGAGACGTCGTCTCCACAAACTTGATCTAAGCATGCATACTACTTTATTTTTGTGCAGAATAAAGAAAAAGAGAGTCTTATAAGACAAAAACTTTATTCATTTTTAACAATCAAATTTAGAAAAGAGGTTTCTAAAATCAAGAAGCAAAGAAAGGAAAAACTATACTTGTCCCTCTCAAAGCTTGAACCCAACCCCTCAACTGACCCTCACATTTAATCCCACATATGAGAGACCAAGAGGAGATTTGCTTCCAAACAATCCTTGATGCTCTTAGGGATTGGAGGGTTGGACAAAGAGACGTGCCATCCAAGCATATGTTCGAATTTTGAGGAAAAAACAGATAAATGACTCCATCCCCTTCCTCCTCACTCCTTAGGGAAGTGCCTTCTCTCAGCAAGAGAACTTGGAATTTTTCAAAGATCACTTTGTGAGCCTGTCTAGCACTTCACAAACATTTCTCAGGAAGATGAAGCCTCTACAAAGGTTTATTTGGGCTCATAGGAAAACAATTGTGTCTCTTGAACTCAAACAACTTTGAGAGTCACTTTTGTCCCTGTAGGATATCTATCTTGCTATCCAGAGCTTGAAACTAAAGAAAATTTCAGGAATGGGTGTGATCCCATTGAGTTCTTTGCCCTAAGAAGAATAGAGCAATGTTAAAGAAATAGGATTTGTCCATGGTTTTTTCAAGATCAATTTTGATAAATCTTATGACCACTTGGAGTGGTCCTTTATCCTACAAAGTTTAGAAAAACAGGAATGCAATCCTAACCTGCTACAATTTAAAGACACACTCTTTAGCAATGCTAGAGTAAGAGACTCCTTGAGTGGAGTCCTCTAAGAGTATTTTGAGGTAAATAGGACAATAAAGTAGATTTTTTCCCTAGTCCCAACCTCCTTTTTACAGTAGGAGCTAACAGACACAACTGTCTCATAAAAAAACAATGCAGCAGTGAATAATAAAAGGGATCCCTCTCCCTAACCAGAGAGCCCAACAATTCCTTTCATAGTTTGCAAATGCCACCAACACCCTGCTATCCAACGAGGATATCACTCTAAGTCAATTTTGGAAGGCCATGTAGACCTTCTGTATAGCTTCAGGCTCAAGGATAAACCTAAAAAAACTAGAATCCAATCCTCTAGGACCCCTCTCTAGCTAGGATTTAATATCCTAGAGAGAGGTATCCCAACAACACTGTAAATCTATTAAAGAAGGGGATATTTTTTTATCTGATGGGATCTCCTTTGGTTTCAATGTCTCCTCCAAACAGTTATTAGACTAGGTCCTTGATCACTTTAGAATAAAATTTCACATACGAAAAGGGATCCAACTCTCTCGAGTTGGAAGAATCGTGGTGATCAACCATTTTATCACATCCTACATCCTCTTCTCTCTCTCCCAACTCCCACCTTCATCAAATCAACAATACTATAGAAGCTTCCTTTGGGTCGGAGACCCTTTAAAAAAGCCAACATCTAAGGTTTGTTGGGACACTTATTGTCTTGCTAAGGAAAAAGAGGGACTTGGCATCCATAACATCTTGATTTGGGCTAGCAAACTCAACATCAATCTAATGATTAAATCCATCATCAACCCCATGCAAGAATGGATGTCTTTATCTTCAAACACCTACAAGAATTATCCTTGGAGAAACACAATGGGTGGAAATGTTCACTTGAATCTTCATCATGTTTAGCAATTATTCTTTTAAAGCCACGGGCTCACGTCTCATAACATTCCTTTGGGCACCTTGTAACAAGTTCAAAAGAAACGTTAGAGTCAAATGGGACTAGGACCATGCTCAAGCTATGAGATACCATGACTCCAATTGGTGGACGCTTGATCTAATCCCTCCCATGACCCCCATGCAAGAAATAACCACACTTTGAATTCATAACAAAGGAGCTATATGTTGGAAGTACATGTGGAACATCCAAGAAGGAAGATGGAGGCATGCAAATGAGCTCATGTTCTCCCATCATCTCCACCCCTAGGATATTTCACTAATTCAAACAAGGTGTGCCCCATTTTCTCATAAGGAGGCTTGACACCTCTTAGTAGTAGACCTTGTTTCCATCAAATCATTTGGATGGGTAGATAGATTCATTCTTACCCAGCCAATTCCCACCACCACCATCACCACCACCACCACCACCCTCCCCTTAATCCACATCATCTTCGATAGAAGGTGGAACGTCTCTCTAGATTGAAGACAATGGTACTTAAAATTCTCCAGAATATGGTATGTTGTTATCCACTCAAAGACATCCATCTTGTTATGATTGATTCTCAAGAAATCCATATGGACAGGAGAGAGAACTCCTCTAGAAACCCTCTCCAATGGGTTTTGTCCTAGATATGGCTATAATTTGCAAAATATTCCTGACCTCTTTATAAAGTACCCTAGGTCTAGAGCCATCTTAAGACCTCTAAGTAAAATCTTGGCTTTTACCCCTTCCTGGAAGCAACGCATTCTATGGAGTCATCAAAGTCTTATCATCTTGCTAGAATAGAACTAGGGTTGATCTCTTTTGGATTATGTGGAAGGAGAGGAATAAAGTGTTTTTTGAAAGAACTTACTAGACCCGAAGTCTGAGATGCATGTTTGTTGATTTTAATTTTCAAGTGGTCCACACCATGAAGTGAAAAAGCAAGAGCATGTGCATGTGTGTGCAACAAGCAAGAAGACAAAAGAAGAGAAGATACAAATTGTGGACTCCTATCATGTCACGGGAACCGAATAATAGAGATAGACAGCAAAACAGAGGAAGAAATCTTTGTATTAATAGTGTTTGATACAACAGAGGATCAATTGAATATATATATGGACGCACTCCGTTGTACCGAGCTCGAACCTCCCGACCACCCCCGAGCTTTAATTCGCTTGCATGCAGCGTCTCACTCGCACTCGCACTCGCACTCGCAGAAGAGAGAATGGTCCTTCCCCCCAAAACGCACCACCCGTCCTTCTATTCTCCTCCAAAAGCCTGCGACCTCTTAAAATAGCCGCTTTTCTATTTTTGGCGGTCGGTCGACTCGACTTGCGCGCCAATATACCTGCGAGAACAAAGTAAAAAAACGTGATCGCGAAGCGATCCGTAGAGGTTAGTCTTCAACTGAACATAACTCCCAAACGGAGCCAAAACAGCCCAAGTCCGTCTCATACAATCTTGTTGCCCTCGCTGCGCTCTTCGACGGCTATGTGATGGAAAATTTCCATAGCCTGCTCCGATTTGCTGAAAATCAACCTGCAAAACAGCATTTTCTACAAAAACGATGCAAAAACAGCAAATCCAACTTTTTTCTTAATCTTTGGCCTTCAACGAGCATCAAAACATCAAAATCTCTAAAGACTCAAAGAACCAAAGTTGTTCCTTATAACGCAGGCTTCAATCGCTTCATACATCACTTTTTCAAAATCCCACGTTAACGCCTTCAAAAATGCCCCAGAAAGTGCCTTCCGGATCAAAAAATTTTATCGGACGAAAACAATCCACACATCCTTCTACACAGTGGACTAACTTTAAAATGACAAAAACTTCCTAGAAAACAAAATTTATTACTAAAACACCTCGAAATCAAGTCTTGTTACAATCTCCCCTTTTCAAAATTAACTCTGTCCTCAGAGTTGGAAGGAGGGAAATTCGCTTTGCAAAACACTACGATCAACCCAAGATGCATCCTCTACTGGATAGTTCTGCCACTTAACCAAAACTTCCACAATGTCTCTATTTCTCAAATGTTTGACACGCCTATCTAGCACTAAATCTGGTTCTACTGTCAATGTTCCGTCATCTTTCAACTTAGAGTTGTCCTGTAAAACATGGTGCACGTTAGGAACATACTTTTTTAATAAACTCACATGAAATACAGGATGCACTTTGACATGAGAAGGCAATTCCAATTTGTAAGCTAATGAACCAATGCGCTTCAAAATTTTAAATGGCCCAGCAAATCGTGGAGACAATCGCTTATCCTTCCCAAGAATCAAATGAGACTTCTCGGGAATAACTTTTAAGAAAACCATATCCCCAGTTTCATACTCCACAACCCGATGTTTCTTGTGATAATACAATTTATGTCTCTTTTGGGATTCTCTAATATTCCCCCTGATTTTGGCCAACTCGTTATCCATCTTTTCAAGCATCTCACGTGACAGTTCTACCTTATTCCTTGAGCTAAGAAAATTTATAGGTGTGGGACAGTTATAGCCATACATTGCTTCAAACGGGGTCATCCTAATAGATGAATGATATGAACTGTTGTATGCAAATTCAACCAAAGGAAAATATTCATTCCAATTAGATTGGTTTTCATTGACATACATTCGTAACATATCTTCTAAAATACGATTCACTCTCTCCGTTTCCCCATCGGTTTGAGGATGAAAAGCAGTAGACATGCGTAACTGGGTACCTATAGAGTCAAAAGTCGCTCTCCAGAAATGTGAAGTGAACTTAGAATCTCTGTCAGACACTATGCTCTTGGGCATGCCATGCAAACGAAATATCTCTTTCACAAACAAGCGTGCAATGGTCAAAGCAGTATCAGTTATTTTCACGGGAAAGAAGTGAGCCTGTTTTGTGAGTCTATCTACTACCACAAAGATTGAGTCATACCCTCCACGAGTAGTAGGAAGTCTAATAATAAAGTCCATGGATATAGACTCCCACTTCTGTAAAGGAATGTCTAAGGGTTGAAGGTCACCAGGCATCCTCTTATGTTCAATTTTAACTTGTTGACATTGAAAGCATTCACGCACATAAATCTTAAGATCCAATTTCATACGTGGCCAAAATAATGAACTTTTAATCTTTTCATATGTCTTACTCAATCCAGGATGACCAGAAAAAGGTGAGTTATGACACTCATGCAGAATTTGACTCTTAAAAGCAGAATTTGCAGGAATACACAAGCGGTCATAATAATACAGATTTCCCTTATACAAGTGATATCTGTTCTCATACATCTCACCAATATTCTCACGCAAGAATTTCAAAATAGGCATGTAAAAAGAATCGCTTTCAACTTCGGCATGTATCTCATCAACCAAATTGGATCGCACAACAGTCAACAAATTACACATGGACCTACGACTCAATGCATCTACAACTTTATTTTCTTTCCCACACAAATACTTCAAGTCAAAATCATACTCAGCCAACAATTCAATCCATCTCCTTTGTCTGTTGTTTAACAATGGCTGCGTGAAAATATACTTCAAACTTTGATGATCAGTACGCAATTCAAATTTGACACCAAGCAAAAGATGACGCCAATGTTTCAATGCATGAACAACAGCAAGCAATTCTAGATCATGTGTTGCATAGTTCAATTCATGTCGTCTTAATTTCCTAGACTCATATGCAACCACTCTTCCTTCTTGTGTCAAAACACACCCTAGTTGTTCACCACTAGCATCACATGACACAACAAATGGTTTGCCTATCTCAGGAACTTTCAAAACACAATTTTCTGCTATTTTAGCCTTCAAGGTCTCAAAAGCAGTCTCACAGGTAGAAGTCCACACAAAACCCTTGTCTTTCTTGGTCAATTCGGTCAAAGGACTTGCTATCTTAGAGAAATCTTTAATGTGTGCTCTCTCATATTGTGCTAGACCTATAAAGCTTCTTACATCCCTTAATGACTTTGGTGTTGGCCACTCCACAATAGTCTTAACTTTGTCAAGGTCAATGTGAATCCCCTCTTTAGAAATCACTCTTCCCAAGTACACAATCTGATCCTTTGCAAAAGTACACTTACTTGCTTTGGCATACAATTTATGTTCACGCAAAACCTCAAATGTTTTCTTTAAGTGCAATGCATGATCTTCTTCATTCTTAGAATACACAAAAATATCATCCAAGAATACCAGAATGAAGTCATCAAGATACGGGTGAAAAATATTATTCATTAAGCACATGAAAGTTGCTGGTGCATTAGTCAAACCAAAAGCAAGAACTGTAAATTCATAATGCCCATAACGTGTACGAAAAGCAGTCTTTGGAATGTCCTCGACCTTAATGCGGATTTGATGGTAGCCAGAACGAAGATCAACCTTTGAAAATATTGTGGCACCACTCAAATGGCTAAGCAATTCATCTATGTGAGGAAGAGGATATTTGTTCTTAATGGTCTGTTTGTTTAACCCCCTGTAGTCAATGCATAACCTATATGTACCATCCTTTTTCTTTTGGAATAACACAGGACTGCCCCAAGGAGATACACTAGGTTTAATAAAACCCTTTTTCAAAAGGTCATCAAGTTGTATCTTGAGCTCTTTAAGCTCATCAATATTGAACCTGTATGAAGCCCTTGAATAAGGTGTTGCTCATGGATATAGATCTATGGCGTGGTCTACCGCTCTAGGCGGAGGCATACCAGGAAGATCGTCCGGGAACACATCCTTAAATTCATGTAAGAGATCCTCTACAAATTCTGGATTTTCCCCTTTCTGTTTATTCCCAGAATCCTCTTTAATCTCGTTAGCAAACACAAGAAACGTCTCACACCCTTGTCTCACCCCCCTCAAAAGTTTCATGGCAGAAATCAGAAGTGATTTAGTATTTCTCTCCTCAGCTTTAATCGCATGACCATCTCTGTTTTTAAAAACCAACTCACCCCTCTCACAATCAATCAATGCATGGTTCGCAGCCAACCAATCCATTCCCAAAATTACATCCCGTTCACCCATGCTAATAACATAAAATTCTCCCGAATGTTTCTCTTTGTTCAGCAAAAAAGGTAAGTTCTGAATATGACCCTGTGTATAATGTTTCTTCCCATTGGCCAATTCTACAGGTCTCCTAATCTGGGAATCAGAATTCAATTTCAAAGTCTGCGCAAGCTTGTTAGACATAAAACAATGCGTACTACCCGAATCAATGAGAAAATTCACAATTTCAGTTCCTATCTTACCCCGAATTCTTATAACGGATGCCCTTAAATGATGGACAGACGTTGTCATGCATTTCATAGGAATTTTAGAGCACTTACCTTCCTCGCTCGCTTCCTCAATCGTGGTGTCCATCGCATTCATATTGGCTTCCATTCGTGCAAGAACAGCCTGATCGATCTCCTTATTTGGGCATTCGAACGTCTTGTGACCTTGCTCACCGCAACGAAAACATAACCCAAATCTCCTTGCTCGTTCTAGAAAAGCAGGATCATGTTGCCACCGTAGCGGTTGTCGTCTTCTTTGATTCTGATTTGCATCATTTTGACCCAAATTTTGATTGCGGTTGTTTACAGTATTCTATCCCAAATTTTGATTGCGGTTGGTTACAGCATTCTGATTTGTACTCTGATTTCGATTGAAATTTTGATTCTGATTTGAAAAATTATTGGGTGGTCTTCTCTGATTATTTGTAAAATTCCTTCGAGGAAACTCAGTGTTTGTCTGAAAAGGCCTATTCTGCATTCTATGCCCGGTAGGTATAAGTCTGCGTGGAGTAGGGTTGCGGCTCTCATACTTCACCTTCTTCTCATAATTTTCGGCCTTTGCAATAGCATCCAGAAAATCGGTAGCCCCTGCACCCTTTACTTGATAATACAGATCTTTACGCAGTCCTTCGATAAATTTGTTTGTCAACGCCTCTCCTTCTACTTCCGGTGCATACTTGTGAAGTCGCAAAAACTTCTCCTTATACTCATGTACAGTAAGACTTGGCTCGTCCTCAGGTTGCTGCTGAAACTTGTAAAACTCCATCTTTTTATCCATCTCATAGTGTGGAGAACAGTACCTTTTATACGCTTGCATTTTAAATTCCTCCCAAGTGATTGGAGTAACCTTTGTTCGCTGTTTAAGGTATGCTTTCCACCAAAGCTTTGCGGTTTGTCGAAGATGAACAACTGCAACCTTTGCTTTTGCCTCTTCAGAGAACTTCTTCAATGCAAAATAATCTTCTAACTCTTCAATCCATGCTTCGAGATCTTCACCAGTTTTCTCGATGCCATTAAACTCGTTAATCTTTGCCTTCTTGAAGACTTGCTGCAAAGCTGCCCTTTCAGAATCTTCATCTGCATCTTCTTCATCACGTTCCCTTCTTCGTCCTCTCCTTTCCTTAGTTTCCGCTTCTCCGTCATTCCGCTCTCTTTTGTGTGGACGACCGCGATGTCCATCACCACCGTTCCCATCATCATCATCTCCATCATCACCACCATCTTCACCGCCCGGTGCCCCAGCGCCCACTCGTTGATTATTGTTTCCAGGTGGATTAGCATGGTTTTCACCTTCCTGTTCACCATTAATTTCCACATAGATATCAGGGTCTCGTGTTGCTTTGCCTCGCAGAGCCTCAGCACGCTCCCGATTTGAAATTTCCAGATCCTCTCGTAGTCGTCGAATCAGGTATTCTTGCTCCTTTATCTTCTTCTCGTATCCGTCCATGTCCAGAATCAACCGCTTGCTCTGATACCAATTGTCACGGGAACCGAATAATAGAGATAGATAGCAAAACAGAGGAAGAAATCTTTGTATTGATAGTTTTTGATACAACAGAGGAGCAATTGAATATATATATGGGCGCACTCCGTTGTACGGAGCTCGAACCTCCCGACCACCCCCGAGCTTCAATTCGCTTGCATGCAGCGTCTCACTCGCACTCGCACTCGCAGAATTGTCACGGGAACCGAATAACAGAGATAGACAACAAAACAGAGGAAGAAATATCTGTATTGATAGTGTTTGATACAACAGAGGAGAAAAATATATGGGCGCACTCCGTTGTACGGAGCTCGAACCTCCCGACCACCCCCGAGCTTCAGTTCGCTTGCATGCAACGTCTCACTCGCACTCGCACTTGCACTCGCACTCTCACTCTCACTCTCACTCTCACTCGCACTCGCACTCGCACTCGCACTCGCAGAAGAAGAGATCGGTGAATGATCCCCAAACGCACCATCCGTCGTGCTTTTATCCTTCTTTTCCTCGAAAAGCCTGCACGATTTTCGTACCAAGTATACCTGCGAGAATAATATAAGAACGTGATCGCTAAGCGATCCGTAAAGGTTAGATTTCTATCATGACACTTTGCACAGATCCTGTTTCACACATTGATTTCTGCATCGCCTACAAAATAGCCAAAAGAACATACTCGTGCAACCAATTCAACATGATAATCAAAGTAAAAAAAAATATAATTATATACCTTCATAATCTCAATTTCCATACTCTACCATGAAGAAACAATCCACTTCTTGGTTGATAGCAGGGAGAACTGTATGATGTTGTATGTCTGTCTGTCCCTGTGTACACTACAGTGTTGTTGCCTTCTGTTTGTTTTCATCATAACTTTTACAAACGAACTCAGAACAGAGCAATCCAGGTACTCAAAACGACGGGAATAGGTCTGGTCTACAAGGCAACGCGGACAGAATTGCGAAAAACGTCTCTTTATCGTACGCATCGCCAAAAGTATCCAATTGAGTCATCTTGGTACGTATTGTCTTACCGGTCACCTTGCTCGAGCATTCGAAAGTCTGGTGGTCGTGTTCTCGATATTGAAAGTATAATCCAAATCTTTGAGTTCTTCAATCCACGCTTCTAAATCTTCGCATATCTTTCTTATGCCATCAAACTCTTTAAGCTTAGCCTTCGTTAAGAATGATTTGGTTGTCGCTTCTCCCATATCGTCATTGTTTCTTTTGGCGGTACCACAGCGCCACCACGATGATTATTGTTTCCAGGTGGAGTAGCATGGTTTTCACCTTCCTGTTCACCATTAATTTCCACATAGATATCAGGGTCTCGTGTTGCTTTGCCTCGCAGAGCCTCAGCACGCTCCCGATTTGAAATTTCCAGATCCTCTCGTAGTCGTCGAATCAGGTATTCTTGCTCCTTTATCTTCTTCTCGTATCCGTCCATGTCCAGAATCAACCGCTTGCTCTGATACCAATTGTCACGGGAACCGAATAATAGAGATAGACAGCAAAACAGAGGAAGAAATCTTTGTATTGATAGTGTTTAATACAATAGAGGAGCAATTGAATATATATATGGGCGCACTCCGTTGTACGGAGCTCGAACCTCCCGACCACCCCCGAGCTTCAATTCGCTTGCATGCAGCGTCTCACTCGCACTCGCACTCTCACTCGCACTCGCACTCGCAGAAGAGAGAATGGTCCATCCCCCCAAAACGCACCACCCGTCCTTCTATTCTCCTCCAAAAGCCTGCGACCTCTTAAAATAGCCGCTTTTCTATTTTTGGCGCTCGGTCGACTCGACTTGCGCGCCAATATACCTGCGAGAACAAGGTAAAAAAACGTGATCGCGAAGCGATCCGTAGAGGTTAGTTTCAGCTGTCTTCAACTGAACATAACTCCCAAACGGAGCCAAAACAGCCCAAGTTCGTCTCATACAATCATGTTCTCCCATCATCTCCACCCCTAGGATATTTCACTAATTCAAACAAGGTGTGCCCCATTTTCTCATAAGGAGGCTTGACACCTCTTAGTAGTAGACCTTGTTTCCATCAAATCATTTGGATGGGTAGATAGATTCATTCTTACCCAGCCAATTCCCACCACCACCATCACCACCACCACCACCACCCTCCCCTTAATCCACATCATCTTCGATAGAAGGTGGAACGTCTCTCTAGATTGAAGACAATGGTACTTAAAATTCTCCAGAATATGGTATGTTGTTATCCACTCAAAGACATCCATCTTGTTATGATTGATTCTCAAGAAATCCATATGGACAGGAGAGAGAACTCCTCTAGAAACCCTCTCCAATGGGTTTTGTCCTAGATATGGCTATAATTTGCAAAATATTCCTGACCTCTTTATAAAGTACCTAGGTCTAGAGCCATCTTAAGACCTCTAAGTAAAATCTTGGCTTTTACCCCTTCCTGGAAGCAACGCATTCTATGGAGTCATCAAAGTCTTATCATCTTGCTAGAATAGAACTAGGGTTGATCTCTTTTGGATTATGTGGAAGGAGAGGAATAAAGTGTTTTTTGAAAAAACTTACTAGACCCGAAGTCTGAGATGCATGTTTGTTGATTTTAATTTTCAAGTGGTCCACACCATGAAGTGAAAAAGCAAGAGCATGTGCATGTGTGTGCAACAAGCAAGAAGACAAAAGAAGAGAAGATACAAATTGTGGACTCCTATCATGTCACGGGAACCGAATAATAGAGATAGACAGCAAAACAGAGGAAGAAATCTTTGTATTGATAGTGTTTGATACAACAGAGGATCAATTGAATATATATATGGACGCACTCCGTTGTACCGAGCTCGAACCTCCCGACCACCCCCGAGCTTTAATTCGCTTGCATGCAGCGTCTCACTCGCACTCGCACTCGCACTCGCAGAAGAGAGAATGGTCCTTCCCCCCAAAACGCACCACCCGTCCTTCTATTCTCCTCCAAAAGCCTGCGACCTCTTAAAATAGCCGCTTTTCTATTTTTGGCGGTCGGTCGACTCGACTTGCGCGCCAATATACCTGCGAGAACAAAGTAAAAAAACGTGATCGAGAAGCGATCCGTAGAGGTTAGTCTTCAACTGAACATAACTCCCAAACGGAGCCAAAACAGCCCAAGTCCGTCTCATACAATCTTGTTGCCCTCGCTGCGCTCTTCGACGGCTATGTGATGGAAAATTTCCATAGCCTGCTCCGATTTGCTGAAAATCAACCTGCAAAACAGCATTTTCTACAAAAACGATGCAAAAACAGCAAATCCAACTTTTTTCTTAATCTTTGGCCTTCAACGAGCATCAAAACATCAAAATCTCTAAAGACTCAAAGAACCAAAGTTGTTCCTTATAACGCAGGCTTCAATCGCTTCATACATCACTTTTTCAAAATCCCACGTTAACGCCTTCAAAAATGCCCCAGAAAGTGCCTTTCGGATCAAAAAATTTTATCGGACGAAAACAATCCACACATCCTTCTACACAGTGGACTAACTTTAAAATGACAAAAACTTCCTAGAAAACAAAATTTATTACTAAAACACCTCGAAATCAAGTCTTGTTACATATCACAATAGTGATAAGTGTTCTAAGTCCTTATTTTTTTTTGTAGAATGAATGGTCAGTGTTAGGGTTACAAGTCCTTATTGTTTTGTGTAGAATGAATTGTCATTTATTGTTTGAATGTCCAGCACCAATGTACGATACATTGGATTTTACCACCCCAACAACCTAGCAGCTCTAAAGGACAATGTGCCTTCAAGATGGGGTGACAATGTTTATATACATACAATACAGGTAGACAATGATCATCATCATCTACCCAATACCCATGAGTGCTCAATAATGTGCTAACCTCTTTAAATGTAAGCCGTTTGCTAGAAGATCAACAAGATTATTAGTGGTGTGAACCTTGGAAAACTTTAGTTGCTTGTCCTTGAGCACTTTGCGAATGAAGTGATACATAATTTACATGGTTTTTCTTTTCATGAAACACTGGGTTCTTTGCCAATTGTATAGCACTTTGGCTATCACTATGTAGCATTGCCATCTCAATGTTGATTCACAAGTCTCCCACTAGATGAAAAATTCATAAAGCTTCCTTGCAAGCTTCCAAGCTACAACATATTCAACCTTTATAGTAGACAAGTTAATGCAATCTTTCAAACAAGATCGACATGAAATTTCACCTCTAGTGAATTCAAAGACATATCCTAAAGTGGATTCTATCTTGTCCAAGTCTCCTTCATAATCTGCATCGATCTAACCAATTACACATGCTTCCTTGATTCTAGATAAAATGCACATATCTTTTGTACCATTCAAATATCTCATAACCTATTTCACTGAATTCCAATGTTCCTTTCCTGGATTTGACAAAGATCTACTAACTACTTCCACTGTGAAACCAATGCCAGGACGTGTAGCAATCATAGTATACAACAAACTCCCAAATGTTCCTTTCCTGGATTTGACAAAGATCTACTAACTACTTCCACTGTGAAACCAATGCCAGGACGTGTAGCAATCATAGTATACAACAAACTCCCAAATGCAAATGAATAAGGCACTTTGGCCATTTTAGATTTTTAATCTTAAGACTGGTCACTCAGGGACATCCTTTTTAGAAAGTTGCACATATGGATGCAATGGAGTATGCAACTCCATCCCCCTCTCCATAGTGAAGTGATTGAGCACTTTGTCAATATACTTGAACTAAGAAAAATAGAATAACAAGGCTGAAATCTCATCATTGCTTTGCTCAACAATTAATATCTCATCCACATGAAGGACCAAAATCAATAAACTACCATCGTCAGCTTGCCTAGTGTAGAGGTAGTGGTCCACATCACTCTATTTGTAACCTTAAAATAACATAAATAAGTAAAATTTACAATACCACTCCCTTTATGGTTGTTTTAGACCATAAAAGGTCTTTTCTAACTGACACACCAAGTCATTTTTTCCCATCTCAAAAAAACCTTCTATCTCTTGCACATAAACTTCTTCTTGAATATCACCATGCAAGAACACTTTTTTGACAGCGATTTTGTCAAGCTCCATGTCCTCTCTAGCAGTTAATGCAAGTACAAACAACAGCGTAGTATCTTGAAATTTGGAGAAAAGATATCATCAACGTCTATACCCTATTGCTACCTATATTTGTTAGCAACAAGTCCTCTCTAGCAGTTAATGCAAGTACAAACAACAGCGTAGTCATCTTGAAAGTTGGAGAAAAGATCTCATCAACGTCCATGGGTGAAAGCATGTTAACCTGTCGTGCTTTTTGTGCTAGTTAGCAGTTTCAAGTTAGCACATCCTCGAAAATTTGGGCGTCCGGTAAAATTTTTACAAATAATATCAAAATTTGTCGAAGGTTGTACATTTGGATTTCTTGTTTCAAGTGCTTTCTATTGATATATCATATGTCATAGATCTTGGAGACGTAGCTCAAGTTATTGTACTAGTTAGCATATGTCAAAATTGTGCTAGTTAGCATTGTTCGGGACATGAAAAAGCATGACAGGTTAACATGCTTTCACCCCCATACCCTATTGCTGCATATATTTGTTAGCAACAAGTCATGCCTTGTACTTGGGTTTATTATTATGAGGTGTGATATTTAGTTTACACAGCCATTTGCATGGTAGCGCCTTTCTACCTTTAGGAAACTAAACCAAGCTTGATTCTTATGTAGTGACTCCATATTTTATTGCATAGCTTTCTCCACTTCACCCTGTCTTCCATTAACATGGATTGCTTATAGTAAGAGGTATCTCCACAATCTGTCAAATTAATGTAGTCCAAGGAGGGAACAAATCTATTGGGAGGCCTTGAAACTATTGTAGACTACTTAATAACTAGTTGATCATGTTGTCCCTTAGCAACACCTTGTACAACAAGAGGAATCTGGCCTTGTTATCCAACAATAGTCTTTAGGATCCCATAATGGATATCTCATATCTCAAGAATTTCCATAGCTAAGAAGTATGTAGTTCTTTGAGGTGGGAGACAACTTGCTCTTGAACTCCTTTGGAAGATGGAAATATGCTTCAGAGCTAAAGACTCTAAGATGCTTATAAGCAGGTGGCTTGCCGCACTAATGCTCTTCATCTACCTTCTCAACTAAAGACTTGTTGAGAGATCTATTAATAATATTAATAGTTGTAGCTAGCACTGCTACCCAAAATCCATTAGTCAACTCTGCATTAAATAACATTCTATGTAGATTCTCTTATATAGTACAATTCATCCTCTTAGTAACACCATTTTGTGGAGGGTTATATGGAGAAGTCAACTCTCTTTTGATGCCTTTGCAATCACACAAATTCTAAAAGGCTTTACTAACATACTCACCACCATTTTTTGAACTTAAGCACTTGAATTTCTTATTAGACTCATTCTCCACTAATGCCACAAAATATTGAAATTCCTAAAGGACTTCATTCTTTTGATTAAGGGGATATACCCACACAATCCTTGAGAAGTTATCCATGAATATAACAAAGTACAATGAACACCCCATGAATCTGTTTCATAGGCCCACACAAATCACTATGCGCTAAATTTAACGGATCACTTTTTAAGTGTTTCCTATTTTGTGTGGTGATTATGTTTGTTTACCATAAACAAAATGCTCACAAACTGAGAAGGCTGAGAAATTAAAGTCAAGATCATAATTATAACGAGATACGTTTTTTTTGCATTTTGAGACATATGTCCTAACTAGCAATGTCATAGAGAGACGCTTGGTTTCTTGGTTACAAACATGGATTTCATTGACATGATCATGATCGTGTGATTACGTTAATAACACAAGTAATTATACATGACAAAGACGTGATCACATTAATCACTAGTCCTGTAAAAACTCAGCCACTTTTGTGGATTTTTGTCACAGGAACGGAGAACACGACCACCAGACTTTTGAACGCTCAAGCAAGGTGATCGAAAAGACAATACGTACCACGATGGCTCAATTGGAGACTTTTGGTGATGCGTACGATAAAGGTAAGTCATCTACCTCTTCTTTGTGATGTTTTATGTCTTTGATACATCTTTTGAAAGCTTCTGTGATCAAATTTATGCATAGAAGTTGAGATTTAAATTTGAATTTCTTAATTGATTTGGATATTATTCATTGCTTCTTATCGTCTAAATTGATTGAAAAATTAAATTTGAGATTAAATCGAGAAGTTAAAAGATTTATGGAATTAACCAGTGGTAATAATAGTTTCACGAAAGAGTTAGTAGAAAATTTGTTTTTTTTCTTTGAAGAGTCGGAAGCATAAAGATGATTTCTATAACATAAACATTGATATGCATGATGTTATCATTGGTATTAACTAGATGATTGAAAGATAGTTTGTTTATGAACAGTAAAATTGAGATTTTTGTCCACGTTGCCTTGTAGACCAGACCTATTCCCGTCGTTTTGAGTACCTGGATTGCTCTTTTCTGAGTTCGTTTGTAAAAGTTATGATGAAAACAAACAGAAGGCAGTAGCAGTGTAGTATACACAGGGACAAACAGACATACAACATCATACAACTCTCCCTGCTATCAACCAAGAAGTGGATTTGTTTCCTCATGGTAAACTATTGTAATTGAGATTATGAAGGTATATAATTATGTTTTTTTACTTTGATTATCATGTTGAATTGGTTGCACGAGTATGTTCTTTTGGCTATTTTGTAGGCGATGTTGAAATCAATGTGTGAAACAGGATCTGTGCAAAGTGTCATGATAGAAATCTAACCTTTACGGATTGCTTAGCTATCACGTTCTTATATTATTCTCGCAGGTATACTTGGTGCGAAAATCGTGCAGGCTTTTCGAGGAAAAGAAGGATAAAAGCACGACAGGTGGTGCGTTTGGGGATCATTCACATATCTCCTCTTCTGCGAGTGCGAGTGAGAGTGTGAGTGCGAGTGAGACGCTGCACGCAAGCGAACTGAAGCTCGGGGGTGGTCGGGAGGTTCGAGCTCCGTACAACAGAGTGCGCCCATATTCAATTGCTCCTCTATTGTATCAAATCTCTACAAAGATTCATCAATACAAAGATATCTTTCTCTATCTTTTGCTGTCGATCTCTATTATTCGATTCCCATAACAATTGGTACCAGAGCAAGCGGTTCATTCTGGACATGGAAGGATACAAGAGGAAGATGAAGGAGCAAGAAGACGTGATTCGACGACTATGAGAGGATCTGGAACAAGAAAATCAGGAGCGTGTTGAGGCTCTACGGGGCAAAGCAGCACGAGAGCCTGATATCTATGTGGACCTTGATGGCAAACATGAAGGAAAAAACCATGCTATTCCACCAGGAAACAATAATCATCGTGGCAGCGCTGGGGCACCTGGCGGTGGTGATAGTGGTGATGGTGGCAATGGTGGTGGTGGACGTAGAGGTCGTGCAAAAAAGAAATGATGACGATATGGAAGAAGCGACAACCAAATCATTCTTAACGAAGGCTAATTTTAAAGAGTTTGATTGCATGAGAAAAATATGCGAAGATTTAGAAGCGTGGATTAAAGAACTCAAAGATTTGGATTATACTTTCAATATCGAGAACACGACCACCAGACTTTCGAACGCTCGAGCAAGGTGACCGATAAGACAATACGTCCCACGATGGCTCAATTGGAGACTTTTGGTGATGCGTACGATAAAGGTAAGTCATCTACCTCTTCTTTGTGATGTTTTATTTCTTTGATACGTCTTTTGAAAGCTTCTGTGATCGAATTTATGCGTAGAAGTTGAGATTTAAATTTGAATTTCTTAATTGATTTGGATAGTATTCATTGCTTCTTATCGTCTAAATTGATTGAAAAATTAAACTTGAAATTAAATCGAGAAGTTAAAAGACTTGTGGACTTAACCAGTGGTAATAATAGTTTTACGAAAGAGTTAGTAGAAAATTTGTTTTTTTTCTTTGAAGAGTCGGAAGCATAAAGATGATTTCTATAACATAAACATTGATATGCATGATGTTATCATTGGTATCAATTAGATGATTGAAAATCATATTTTGATTGATTGTTAAGAAAGAAAAATATATCTTTAATCATTTGATGATGAAAAGGCACACTCTTCGTGGAAACAAAGAGATTCTAAATCTAGTTTTGGCCATGGAATTGAGAAGGTGACTTAGATAAGGATGTGAGACGTTGCTTGTGTTTGCTAATGAGATTAAAGAAGAATCTGGGGATAAATAGAAAGAGACAAATCCAGAATTTGTAGAGGATCTCTTACATGATTTAAGGATGTGTTTCGGACGATCTTCCCGGTATACCTTCGCCTAGAGCAGTAGACCACGCCATAGATCTATATCCAAGAGCAACACCTTATTCAAGGGCTCCATAGAGGTTCAATATTGATGAGCTTAAAGATCTCAAGATACAACCTGATGATCTTTTGAAAAAGGGTTTCATTAAACCTAGTGTATCTCCTTGGGGTAGTCCTGTGTTATTCCAAAAGAAAAAGGATGGTACATATAGGTTATGCATTGACGATAGGAGATTATACAAACATACCATTAAGAACAAATATCCCCTTCCTCACATAGATGAATTGCTTAGCCAATTGAGTGGTGCCACAATATTTTCGAAGATTGATCTTCGTTTTGGCTACCATCAAATCCGCATTAAGGCCGAGGACATTCCAAAGATTTCTTTTCGTACACGTTATGGGCATTATGAATTTACAGTTCTTGCTTTTGGTTTGAATAATACACCAACAACTTTCATGTGTTTAATGAATAATATTTTTCACCCGTATCTTGATGACTTCATTCTGGTATTTTTTAATGATATTTTGTGTATTCTAAGAATGAAGAAGATCATGCATTGCATTTAAAGAAAACATTTGAAGTTTTGCGTGAACATAAATTGTATGCCAAAGCAAGTAAGTGTTCTTTTGCAAAGGATCAGATTGTGTATTTGGGAAGAGTGATTTCTAAAGAGGGGATTCACATTGATCTTGATAAAGTTAAGACTATGTCAATAAGAGATGTAAGAAGCTTTATGGGTCTAGCACAATATGAGAGAGCACAAATTAAATATTTCTCTAAGATAGCAAGTTCTTTGACCGAATTGACCAAGAAAGACAAGGGTTTTGTGTGGATTTCTACCTGTGACATTTCTTTTGAGACCTTGAAGGCTAAAATAGCGAAAAATTGTGTTTTAAAAGTTCTTGAGATGGGCAAGCCATTTGTTGTGTCATGTGACGCTAGTGGTGAACAATTAGGTTGTGTTTTCACACAAGAAGGAAGAGTGGTTGCATATGAGTCTAGGAAATTAAGACGACATGAATTGAACTATGCAACACATGACCTAGAATTGCTTGTTGTTGTTCATGCATTGAAACATTGGCGTCATCTTTTGCTTGGTGTCAAATTTGAATTGGGTACTGATCACATCAAAGTTTGAAGTATATTTTCACTCAGCCATGTTAAACAACAGACAAAGGAGATGGATTGAATTGCTGACTGAGTATGATTTTGATTTGAAGTATTTGTATGGAAAAGAAAATGAAGTTGTAGATGCATTGAGTCGTAGGCCCATGTGTAATTTGTTGACTGTTGTGTGGTTCAATTTGATTGATGATATACATGCTGAAGTTGAAAATGATTCTTTTCATATGCCTATTTTGAAATTCTTGCGTGAGAATATTGGTGAGATGTATGAGAATAGATATCACTTGTATAAGGGAAATCTGTATTATTATGACTGCTTGTGTATTCCTGCAAATTCTGCTTTTAAGAGTCAAATTCTGCATGAGTGTCATAATTCACCTTTTTCTGGTCATCCTGGATTGAATAAGACATATGAAAAGACTAAAACTTCATTCTTTTGGTCGCGTATGAAATTGGATGTTAAGAATTATGTGCATGAATGCTTTCAATGTCAACAAGTTAAAATTGAACATAAGAGGATGCTTGGTGACCTTCAACCCTTAGACATTCCTTTACAGAAGTGGGGGTGTATATCTATGGACTTTATCATTAGACTTCCTACTACTCGTGGAGGGTATGATTCGATCTTTGTGGTGGTAGATAGACTCACAAAACAGGCTCACTTTTTTTCTGTAAAAATAAATGATACTGCATTGACCATTTCACACTTGTTTGTGAAAGAGATATTTCGTTTGCATGGCATGCCCAAGAGCATAGTGTCTGACAGAGATTCTAAATTCACTTCTCATTTTTGGAGAGAGACTTTTTGACTCTATAGGTACCCAGTTACGCATGTCTACTGCTTTTCATCCTCTAACAGATGGGGAAACGGAGAGAGTGAATTGTATTTTAGAAGATATGTTACGAATGTATGTCAATGAAAACCAATCTAATTGAAATGAATATTTGCCTTTGGTTGAATTTGCATACAACAGTTCATATCATTCATCTATTAGGATGACTCCGTTTGAGGCAATGTATGGCTATAACTATCCCACACCTATTCATTTTCTTAACTCGAGGAATAAGGTAGAACTGTCACGTGAGATGCTTGAGAAAATGGATAGCGAGTTGGCCAAAATTAGGAGGAATATTAGAGAAGCTCAAAAGAGACATAAATTGTATTATGACAAGAAACATCATGTCGTGGAGTACGAAACTGGTGATATGGTTTTTTTTAAAGGTTATTCCTGAGAAGTCTCATTTGATTCTTGGAAATGATAGAAGATTGTCTCCACAATTTGTTGGGCCATTTAAAATTTTGAAGCGCATTGGTTCGTTAGCTTACAAATTAGAACTGCCTTCTCATGTTAAAGTGCATCATGTATTCTATGTGAGTTTATTGAAAAAGTATATTCATAATGTGCATCATGTTTTACAGGACAACTCTAAGTTTAAAGATGACGGAACATTGACTGTAGAACCAGACATAGTGCTAGATAGGCATGTTAAACATTTGAGAAATAGAGATTGTGGAAGTTTTGGTTAAGTAGCAGAACTATCCAGTAGAGGATGCATCATGGGTTAATCTTAGTGTTTTGCAAAGAGAATTTCCCTCCTTCCAACTCTAAGGACAGAGTTAATTTTGATAAGGGCAGAATGTAATAGGACTAAATTTTGAAGTTCTTAAAGTATAAAAAAAAAGAATGTACTAGCACGATTTGAAAGATTGTTGAATAGTCTATTAAATAGAGCTTATATGAATGCGTTTGAGATATTAAGAGAGAACATTATTCTTTTTTTTAAAATAATACACTAAAGACGTATTTGATATAGATTAATGAATAACAGATAGTCTGTCTAGGAGTAGTAAAACTGAGATTTTTATTAATATCAATGTTTTATATTTATGTGTTTTAGCTTAAAATGCATGGGTAGGCTTAAAATAAGTTGAAAAAGTAGTGGAGATCCAAAAATAGAGCTTTTATGAGTCGCAACCTAAAAGTTACGTTTTCAGCCAAACAGAGACTTTTTTCGCAATTCTCTCCACGGTGTCTTGTAGACCAGACCTATTTCCGTCGTTTTGAGTACCAGGATTGCTCTGTTCTGAGTTCGTTTGTAAAAGTTATGATGAAAACAAACAGAAGGCAGCAGCAGTGTAGTATACATAGGGACAGATAGACATACAACATCATACAGCTCTCCCTGCTATCAACCAAGAAGTGGATTTGTTTCCTCATGGTATACCTGCTATCACGTTCTTATATTATTCTCGCAGGTATACTTGGTGCGAAAATCGTGCAGGCTTTTCGAGGAAAAGAAGGATAAAAGCACGACAGGTGATGCGTTTGGGGATCATTCACATATCTCCTCTTCTGCGAGTGCGATTGCGAGTGAGAGTGCGAGTGCAAGTGCAAGTGCGAGTGAGAGTGTGAGTGCGAGTGAGACGCTGCATGCAAGCGAACTGAAGCTGGGGGGTGGTCGGGAGGTTCGAGCTCCGTACAACAGAGTGCACCCATATTCAATTGCTCCTCTGTTGTATCAAAAATCTACAAAGATTCATCAATACAAAGATCTCTTTCTCTATCTTTTGCTGTCGATCTCTATTATTCGGTTCCCGTGACAATTTTTGAGACTTTTGTAAAAAAATTATTAACACTAGTCTAGTAACCTAACATGACATAAAAGTCCTTTCGGGGTTTTAAAAAAAAAATCCAAAACCATAGTAGATCCACTCATTTTGAAAAATCCTTTCATGAGCTTATAGGTCAAGGACTACTACATATGGGAAAAAGGAGAAACTTATAAAATGTGTCGTATCTGGGTCACTACAAACCTCCAAAGTTGATGGACTAGTGCATTTTGCCCAAAATAGCCATTCCTTACGGCTGATTGTATATAAATAAAAATGGATATTTTTGTAGGACATGAGATAAAATGCCCTGTTAACTTCAATTGGTTGATGATCAAAACCTATGGTTGATTTTACCTCATTAATTTTTTTTGGGCAAAAAAAAAGGTACAAAAAAGTTACATTTTTGCCATTCTATGGACCTATCATTAAAGTTTCTATAGTCACGCTCCATACAGCTACTATATACATGTTTTCTTAGTTCCCTTTGGGCCTTTGGATTCAAAAGGAGCCATGGAGCATGTCAAAAGGATAATGATTCTTTTACTAATTGGAACCTTGGGGACAATGATAAATTGCTAAATACAGCAAACATAAAAAAACTGGGTTTAGTGTTATGACCTCTAGAAACCCATAGAAACTACTCAATATCTAGCCAAGTTTGTAGTTTATGATTAGCTATGGTTACTACCTACAAAATACACACAATTGGCCTAAGAAACTAGCAATATTGAGAAAGTTATACTTGCTACTCTAAAATGTCTCGTATACTATTCTATATAGCATATTAGGTCCCCCCATACTCAGGGAAGAGTAGGTTTATGTTATACATTCCACTTACACAATCAAAATTTACTTTGGATATCAAGAAAGCCACCAAAAAAATCATAAAAGTGCTAATTTTGGCCAAAAAATAGGATTATGCAATTCTTGTAAGTTGGTCATAACTTTCAATTTTAACACTTAGTTCTCCCTGGAAGCATCAAAACATGTCTAGAACTATGAAGGCTTATCCTCTAGCAATCTAAAACTAACAAACATGAAGTTTAGAGTGGTATAGTTGCAAAACTTTGAGAAAAACCAAAACATAGGACCTGTTTCTTCACATAGTTTAGGTTCAAAAATGTTATGCAAGAGTAAGGTTAATGTTGAGATCAATATTCCAAAAAAAATGTCAAGTTTTTTTCAGCTCATAAGGAAAATTTGTGGATATATAGAGCCTAGAAATTCATTTTCATACTCTTCAAATAATTCAAGCAAAATGGTCACTTAAAGGTTGCAAATTTCATGAGGGAGTATTCATAACAACCTGGGTGTTACCCCCCTCATTAGAACTATCATCACTATCCACCATGTTGACCTCAAGGTTAATAGAGCAGGCTCCTCCCGAATAAGAGGTAGTTTTTCAGCGGTGTTGCAAGCTGCCTCAAGCAGCCAAAGTGTCAGGTGAAGGCATGTCTTGTAGGATGTCTTGTAGGATTTCAAATACATTAGGGCTAATGTATCCTGAGGATTGTTGTCGGGGTTTGAAGGATTTCCTAGCCGAGAAAAATATCATAAATAGGAGTGTCAAATATTTTATGTTATAGCTTAACTAAGAGGATTAGACTTTTTCCAAAGTTGTCAAAAAAGAGATACAAAGTGTCTTGCTAGTGACCTTAAGGGTAATAAATGTAGACCACACTTTGTAAGTAGCTTGTAGAAAAACAAAAAACAGGGTTGATAAAAAATATTACAAAGGTAAATGAAGGTCTAAAGGTTTCTTTCCATTGCCATCTTCTACAACTAATTTGTGCGTATGGACAACAATTTTCTATTTTCTTTTGAATGTAAATTCAATCATCGTTAAGAATGCGTAAACCTCTTTGAAAAATCCCTCAATAGGTATGTGATAGATGTACCAAGATTTTTAACCCATATACAAATACTGCCGACATATTCTACTTCTCCAAGTTAAGTGTTGAAGTGCAGTTTTACATAAAATTTACTAATTTTAGAAAAGTAAATTTTTTATTTTTGAGTTTTTTATGTAAATTGTGTATCTAGAAACCTTTTTCATATCTTGAACCCATAATTAAGAAGTTTCATGAAATTTTGATGTCATATATAAAAGTTATTTCTCATTTACTAGAATCCTGATGTGAGCCATTTTTGTGGCTTCAACCAGTTTTGTGGCTCATTACAAGTCTAGTGTTAACGTGTGATCACGTTAATTGTTAACATGATTTTGATGGCGACCTTCAAAAACCAATAGAGCCGGTAAGTCCTCCAGGTATATGCATTTTCCCGACGGACCCGTCCTGCTTCATAGTTTTCTCGGCATGCTAAATTGTATATAGTGAAAAAAAATTCTTCTAACTTTGACATTTTGACTAGGAAAATCCTTGTGGACTGTATTTGAGCGCCTAGTACAATTATCTCCTTGTGAATTGACCTAAGGTTATAGAGTCATAGTTTCTTTTTTTTGGGCCGAGCATGATTCTTAACACGATAATCATTTCTAAAATTAATTAAATCCTTCATCGAAACAAAGGTATGAAGACATAACAATTGAATTTTTGGAGATTCATGCTCGTTGTGACAAAGCCACCGGTCCATAAAAGGGCCAAAATTGTTTTTAGAAGATGAACATATTTAAATAACAAGTTGATAGTCAAGGGTCGGATGCCCTATCCTAGTGTACTAGGTATATAACAACCCTTGAAGTCTTGCATTTTACACCATCATAGGTTTAAACTGATATACATTGTCACTGCATATTATGAGAACTATAATCCTTAATTGGGTGAAAATAGCTTCTATATATTGAATTGGATGCATAAGGGGGATACAATCCTTGATTGGGTACAAGTAGTAGTCAATTGTGTAATTGTGTTGAAGGTTTCATTGCTTTGTTTTATGAATTGGATGCATAAGGGGGCTACAATCCTTGATTGGGTACAATTAGTACTCAATTGTGTAATTGTGTTGAAGGTTTCATAACCTTGTTTTATGAATTGGTTTATATAGGGAGTGGATTATGTATTATGAAATATTTTTAGTGCATGAGATTGCCAATCATAGATATTATTGCTTTCATATGTGTTTTGCAAATAAATATCATCGTTGCAATGTAGAAGTTGATTATTCTTTGTAGCATGTGAAAGTAGACGTGTCTTATTTTTTGCAAATCACACACAAGTATAACTCATATTTATATTTTTAATTGCATTGAAAAATTCATAGCATTGTTGTATGTATACATCCAAGTAGAGAATGCATTGCAATGTGTATGCTACTCACAACATATGTGGTCAATATGTGGATTGACAAGAGTACATTGCAAATCAGATACTGTGTAGATTACTCAATTTTACATGCACTTTTATACATTGGAATCACTCCTATACAATATGTGCATTGTGATTGACACTTTCAACTGCACGGCCTTTGATGGATGGCAGCTTCGGCATATCAAAAAAGTGAAAGAGAAAATTACATGTTTACGTGGGTCCATAAACAAACCTTTTTCGTGGAGGAGTGTAATGGATACATACCATGTGATCATGACCATTATGTTCACCATTTCCAACCTTAATCAAACGGTGCCAAATATGGGCAAAGTTTGGATGACATGGTGGTCAATCCAACAGAGTCTCAAAAATTTTGAGGAGTTAAAAGAGTCTGTAGTAGGGAAGGATTGGCGACTACCATCCTCTACAAAACAAGAAATAATTTTGGCCAAGTGTTTTCATGCAAGATGGAAGAGCGCTCATAGTCCACTCCATAGTGTGGCTTACATGCTCGATCTAGTGTATTGGAATTTAGGTTTGATTTCCAATACAGGGGTGGTTAGCAATTTTCATTACGTAAGTCATACGTTCTACTCCAATGTTTAGGATAAATTGATTGTATTAAACAAATGAGTGCATTTAGACTTTAAAAAAGTCCTTTTGTAAATGATTTTGTACAGTCAATGGCAAATGAGCAAGCTGCATGGAAGTGGTGGTTGATGAATGGTGGTGAGCGTTACTCCATTAGGAGAAATATGGACTTTGCATGGGCTTTGTAAGAACTCCTAATTTTTAGGGATTAAGGCTAATGTTGTGTAGGGTTAAGGGGACAAGGGCATTCAAGAAGCTAGTTTTAAGTAGGCTTTTCTGGCATTTTTTTTAGACACATGTAGGATGTGGACCTAGGAGGTCACTTTCTCTCTCTAGTTTTTGGAAAGTGAAGGGAGTAAAGGAGTGTGGCCACATTAACAAAAATGTGGGTCACTAGGAACCAAAATTTGACTTTTTTCAACATGTCTCTAACGCATGACGTTTTTGTTTGAAGAACATGTCTCTAACACATCATGATACAAGGTGACCTCTTACTATTCTAGTTGAGTGGTGTTGTTTGCAATAATGGCTCCAGGAACTGGCATAACATGAACCTTTTACAATGGCACAAAGATCTCCTTAAGCAATGTGGCTTCCACTACACAAAAAATCATTATGCTAACATGTAGAGATCCCTAGTAGGACAATAGAACAGCCTTTTATCAGCAACACACCCTTTCCTAACATGAGGGCACTCCCACCAAAGATAATTTTATGGATAGGTCACCCCATGAGCATACCATGTCATGGAATGGATGTAAGAACTATTAAGGCACTACCCATTGTTAGTTGTTCACAAATGTATGTTTATCAAAGTTAATGAGAAGAAATTTGGACTTTTTCGTTTGTTGATGTGTAAGAGCACTCTAGGTCTGCCATATTTTAGATAATTGTTCGATAAGTAAATAAGATTTGTAGTCATTTAAAGTGTAAATGTATATTTGTTTGGTAGGATTGTACATGAGAAGACATGATAAAGTATAAGAGATCTTGACGGAAAATACCCCGGTGAGATTCCTACCATGCACAATTGAACCCTTTGATTTCTATCGTTGTGGGAAGTCCAAGGAAAGCCTATTTTCAAATTTTTAGCAATAACTTTTTTATAATAAAAAATTGGATATTTTAAAGTTTGTACACAGTCTAGGAGTTCATTCTGATTGTTTTCCTTCAGTTTAAAATTTTGACCGAGGGATCCTTGGAAGCCACTTTTGAATGTGTTAGGGTGATATTTTAGGAAAGTTTGTATGTAGGAAATACAATCCTTAACACAATAAAGAACATTGGTTCTTTGAGTATTTTCAGATTCCATGGTTTTAATGCTCGTTGGAGCCCGTAGATTAAGGAAAAAGTAAGAATGTTTATTTTACATCATTTGTTTAGAAATTGTCATCTTGCACATTGATTTTTAGAGAATTCGAGCAAGATATGCTTTTTGTGCATCACACGATGGTCGAAGAGCGCGACGAGATGATCAAATTTATGTGAGACAAGCCCAGATAGATTTGGAGCCGATTGGAAGCTAGAAGCTTGTATTATTTTCATACACAATAATTTTACAATTTTTTTCACTGTAAAGACCCTAAGGGCCCTCAGCAAGACTGGCCACAAGGGCGCGCAAAATGCCCATCCGGGATGGGCATTTTGCGGGCCCTTGTGGCCAGCCTTGCTGAGGGCCTTGGGGGCTTTTACATGGAAAACATTTACAAAAATATTGTGTATGAGGATGATATAAAGATGTAATGTTAGATGTACAAAGAGCGAGAGCTTCCCCACCCCCCCACCCCTCCATTTTGCTATGGCCTGGATGGCCATTCTTCTGCCCTTGTGGCCCCTCTTGTTGAGGGTCCTTGGGCCTTAAAATGGAAAATACATTCTTTTTTTCTGCATGGCCATGAGATAGAAGTGTGCAGTTTGATGTACTCAAAGAAAACTCCCACCCTCCCCCCCCCCCCCCCCCCCAATGGCAAATACCTAAACCTTGTATCATGCTCATCAACCATTTTTTGCTTCCTTGTGTCCACTGCCCCTATTCTTGGTATGTGTTTGTCATTATAAGGCCCCAAGGACCCTCAAAAAGAGGGGCCACAAGGGCACACAGAATGGCCATCTAGGGTCCATGGGGCCTTATAATGACAAATAGGGCCTTTTTTTAATGCATGTCCATGAGATAGAGGTGTAGTGTTTGATGTAATTAGAGAACCCCCCCCCCTCCCTTTCTCTGTGTTCAAAGATTCAGAACATTCACTATGTAAAATTTCCTATATCATGTGCGTTCACTAGAATGGATTAAAAGTACCCCTTATAGGCCTTATCTACACATGTTTCTGTAACTTTACAAGAATATAAAATCCCTTCTGTTGAACACATGTGCTATGTTACATATACTTTAATGAACTCCCTAGGTAAACATTCAGTACTAGAAATCATTCAGTAAACATTCAGTACTAGAAATCAACCAAACAAGGAGCCAATTTTTACTTCCTTGTGTCCACCTCGTGTTCTTGGGAATGTTTTGGTTAAGCAGTTTCTTTGGTATTTGAAACCACATGTGACCCCTATTGTTATAGTATCCAACCAAAATTTTCTTAATTAGCAGTTTACATAGGCTCAAGAATGCATGTATCTATAATTTATGTTTACCTTTCTCTATCCAAATGAGCTACATAGTAAAAATCAAATCCGCAATTTAACAGTTAAGTTCACAAGGTAATAGCTATTGGTATCATCTTTAGCAATACCAAAGAAATAACTACCAATAGCTCATGAATAGGAATAGTTAAGAAGATTTGACACCAAAAATTTGTCAGCACTACTCAAAAAGGTGGAAACTCAAAGGCTTTACAATATATGTATGATGAAACACGAAACAATAATAAGTTACCCCTATACATCGACACCTCCATCTCAAGTTGTCATTTCTCTAAGTGAAGCTTGGCATAGGCATAGTATGGAAATAAAACCATGTTGGAAAGCAATAATTTAGCTTTCTCAATTTGTGAAACGTTTGCTACATCCACAAATGAGGACATCTTGACAAAGGTTATGATCCACTTTGATAAGAATAATCATTAATGATTAAACTAAAATCAAAATATTTCTTGAATTTCTTCATGCTGGAATGATTAAGACTTGAGACTTGAAACATCTTACATGAAAATCAAAATATCCATTAAGGTCAACAATATTTCTCAAATCCGTATGAAACTCCAGTAATCTAAATTAAATACTCTCACTCAATGCGACACCATTTAACAAAAAAACATATATATATTGCATTTATAGAGGAGTCCAGCCTCATGAAAATAATTACAAACGGAGACAATGTTGTTTTTGTTAGGCGTCTCCTACAAGTATTTGTCTTCCTCATCTAGAGATTCATATACACTTGAGTATTTGTGTGTCTATAACACTAGGGAAAATAGTAGTACTATATGCATGGCTTTTCTAAGAGCTCCTAGAGAGTACCTATTGGTTCAAGATTCTACAAAAATTCTACTATTCTTATCAAAATCCTTTAACATGGTAGTTAAAGGTTTCCTCACGAAACAAAAATATAGTGATTTCCATCTCTCCACATGGTTACTTGCTCATGTCCTTGGAAAAAAGTTGACTCTATAAGTAAACAATACATTATGTGAGGACAAAGTTATAAAGTACAAAATGATATCATTCAAATAATCTAATGACAACTATACAAAGAGTAAATTATAAAGAAAAATCTTTCATGACTCTCCATAAATAGCAAAACTTACTTGCATTGCACGAGGCTCAATCACATGCTACACAACTATAGATGGCGCACCAAAGCCATCAACAAAATAACACCACCCAGTGTTATGAGGTGTGAAGCCTAAACATTGAAAGGCATAAAGAGATTTTTTCTCTCCAGCATGATAAACTTAAGTATGGAGATGATGTTAAGCTCTAAATGTAAGCTACAAGGGTAGTTTTCTTACCATTCTATCTTTATGTTGGAGATGAACCCTTGCAATGTAAGCTACAAAGTTTTCTTACCATTCTATCTTTATGTTGGAGATGAACCCTTGCAATGTCCACATACTTATTAGACTTCCTGTTGTTGTGGTATGCAAGTCATGTGAGCTCATACATTTGCCACCTTTGGGAGTAAATGTTTCCATATAGTGTGAGTGAATGAAAGTAGAAGGAGTAGAATCTTGTTTCATGCCATAATGGAGGTGAGAGAAGGGAGAGGATCTAGCTTGGTGTGAAACTATGTGGTGGGAAAAGGGAAGAGATGGAGGAGGAGCTTGCTTAGTGCTACAATGGAGGTGGGAAAAAACTAGCAGAGAGATAATGCTAGACTATAGGGGTGCATGTGGTTGTTGGAGAGCTTGGAAAAGGGTTTGTAGAGAGAGAAAATCACTTTTTAGCTATAGAATAGGTCTGGAAAGACTTTAGAGGTTGGAAAATGATGTTTTGAATTTTTTTGAAAAAAATCAATTTTTTGGATTTTTTAGTGTACGTTTTTTACTTTTGGAGGTTAAAATAATTTTTTGACCATGAAATAGGTTTGGAGACTTTTAAGGAGAGAAAACTTAAAATTTAAATGTTTTTTTTATTTGAATTTTTTAGTGTATTTTTAAATCCGGGCCAAAAAGTGGGGGAAAAGAGGTCAAAGTGGTCCCCGACCCCCCCCCCCCCCCCCCCCTTCCCCCCCCCCTTTTCCCTAGCCACCTCCCTTACCTTCTCACTAGGTAAGAGGCCATTAGGAGGTGTACGGCTACCTTGTCCCCCTACTTTTTTTAGGGTATAGAGTGCACCACCCTCTTCCTATTGGCTGGCCTCTAATTAACCTTAATCCCAAAGGGCCCCTAGAGGGGTCATATTTTTCCTAATGCGATCTTATGCCCTCTTGTAATGAAACTACTAGCACAATATATAGCAAACTCAACCTCAGAGAGAAACTAAAGTATGTATAGGTATGTTCATAGAACTATTCAAAACAAATTGTTGAAAGACAGAGCAGAAAAATTAGTGTATATATTTTGCAACAAAAAGATATTGTATTACATTGAAAGTGTTGGCTACGAGGAGGAAATTCCAATCGGGGTGTATGATTGTAAAAAAAAAGACGAAGAAGAGTTCAATGGTAGTGTATCTCAATGCACTATTCAAACTCCCACAATGTAGGGCTGCCCAAGGATAAGATGATATGAAGATGTGTCATGTATAAAGTAGTTTTGTTCGACCTTTACATCACCTATTGTCACCTTTACACTTGGACATGTTGCATACAACTCACATGATAAATTGTTTGCCACTCTAACCATCCAACCATGTTCTGTGTCCATTGGTCATTTACATTTGTTGTAAAGACTTTTTGACATTATATTTATCTCAGAATCATGGTCAATTAAGGAAACAAATAGTTCTTTAAGATCTCCTACTTTGACCAATGTCTTTGTAGTAGCCCGCGCTAGTGGCTCCTAGGAATGCTTTGAGATTCTTCCCCATTATCATCAAGTCTCACTTGTCCTACATTCCAAGAAGATTGGTAGCATCCTACCATAAATTCATCACCTTTGTTAGCATGTACATGTACTCCTTGTGTCTTCACAGGATCGCCTTCATCTTGTGGGCGAATAAAAGCTTCAAGTGTTAACTTCTTTCTCTTGATGATGTCGGTAGTTTCTTCATGGAATTCCCGCTTGTTTATGCCAAGCACCTTACCCAAAGTAAACTCAAGCTTGATATTCAAAATCCTCTCCTCTAGTACTTTCTTCAACTATGTAGCAAGCTCAATGTCAGATGGTAGTTTGTAAGCTGGTCCTTTTGGCTTATCTTTTGTTGGCTTCTTCTTCTTCTTCTTTGTTGTAGACTTCTCCATTCACTTCTGATGAAGGTGCCTCTTCTATTGATGGCGCTCGCAAGGTGATGCATCATTTCTTCCTCCACTTCTTGTAGCTCTTTTTGAAAGCCCTTCATCACCATTTTCACACCTACGCTTTTCTTCTATAATGGGTTCATGACTTTGGCACTTTGTAATGTGGGAATGCACGGACATTGAATCCACTAGATCACTCCACCCTATTTCTAGATGTATCCAATCACCTGAGTCATGTAGAATCTCTTTTGTAAGCTTTCCTTTTTTCGCTAATTCCATGATATTTGGAAAAATTCTACCATGGTGATCACTCACCTCTTCATCACTAAGATGCTCAATCTTCACTCCATAAGTAGCTGTCTCAACTAAAGAGGTGGCATGGTTAGCTGCCATATCTTCAACTAAGGTTTGCATTCTCCCCTTCCCAAAGTTAGTTCTCAAAGGTAGACATTTCTCTCTTAAGTGGATTTTACCATCCTTGAAAAAGACAACATCTTTTGTGAGAGCATCACTAAAACTATCATAGTGCCTTCTTACAAGGTCTCTACTATCACACCAAATACATCTATGGACAAACCGTTCTTTGTGTTGATGTCTTTGCCTAGGAAGTGTCCTTGATGGTTTTCCTTTCTTCAAGCTTTGCAAGCGTCACCTTAAATTGACGCATTCCCTTCACAAGCTTATCTAGCATGGACTCATCAAACTTAGGAGTTACAAAGGTAGACTTTACCATTTTGTCAGAAGTTGAGGTAGAAGGACTTGTACTGTTTACTACCATCTAGTCCCTTCTTCTTTTTCATTTGGAAAGTAGTAAGACATCACCGTCAACCTCATTCCAGACAGTCTTTAGGCCTTGCTAGGAATCTTAATCTTCAAGGAAAAGCTCCAAACTTTTGTGAAACTCTTTACTTGTATCTTGTAAGAAAAGATTTGTCTTCTCTACATCTAGTGTGGACTTTTCTGTCTTGGTTAGTTATGCATAGCAGTGCTCAAATTCCCTAAGTATCTCTGTTATTAACAATCCTTGCTTTGGATTGACTACCCATTAAGCATGTCCTTTTAGTCACTCAATCAGAGTCCTCCATGAATTATTCCTCCTCTTGGAGGAGGTCGCTACTACATACAGTGACCCTAATGTATGGGAGTAAAGGGAGGCTGATTTGGTGAATTACAAGGTGGATTTGAAGTGTGGGTCCGACTTGGAGTGAAGGAGGGGGAGATTAGAGCACTTCTACCCGTGTGAGGGAGCACATCCTAAGGTTGTAGAGATTATGAGGGGTGTGATTAAATTAAGCTAGTTTCATTAACCATAGGGAAATTATACGAACAAAAGAGAGAGTTTCATAAAGAAGATTCCTTAGGAACAAAAAAGAAGTTCTTGGTTGTAGTTTTTTTTTAAAAAAAACATTAATTGTTAGCTTGTCATTAAATTTAACTTGAAAAAGGTAGAGATATTAAAACCGATGATAGTTGAGGACTAAATTTACTTGGAGACGGTCCCCCCTCCAAAAGGACATTGTACTGTAACTTCTCCCATTAAGAGAGACTTGTAGATGGGGGCTTTTCACAAGCCAAGCTCCCATACCCCTCTTCTCTCGTCCCCACCCCATGGAAACCTCCTCTTAGGGAGGGAGTGATAAAAGGAATTGAAAAAGTAAGAAAAAAACAAAGTATGATTATGTAAATATATGAGAAAGGTAAAATAGGCCACCTCATGCCTGCGGGGCAGCCCATCCCCACCTTGCCTCCTTTTTCTTCACTGTTGCCTGCCGTGTGTCCCTTTTCCTCTCCTCCACTCAAAAGGTCAACCCTCTCTCTCTTCCCCTTGTCCTTTCTCCTTTCTCTCTCCCCTCAAGCTACCCCACATCTCACCAATAATGCATTCTAACTCACCAATAATGCACCCTAACTCACATGCAACTTACCCTATCTTCCAAAATAGTATTCCCCACCCCCCCTTTCTCTCTCCTATCACATCCCATGACCCAAATACCCCCCCTCTCTCTAAAGGGCGCCATGTCTCTTGTCTTGTAGCTAAATAACCTCCCCCACACTCACACACACTTAGTTTCACTAAAAAAGGTGTCCACAGACCCATCCCCACCCGGTGGTTACCTGATTTTTCTTGTGTTCACACACATCTGCACATAGATTCACCTCTGAACACACTCCTCTCTCTCCCCTCTTGTAATTACTTTATTCTCCATGTCACCTCTCACTCTTTTTCATCAACCCATCTCTCTCTCTTAGTCTCTCTCTCATGAGACTGCTGTTCTGGCACATATACACACAGCCAGACAAGTGGGGCCCACAGTCACATGGCCTATGTAGATAATGATTTCTTCATTTCTAAATTCTAGAATTTCTCCCCCCCCTCCTCCCCTAAATAAAGAGGGGTCACCATCAGAGAGAGAGAGAGAGAGAGAGAGAGAGAGAGAGAGTTTATATTTGACATCCCTTCATTCAAAAAACATATATTGACACTTGACACAAGACAAATGACATAAACATGTGACACAATACAAGACAGGCGACCTCACTGCGAGGATTTTTATAAATATTTTCTCAAAAAACATAAACCCACACATATTTTAGTGTAAGCTTAAATTAGCATGGAACATCGTAGAACAATGTTATATAGTACTCGTTTTTTACCAAATAGGTTACCAACTATTATACTATACCAAAGTCCAATAATGTATACTTTTCTTTAGTGTGCTCATATTAATCAACATGTTTTGCTAAACCCACTATGATCGCCCATGCATTTAGTACGTTTTCATCAATATCAAACATCTTTTGTAAGTACATATCCCTACGAATAGATTAATCATCACAAAAAATAAAAAACCTCTTCTTAGTGAACGTCAAAAGAGTGTCAACTTGGATTTGTGAAGCTCCGGCCATGGATATGGTAGTGATGTTACTTTTGGCCCGTGGTCAGGACTCGGTCGAGTGTTGTCCGAAGGGTACTTGGTCCAAGTTTGATCACTAGGTTCTATCTGTGAGTCTGAGAGGGTGTAGGGTGGGTAGTAGTAGCTTTGTGTGATGATGTAGTGCTCTTACACCTTGTGTGTGTGTGTGTGTGTGTGTGTGTGTGTGTGTGTGTGTGTGTGTGTGTGTAGCTGTTTTAATTATTATAAATACACATCAATGAATAAGATGTTCAAAAAGACGACTCGCTAAAGATGTCTAGGAAAAGATAAGTACAAAAACAACTCAGTTTTTTTTTCATAATTGTACAACATAATAAGAATGAAGTATCATTCCAAATGAGTTTGTACAAAGGTATCAAAACTATCCCAATTGAAAGTGTTTTCAAAGTGGGACTAGAGCAAGCTAAACCTTTTTAAGCCAAGATAGAATTCTCACCTGCATCCATATAGTCAAGACAACAGATATGTTACACTTGGTTACATATGGCAGGCTTCAAAGAATCTATCAGTTCTTATCTATGTCAAACTTAAAGATTATTAGACTAGCTATTGTCCTACATAATAAAATCTCAAGGATTTTTTTAAAAAAACATATTCCTACCAGAGTAGCACCATGGGGGTTTTTTAATCATTTACGGTAACAAATGTCAGCTAACCCATATTATTCTACGTATTGCTTTAGCTAAAAATGTATGGAAAAAACTTGCATGCAATGCAAAGTTCTTGTAACTTTATCTTTTAAAATATGCTCCTAGGTGGATCCATTAACATAGAACAAGCCAACTACTCATAGTAACAATATCTAGAGATTTCTTTGTAACCAAATGCTTCTAATACAAAAGCAAGCTCTCAAATTATTGTAACCAGGGTATGTTATCCCTATACCCGATTATTAAAAAAATGGTACATCATCGGTCAAGAAATTATCCAAATTTTTAACCATCAAAGCAAGAGATATCTATTTGCTTAGGAACCAAAAAGACGAGAAGATTTATTGGATCCGAATTCCCAAGAAAAAGATCATGTTGGGTAAGCAAGATAGTGAACAAAATTTAAAGTCAACTAGGAGTATCTTGTTAACCCTCACGGCACACGGACACCCTATGATCTATAAACGTTGTATTATTTAGAGTCAGGTACCGGGCTTGTCGGACCAATAGGAACAGGGTAAGGGTGATCGCCGATGACAGGCGCACTCTAACTGGAATATTCAAGGAGTTAGTTGGCTAAGTATGGGCGCCCAAGTGTGAATGGGGTGAGCTCATATAAAAGCCACTAAACCTAATTTTTACTCATTCTCTCATTGTGCAATAGAAGCCGCTCTTGCTCCATCTCCACCTTCTCCTTCACCATCTCCTTGTGTGTGTGTGTGTGTGTGTGTACGTGTGAGAGAGAGAGAGTGTGAGAGTGTGTGTGTGATCGAGCGTTGCGGCGGCACGACGGCGGCGAGGCGGTTGAGCGCGGCGTAGCGGTGTCTCCCTCTTCTTCGCTGCGCGGGAATCCTTCATTCGCAACTACGGAGGAAGGTGAGTGACACACCATTCTTCCTTGTGAGCTTGTTTGTTGTATGACTGTGTGCTAGGAGCCTTTGTGACTCGCACACGGCGCGTAGCAAATCCCAAGCCTTGACATTTTTGGCGCCGCTGCCGGGGATCTGCTACGCTTGAAGCTCCAATGGCGACCTGTAAATTGTATTGAAGCTCTGTTAAGCTCTGTTAAGCTCTGTTTTGCTAGTTCTGTTAAGCTCAGATTTCAGCTTACACAGTTAGCATTTCTTGCGTTTCTGCATTTTCTGGTTTGCACTACACAGTTCTGTCAAGTTTCAATTTTCTGCATTTTCTGTGTTTTCTGGTTTGTGCACAGTTAGGCGCACAGTTAGTTAATTAAGTAGGTTAGTAATTAGGTGAACCACTGATTAGCAGGTCAGTAGGTAGGTGAGACAGTAACTAGTTAGGTGAGGTCAACGCGCACCAAAACGCGTACCAAATAATATCCAAAAAAAAATTTAAAAAAAATTAAAAATTTTGTTTTTTTTTAAAAAAAAATTAAAATTTTCGGAAAATAAAAACGTGAGTGAGGGGGAGGTTATAAAAACGGACGGGTTGGTTTGTATAAAAGTGAGATCGGGATCGTTTGACCCAATCCCAATCCCAGTCCCAAGCCCAGGCCCAGGCTCTGTCTCTGTCTTATGATATAGGGTAGTCTCACTCCTATATATATATAGGCTAGACTCACAAGGAGGGAGTGAGGAATGTGGGATAAGTCCTACACTCTCCTCTCCTTCATTGCACACTAGGACTTGCTATTTGGAGCCTAGTTCCCCAGCTAGGAAAAGACTGTTTCGGGCTTTTCTGGAGCAAAATAGAACCAAACAGTGGGCAGTAAAGCACAGCGCGTCCCTCCTAGCGATACGCTCGTTTCAAGCTATCACACGGCCCATTCCACGACACGCTCTAAAAAACTATAAAAAAAACAAACAAAAAACACGCAAAAAACTAGTCACAAGGCCTCCTAGAGCAGCTTTTTGACACCTTAGGGTATCAAAAGCACATGCACTTATGCTCTGGGCGGGTGCTAGAATACGAGCATATTGAGGGTGCCTCTGTTCATACGGACACCCATTACCCATCCACGATAGGCTCTAGACCCTCAGCGAGGACACAAGGTAGAACTACCCAAGACCCTAAAATAGCCGCTAGTGATTCCTCCTCCGACTCAGAAATCATGGAAGCATATCCTACCCAAAACACTGAGAGAGAAGGCCATGCACCTCCCGAAGCTCCACAGCCTAGTACTAGTATGTTTAGCTCTTTCATGGAAACATTAGGTAGAGCTACTCGCTCGGAACCTGATGCAAATGAAGCACACGAAGGGGGTGGGGAAGTGGACTCTCCTTTCACATCGCACGTGGACCCCACACCCCCAAAGAGTGTCCATGTGGATATCCTGCCAACTTCTTACCAAGAAGGCCCTGTTGAGCTACCTCCTTCAGAAGTTCCCTCTAGAGTACCGTTGGTGACAAGTAAAACCACGGGGAGCAACATTGCTTCTACCTCACAAGAAACCGTTAACACGTCGACTCTAGAAGGATTGTTCATTAATGATCATTGGACATACGACCTCCACACTGAGGTGTTGACGGATCTACACTCTGGCCACGCCTACCATGTAGGATGGATAGAGATTTTACAATCCACCTCTAGTGCCACGAGCATCGAGTATCAACAGAAAATGATCTGTAATGTTATCCATGGCATTATTCAATCAGAAAGGCAAAACCGAGGGGTAAATATACTCTCAACTGGCCCCATGAGATTTTTGGATACGAGCAAGGCTCAACAGCCTACTCTATCACAAATGGAGACTCCTCTAATGAGTCCCATGGACCCATCTTACGCCATTTCACCTGGGGTCTCTATGCAATCTGAGCCTCCGGGCAACAACTTTAGCTTCCCTAACTTGGCTCAACCCTCTATTAAGGAAAACACAGTGCTCACTCCAGGGATAGGCCTGACAGAGAATGTACCGATGACATCTACGATTAGCGCAGTGCCACTACCTAGTGTCGTAGTACCTGATATGGGGCCTCGACCGTATGTGCCTCTAGCCCCTTATGCACACATGGCCCCCACACCTCCAATTGTACCACTTGTTTATGCTCCTTGAGTGCCGCTCCCTAGCCCTTATCCGAGTGGACCTATGCCCGGTTATGTTCCATATCCTACATCATCCACACATATGCCAAGACCGGTACCCGCCCCTCTCCCACATATGATGCCAAGAGTACCTCCACCGGCCCTGCCTCCTCACATAGGTGACTTGGCAGCGTTTGCTCAAACCATAGGTCGATCTATCGCGGAAAATATGCGTCATGCATCTGATAGAGAGCCTAGAAGTAAGGCAGTACAAATTGCCAAACTCACGCAAAATTCAATGGGGACGAAGATGCTAGAAAACACATTGAAGTGTTTGACCAAGTATGTGATTCCTTAGGGGAACACAACGAACTACATAAGTGCAATGCCTTAAGCTTGACATTAAGCGGGAAGGCTGGAGATTGGTATAGAACCCTAAGGGTGGACGAGAAAACAATCTACCCTACCCTTCGAAGGTTGTTTCTAAAGGAGTACATACAAGAAGGTGTGCTTTGGGGTGTAGAATCTCAGCTACAGAAGGCCGAACGTAAGGAAGGAGAGTCAGTAAGGGACTTCATTAGTCGTCTAAAGCACTTAAACTCTCGCTGCCCTATAAATGAGCGCTTCAACAATAACCAACTGCTTGATCAATTCATTCGAGGGTTGAGGAATGAAGGAATCTATAATGGACTAGTGATTAGAGGTATCACAACCTGGGAAGATGTCACTGCCAATGCAATCCAATTAGAGGACAACTTGATGATAGCAGGCATGAGGGTGTCTACTGACACGAGATCCACTAGCTCACAAGCCATTGAGTATGAACCCATGACTGCAAAGCCCATTGCCAATGAGCCAAAGGTATTTGAGACATTTTTGACAGACCTCACCAAGGCAATCCAAGAGTCTCTTAAGGATAATCGACCCCCTCAAAATAGTCACATGTATCCAAGAAGGGAGCAACAATGGTGTTCCATTTGCTTAGGTCCACATAGCACTAGTGAGTGCCCTACGTTTAGAGTAAAATTTAATGGAACTTGCAACGCATGTGGTAGGTATGGTCACCAAGCTAAGGATTGTTTAATGATCAAACGTATGATGGCAAATAGACCACCTTTAGCCTGGACGGATGCGCCTCGAGCTCCTGTATTGATGCCTGCTCCACCTGTTGAGAAACTACCGCAACACATGGTCCCTAGATCTCAAAATGTTGTACAAGCTACACCACTACCACCTCCTGTGCTAGGACCGCAGCCCCCGCATCCAAGAGTCGCCCCTATGAACCACGTGGGTTGCGATCCATCTAATGCTTATGCAGATGGCTATGAGGAGGAAATAGACACTAGTATTGCCTACGGACTTGATACATTGGAAGAGTGTCCTATATACTACATGGAAGATTGTTGGGGGCAAGTCAAGCCGGTTTATCAAGCTGCTGCTCTCGCATCCAGAGGTCAAAATATCAACACCAAGGCTAGGAGGCCACCTCTTCAATGCTACGAGTGTGGTGGACCACATCGGGGAGCGGAGTGCCCTATTAGGCTGCAAAAGAATGCTGCACAGATGCAAATGAATCAAGGGAGCACGTCTGCAATGCCAATACTCACATGTAATCGTTGTGGCATAGATCACTTGATTGCCCAATGCCCCTATAACCCAAATGCGCCTAAAATCACACCCCTAAATTTGGTCAAAATTGTTAGTGTGACATCGCCAATACCACCCGTCGCACCCGCTTATGCGATTACACGGTCCATGCTTCAAGGTCCAGGCCATATCCTCGAAGAGAGAGATACCGCGTCAGTTATCCAAGCAAAGAAAAAGAAGACACGAAGGAAGAGGTCGCAGAAGACGGGAAATTCAAAGCCAAGTTCCAAAACAAACATAGGAACAGGAGATGACCCCGTGTATATGAATGACCTCGAGGATGATTCAGATTCAATCGAGACAATGGAGACTAGAACCAATACCACAAAGGGAAGAACGACAAAGAAAATCGTAACATGGAACCAAATGAAAACCGAATAAGAGAAAACCATAAAGAGCCTCTGAAAACACCACAAGTGTTTCCAAATCCAATCCAAGACCCCCAAGATAAACCGCAGGGGCAAAAAGGGAAGAATCGTAAAAAGAAGAGTGGGACGTACCCAAACCCAGTAGACGAGATTGAGCAGGTGAAACATCTAAGAGGTTTAGTGGAGGAGACTCAAAGGAAACTAGAACCAGAACCCATGCATGTCAAAAATCATGACACAGCGTTTCCCACGCAAGTTCATCCACCCCACATGAACCATAGACCGTTAGCCATACCTAGTATCATCCAAGAAGGGAGTGAGGACGGGACATCAGAAAGTGAGCATACACCTTTCTTGTTGGAAAGGATGTTTAACGAAGGAATACCTGATCCCATTGAGGAATATGAGATTCCATCCTCACCAGTTCCTAGTCAAGGGCCTACACCCTGCAAAATGCCAATGAATGTTGCCAAACTAGTGGACTTCATGTCTTCTGAGGTCCGAACCACGATCATAGTAAAGCTGTATGGAGATCCTGAGTTATTCTTTGCACTTCAAGCATTCCTTAACGGAGAGCTACAAACGGGATTACCGCAGTTTTTTCAACCAAATAGGCCTGACTCGATTATGATTGATGAGGAAAATCATGTGCAATCACTTGACTTAGATGGACACGAGTCTGTGATCGAGGTACCCATTAACGAATTAGGGCAGTATTTTGAAGGCGACGAGTCTAATGCGACCCTACCCATCACTACCAATGGATTAACTATAAAGGGAATTCTTGATGGTGGTGCGGGAGTTAGCATCGTTACAAAATATTGTTGGGAATCCATGGGAAAACCCCGCCTCAGTGTTACTAACATTGTGGTAAAGATGGCGAATGGTACCATAGCCAAACCTATGGGGATGCTCAAGGATCTTAAGATCAAAGTTCTAGGACACAAGGTACGACATACGTTCATTGTAATGGATTTCTCTAAACACCTTATGTCATATGAAATGATTTTGGGACGACCATTTATGAGGGAAGCACAAATGGTTCATGATTGGTCTAAAAATCATGTCTATTTGCAATTCCAAGACTCTGTCCTTAGAGTGGATTTGGTGACTGGTAAGGTACACCCCTTAGGGAGTAAAACCATTATTGATCATCGCTCTGACACCACAGTTCAATCGGCCCCACTACAATATTGTTACACTTGTAAGAAGGATACAGACATTGGCCAAGATTCTCCTTACATGGATGTGTTACCGGGTATGACGGAATCAGACAACATAGACTGGGTACACCTAGCTGCAACCATAGATACCTGGGGAAATAGAGAAACCACTTGGGTCACACCAGAGGGGGAAGAGGTACCACAAATTGCACCTCTGAACATGATAAGTGCCATACATGCATCTTCTAAGGGCAAGGCAATTGTAGACCAATCTGACAGTGACACCGATAGCTCAATAGAAGAATTTGACCAACGCGACTCAGACACGGACTCCCAGACTGAAACGGATTCTGAATCTCATGAATTAGAGAGTGGAGCAACTTCAGAGTCAAAACATTCGGAAGGACCGAGCACATCAACCGATGATAGCTCCTTTGAAAGTGAAGAGGACACCAACGAGGACCCCTTTAGTGAGCCAGATCTAAATGCAAATCAAAAGCAGGTCTCAAATAAGAGAAAGAAAAACTTTAAGAGGCGTCGATATCGAGCCAATGTACGTGCTAGGATAAAAAAGAAGAGATCCTCAGCAGAATGGCTCAGTTATATAGGAGCATGTGATGCTCATCGAAAATTTGTAGACGATTGGGGTGAATATCTCCAAAATGTTATGTGGTGTAGACCACGACCCCATGACATAGCCCAATTAGAGATCATAGACACGCCAAAGTTGAGCCGCATTGCAAGGAGGCGTCAAAACCAAGAGTTAGCTCGACAACACAAGAAAGCAGAAATAGAAGCACAGACCAAAGCACAACCAGAATCCACAGACTTGCATCCTGCACCAGAACATTTCAAATCTTACACCACAGGGAAAGCAAAGGTTGTGTACACAAAAGCCCAAAGATTACCTATCGATGGGAATAATGGAATCTATGATGGTCCGGCAATAGTAAAAGAAATAGAATTAGCCGACCCCGGTGAAGAATCAAAACCTGTTTTTATTGCCCAAGACCTCACAGAAGTTGAAGAGGCGGTCCTCAAAGAGCTTCTCAAGGAATTCAAGGACATATTCGCTTGGACATACCATGATATGAAAGGTGTTCCACCTTCTGTGGTCCAACATACAATCCCTATGATTGGCACTGCGAAGCCCGTACAACAAAGACCCTACCCGATGAATCCTAAGTACGCAAAGATCGTTCAAGAAGAACTAGAAAAGATTATCAAATGTGGGTTCATATATCCTATTGAACACTCTGAATGGGTGTCTCCAATAGTTATCGTGCCAAAAAAGAATGGGAAACTCAGGGTGTGCGCGGACCTCAAAAACGTTAATGCAGCTACTAGAAGAGACCATTACCCCCTACCATATTCCGAACATGTACTCGAAAGAGTTGCAGGCAAGGAAGCTTATAGCTTTCTAGATGGGTAATCAGGCTACAACCAAATCACGATAGCGCTAGAGGACTAAGCTAAAACTGCCTTCATCACAGAATTTGGCATGTTTGCATTTCGTGTGATGGCTTTTGGCTTAACAAATGCCCCTGCTACATTCCAACAATTAATAAACACTGCTTTTAAAGAATATTTGAGAGAGTTTTGTGAAGCTTTTTTAGACGAACTTTGTGTTTACTCTTCTTGGAAAGAACATCTATCATGTTTGCGGAAGGTGTTTGAAAAGTGTAGGTTATATCGTATCTCATTGAACCCGTTCAAATGCCAATTTTGGGTCAAGCATGGAGTTATTTTAGGGCATATAGTATCTAAGAATGGTATCTCAACCGATGAGAGCAAAATTAAAGTGATTCTAGAGTTACCACCACCAACCAATTACAAGGGAGTTCAAAGGTTCATGGGACACGTGGGTTATTATCGACGGTTTATTTTATTTTTCGCTGAGATAGCACGTCCTTTGTACAAGCTTCTCATTGAATTTAAATGGACTGAAGAGTGTGACCAGGCCTATGAACAATTGAAGAAAACACTAGCAAGTGCTCCGATTTTAAGGACACCTAACTGGGATGTCATTTTCCATGTGCATATTGATGCATCAAACTTTGCTATTGGGTGTGTTCTCACTCAACCAGGAGAACATAAATTGGACTATCCCATTAGCTTTGCAATCCGTCAATTGAACGATGCTGAAAGGAACTACACCACTACAGAGCGAGAAGGTTTAGCAATGGTTTATGCAGTAAAGAAATTTCGCTACTACCTTCTGGCAAACAAGTTTGTATTTTATGTGGATCATCAAGCGTTGCTGTATCTGGTAAACAAGCCATGCTCCACAGGAAGAATCACACGATGGTTGTTAATTCTTCTGGAGTTTGATTTCACGATTGTAGTGAGACCCGGTAAAAGGCACGTCATGGCTGATCATTTGTCTCGCATACCCAATGGTGAAGCCCCTACAGGAGTTGATGATGAATTACCCGATACTTCCCTATTCATAGTTGAGACTATGCCTGAATGGAGTGAGAACATTGTTAACTTTTTAGTTAATGGTTTTCCACCCAAGGAACTTCGTAAGGATATCGCTCGAAGGCTAGTAAAAGAATGTGAACCCTATTGTTTGATTTCCGGAACTCTGTATAGACTAGGCAAGGACGATATTCTTAGGCGTTGTGCCCGCGAGGATGAATATTTGTATATCTTGCAAGAAGCACATATGGGCATAGCAGGAGGACATTTTTCAGGAGACCTGACTGCTAGAAAGGTGTTGCAATCAGGCTATTGGTGGCCAACTTTATTTAAGGATGCATCACTTTTTACAAAAGGGTGTGATGAGTGCCAACGTTACAAGACCACACAGTGCAAAGACAGAATGCCCTTACATCCTATTAAAGTAACCCAACCATTTGAAAAATGGGGCTTAGACTTTGAAGGTCCAATTAGTCCCGCATCTCGCAACACTCAATCTCGATATATTCTAGTTGCTACGGACTATGTAACAAAGTGGGCTGAAGCTAAGGCTTCACAAAAAGCTGACGCGAGGACAACAACTAAGTTTCTTTATGAGAACATTATCACAAGATTTGGTTGCCCTTTTGAAATTGTTAGTGATAATGGTACCCATTTTATAAATGAGGTAATAAGAGAGCTTACCACGACCTTTATGATATCCCACCATAAGTCTACACCTTATTACCCGCAAGCTAATGGACAAGCCGAGAGCACCAACAAGACTCTAATCTCTATTTTAACCAAGACGGTAGAAGCTCATCGCACTGATTGGGATTTGAAGTTGACATCTGCTCTATGGGCTTATCGTACTGCTTATAAAGTGGCTATTAATTGTACGCCATTCAAAATGGTATACGGCCAAGAAGCGGTTATGCCTTGGGAGTTTGTCATTCCTAGTCTTAGGGTAGCTTCGCAAGAAGGATGGAATGGTAACCCCTTAACCCAACGTTTGTATATCTTAGAAAAACTAGACGAAGAGAGACAGTTGGCTGTGGAAAAGGATAGGAGAAAGAAGTGGTTTGATCGCCATGTGAAGGACAAGGACATCAAAGTTGGTGATAAAGTCCTTATGTATGGAGTACGTAAAGAGAATAAAAAGTTGAAATATGCTGGTAAAGGACCATATAGAGTATGTGAAATTACCCCACAAGGTACCCTTCGTGTGGAAACTCTTGATGGAGTTGAAACCATTGGATTCCTCAATGGGAGTAAATTCAAAAGATATTATGATCCTTTAAGCCAAGAAGAACTACGGGCCATTCATCAAAAGAAGGCCGCCAAAGCACAAACCAAGTTAAAGAAGATACAAGCTCAAGCTGAGGCTAAGGAGCGACAACAACGTATAAGACAAAAAATGAGAGGCTAACCTTGGAATCACAAATGCATTCCACGTGGAAATCGAAGAGGATTGGTTGGACTCTGACACACCTCTACGATACCCTATTGAGTTAAATAGTGCCTATGGAAAAGTTCTATATAACGCCTTATTGGACACGGGTGCTAAATATAATCTGCTATTCTATGGGGTGTGGTGTCAGTTAGGGAAGCCACCTCTATCTGAGAGTATTATCCAAGTCAAGGGTGTCAACAAGAAAAAAACTACGGTTTTTGGAATCTGGCACACTTCTGTCAGTTATGACAATGGAATTGTAGCTCACGACTTTTTGGTCATGCCTACTGGAACTATGGAGGGTAATATAAACCTAGGACGCACGTGGATGATAGCCACCAAATGCACTATTGATTGGGGGACTGGGGGTGTCACAACGCAAAAACCAACTCTTATCCGTACCACTCAAGCCATAGTCCCTGAGATATTGCCTAAGGAAATAAAACCCAAGACAGTGCATGTCCAGGAGGTTGAACCATACGTCCCCATAGCCCAACTCTCTAGATCTTCAACTGATGTAGTTGAAAGAAAGCTCGAGACACACAAGAACCATCCTAATATAACAAAGAAGGCATACAAGTGGGTCCCTAAAGCTTCTTTAGTAACCATGGCTGATGCTAAAAAACGGAAGCCTCGTAAGAAACGTCCCACTCGCTCCAAGAAATGTAAGAAAACGTGGCGCTGGATTCCTAAACGACTATTAAAAGCCCAAGGATACTATAAAGGAAATGATCACATCTGGGTGCCCAAACGTAAATTGTACTCTTACCTGTCACCTGGCCCATGTAAACCCAATCATGTGGCTCCAAAACAAATTGAAAATCGTGGAAAGGAAAAAATCACGGAATGCGACACACCTGCTCCAGAGCTAGTTTGGGTACCAAAGAAAGAACGATTTGTTCCACCTAGCTCAGGAACAGGAAAATCAAATGAAGCTTCTTGCTCTTCATGTAGTTCTTATACGGAAATAGAAGCTTCAACACAACCTCCACCTACCATTGTACATATCCATACAAGCAAGAAAGAGTTTGCACCTCCCGTTGTAGATTCACCACCTCCAACAATGTTCCAAATAAAATCATGGGAGAGTACCTTACCACCCTTGCAACTAGATGAAACACATAGGGTGATCAAAAACTATTGGTTAAAGCCTTTACCCATAACAACTTGGAACAATTGGTTTCAAAAGGTGACGACATCATTCCAAAAGGTATGATCTACCCAAGGAAGGGGGAGTGTTTGCTGACATCCGTCATTCACTTGCTTCCCTCTCAACCTTCCTCCCTGACCTCTCAATCTCCAATCTTAGGGAATGTATATATAAAGCCTTATACTCACAAAAAAAAGATAAAAAAGTAAAAGAGCAAGATCCATAACACAAAATAATAAAAACAAACTATGCACAAGAACACGACCCTTGTAATATTTGCACTCTAACCATCATCTATTTGCGTGTACAGATATGGCTACTACGCTAGAGTCATCCACTCCTGCCTTGGGTGAGAGGTACCCTCGTTACTTTTCACAAATGTTTCACATGGCCTTTCCAGTGCTTGCATGTGAATGGGATTTGATAGGTATGCTAGCATGTGAGAGGAATTTTGAGGAGTTAGAATGGCTGATACGTCTCTTGACCACGTCTGATCCATACTTAGTAGAGAGCGTTTCTCCCATTGCACAAGCCTACCCTTTTGACCAAGATGACTATAGGCGTCTAGTGACCTTCTTAGTAAACATGGGCACCTATGATGAAGAAGAAAATTTACATGACTACACGGATGGCACATATGGTCTCATGGATGACGACTTTGTTTATCTCTACGACGAGGATAGGGGTTTAGCCTTAGGGTTTCCCCCCAACCTCTACAATATCCTGTTCCCTTGACTCTTTAAGGGGAGTGCAAATAATTAGGTTAGGGTTCCTTATGTTTTTTGTTGTGTTCAATAAGTGTTGGTACCTTTTCCCACTAATGTGCCTCCTGGAGGTATTCCTTTTGTTTCCTAGTGTGTACAGGAGCGTGTTGCTATTGATAGGATTTGGACCTTCATGGAACCTTTCTCTCGTTCACACTTCAAATCAAGCGCGACCATCAACACAAACAGGTGTTTTATGTCCATTAACATTGCCCTTATCTTTTTGCATCCATGTTTGTTTGCTTTGATTGTGATTGGTAGCATAATATTCAACACATTTGCTTAGTATCAAACATTTAATTCAATGTAATGTTTTGTCATAATCACTTGTCTAGGTTTAAAAGTCAAGCAGTCCAACTAAGCTAGTTTGACCAAGCTAGGTATTAGAAATCTTCTCTTAATACCATGGGGAATACCTTCCTAATACGGAATGGTTACTTAGGTTCTTAATCCGATTTAGGTAGCATTGTGTGAAATGTACTAGGGCTTCCTAGTGGGCTTAACCCTATTGACCTTTAGCTTAAGTATTATAAAGGGAGTTTACTAATGTGATGAGCCTGGGGAGGGTAACAGTGTTATATGACCCCCCAAAGTTACAAAATTAAAATGCTGAAAATGAACAAACAAAAAATCAAAGTGCCACAATGTAAAATTTTAAGCTGGAAGAGAAATCCCTGCTTAAATTGGTACTTCACTCACATGTATCGCCTATGGTACTAGAGCCCTAGAGGTTCCTTTTATCGTAGCTTAACTACAAGGTCTTCTAGGTATAGCCTCTAGTCAGCCCTCGAACATCAAATACTTGGCTCTCGCGATTAAACAACTTAATTGACCAGAAAAAATTGAGAAGTAACCCATGGTATTAATAGTCGAGCTCTAGTGCCTTTTGATCGTTAAATTAGCGACCCCGGACTTGTTTAATTTTTTACCTTTACATCTGTTTATGCATTTGATTATATTGCAATTTAATGTTTATTGCTGACAAATTGTTTAAAATTCTGTTACCAATCAATTTGTCTGTCTAAAATTGCATATGATTTTTAATTGTATATGAGAATGCAATTACTGTGGCAATGTTGTTTGATTTTGCAGTGATTGAAGAAGGATACGCAGATCCATGTCGACTGCTCTTCCATCTCGACGAACGAGCTTCAACTGGATAGCTTCCGAGGACGGAATCTACATCAGGAAGGGGGGCATGTTAACCCTCACGGCACACGGACACCCTATGATCTATAAACGTTGTATTATTTAGAGTCAGGTACTGGGCTTGTCGGACCAATAGGAACAGGGTAAGGGTGATCGCCGATGACGGGCGCACTCTAACTGGAATATTCAAGGAGTTAGTTGGCTAAGTATGGGCGCCCAAGTGTGAATGGGGTGAGCTCATATAAAAGCCAATAAACCTAATTTTTACTCATTCTCTCATTGTGCAATAGAAGCCGTTCTTGCTCCATCTCCACCTTCTCCTTCACCATCTCCTTGTGTGTGTGTGTGTGTGTACGTGTGAGAGAGAGAGAGAGAGAGAGAGTGTGAGAGTGTGTGTGTGATCGAGCATTGCGGCGGCACGACGGCGGCGAGGCGGTTGAGTGCGGCGTAGCGGCGTCTCCCTCTTCTTCGCGGCGCGGGAATCCTTCATTCGCAACTACGCAGGAAGGTGAGTGACACACCATTCTTCCTTGTGAGCTTATCTGTTGTATGATTGTGTGCTAGGAGCCTTTGTGAATCGCACACGGCGCGTAGCAATTCCCAAGCCTTGACATATCTCGAGACCAGATAAAGTCCAGTACTTTGCAACAGGTATGCAAATTTATCAGCATTATACCATAAAGGATTGAATTTTAAAATAAATTAGCTGAATTATCAGCCCAAAGAAGTAATTGGTAGGGTCAGCAGAGAAGTATTAGCCAGAGCCAAAAAGCCAGAGCTAGTCATAAAGCAGGCCAACTCAAACCAATCCTTCTTCTATTTAAAGAGGTGAGGACGCATTCTGCCCCTCATTTAGCTTTGCGTGTGTTTTAATTGTGTCAAGAGTGAGGACTGTGTGTTTACTTCCCCTCTGTTGCACCAAGCATGGAGCTTACAACTTAGCCATCTCAGGTTTTTCACTAAGCTTAGCATCAATACTTTTATTACTGTCATTTTTTTTATTAAATGGTAAAGTGTTGTTTCATAAAAATGCATGTACTTTAATAAATGATGTACTTAAATAGTCGGGATGACTATACTTAGCATGGCATGATATACGTGATTAACCCTCTGTTTGGTGGGCTCTGTTTCTCGTTCTACAGCATGGTAAGGACCACTACAGTGGTCGGCTTTGATTGGCATTACATGGTAAAGGTGTTTTTTTTGGGAGCATCACTATGGTACTATTACTAGGTTTTTTTCCAGCTCGTGATTACTTAACTGCAAGTAAAAGTTTTTTTTAAAAAGGGGTTTTTCCATACCTAATATTCACTTTTTTTAAAACTATTGATAATGGCACTTAAGCAAAAATCTGGGGAGCATAATCAGCCGTGCAGCATGATGAAATTAAAACCACCGTGTGGTGGGCCGTGGCAAATTATGGCACTTTTGAGGAGTAAATTTCCTTACTTTTTAAAACAGGTATAATCCATCATATGGGTTGGGTAAATCTATATAGTAAGGCCGCTACTGTTTACTGTGTTGCAACATTATACAAGAAAAATGTGTTGTAGACCATATCTCCTACCTAGCCACAGCTAGCAGAAGACATCTGCATAATGAAGTGCATATATGAAAATCCAGTTAGCAAGTCAAGGCCACTAGGCTTCCCTATGTTACAATACCATACCCACCTCATGTAGTATGTAATGTAAAAAATCAGCTTCCCATAAGTTTTTATGATAAGCAACTACTACAGAGATTTCATAGATTAGATTTAATAAGTTTTTCAAGTAAAGTGAGCAGGACTAGAGATCAGCAAAACCATTATCTTTCAATATTATAAAGTAGGGAAAACCCGTCATAATCATCCAACAGAGTAAGATATTATCTAAAACCTGAGATTTTTAGGTAAATATAGAACCTGTGAGCAAAAGTAATCCCAAAATAATCTTCAAAGTACCAAGGGAAAGCCAAGTATAATTCCAATGTCATCTTGCTCTCTCATTACCCCTTTCTTTAACAAGTACAACCAAGTTTCCCATATCAAGTTGCTAATAATGTTGCACGAGACAAGATATATCAAAAACCCAATGCCCAATACCTAAATCATAGCTGCTTTTCCTGTATGGTAATAGGCAAAAGACAGACCCAAGTCTAAGTGAAGGGAAGAGACCCTCACCTTAATATAGGAGTAGTGGATGTGTATGTGTCAGCAAAGAAGCATGTCAGCAGTCGTCACCGAAACCACATGCCAAGTATGGCCACATTGCACATGCCATCCACTACACGCAATCCACATTGGGATCATGAGCGGGCCCTAAAGAGGAGGAGATATTATGAAAAGGCTGAGCTACAGGCCTTGCCAGGCCGCCAGCATCATCAGAAAGGGAAGGCGATTGGTGGCGATAGATAATGCATATAATTTCTTGTAGTGGTTTAAGCTAGGAGGCACCATACAGGGAAGGGTTTAATATTTACCCTTTAAGGGTTTAATATCTTATGCCTAGCACTAGATTATCTTATAAGCGTGCAACAATCTACCTGTATGGCTCTCTCATTGAAAGATTCAACAGAAAACACAAGTCACCTCTTGACCCATCTACCTTGTATGGGGTCGTGAATGTACGAGGATGACTTGAACATGCCACTTTTCCTGTGAATCAAGTCCTAGATTTAGATTTCGTTTAGTGGTGTTGTGCATTAACAACAACCGAATAACATAAATAAAAATAATGTGAACAATCCATAATGTATCTTGTCCTTGACAAAGCTGCTAGTGTGAAAGCGGAAGCATAATCCATGCAGCGGGGAATGCATGCCACATGGTTAGCATGCCTTGCGTGCAGAATTGTAAGCCCATAGCTACAGTGACGGCCTCAAACGTAAAAGCCAAAATCATAAATGCCTTGCATAGCTGTACTGGTAGGGATACATCATAACTAGATGGTGCTACACATGGAATGTGAGGAGGTATCCCAACTTGTGTGCCAAAGCCCATGATTCCAAGTCAATGGGCAGTATCTTGGCACCAGTCAGAAGCCTTGCTTCGTGTAAAATTGTCTAGCCTGGTCATTTGGATCTAACCCCTTGTCAGGTATACCATATACACCCTTAGGTATCATTTACGCTCGTCTGGCACGTAATGAAAAAAACTTCCAGGCAGATTTACAAATTCTCATAAGTTTGTATGTGAATAGCATATTCCCAACACTGGAAATGTCAGTGTGAGATGCTAAAATTGAAGCCTTGCTTCACATAAGTACTTATGGAGTTTCTGTGCTCATAGCTAACGGAGACTTCTGCTAGCAGACAGATGTCGTAGTAGAAAAGGAAAATCGACCTTGTTGAGAAATTTCAACTGAAATTGACTAGTGTTGTGTGGCAAGCATCCTTTGGCAGCTTCTAGAAGCAGTGACAATCAGTCAGCCATGCCAAGCACTTTCCACCCTTCATAAGGTCGAGCAACAGGTTGTGCCGATCATCTCCTTGAGATTCTAAAGCATCGCAAATTTTCTATATTATTGCATCAAATTGAACCACTGAGGAGCCGTGCTGCAGATGAGGGTGGTAGGTATGCAAACCATGATTGATTCAAGTTAGCAAGGTAAGCATGGGTCTTATGCCAATAATGGATGCAACATGGCATGCATGAAAAAAAAATTCCAATGATAAATATGTCCCATATGCAGAAGGCATATGCATGCAATTGTGTACATGAATGATCAGTCATGTTAGTCAATCCCCCATGCCAATAAATGGAAGTGACTAAAGTTAATACTAGCCATCTGTACTGACAATCAAGCCTTGCTTGATAAAGTCCAACCTACCCCTTGGGCGGCCGTCATGGCATAAGTTGGCATTCACAAACCCAAAAAAATGTAGATGATGACATAACCAATTCGAAAGTAAAGTGCAAACTAAAACATGAGTTTTCAGATACTAACGCCTCTTGAATCCTTGAATGCTTTATCCCTTGGACAATCGATTTTCTAGCTCGTATCATGAGCATGCTTAAGATGATATGGATTCACAATGGTGAGCTTGAAACGGCCCTTGGCTGACTGTCCTTGACCTTGTCCTCAGTCTTGCATGCCCTGCATGCCGCCCTCAGAGTAGCGCTGCGAGGGGAGGACCCCTTTGGGAGACACCCTTTGTGGGAGTCCGCTCTTAGGGCCCTAAAGCATAACGAATTTTGTTTTTTGTTTTATATAAAGAAAAAAATCATTGCAACTTATTGTGAGAGATGGCGCTTAGGGCAGAGCGGCCAAGAGGGAGAAAGAGAGAGAGAGAGAGTCGTCTTTGTTTCTCGATTGCACCCGCCCCTGTGATGGGTCTTCCCAAATCCCCTTCGCGCTCCTACTGAGCTCGCATGCACACCGCTTGGTGCTGGCCGAAAACCTGCCTTCCTCCCCGACTTGGGACAACAACACACGTTTTTCTCTTGCTTGTGTGTTGCAAGCGACATGCAAACTTGCTACGAGAGCAAGATCGAGAGGGGCCCTAGGCTGAGCGTCCATGAACGAAGAGAGAGAGAGAGAGAGAGAGAGAGAGAGAGAGAGAGAGAGAGAGAGAGAGAGAGAGAGAGAGAGAGAGAGAGAGAGAGAGAGAACATGCCAAGCCATGCAAAGCATTTCCCCCCTCCTCCATAGCCCGCCCCTCCCTGAGCTTCGATACCAATGTAGAACCCAGGGAGCTGCCGTGTCCAATGCTTGGCCCAACCACCATTTTATAGCCCTTTGGCTTGTAGGATCCCTTCTCCACTCGGTAGCCGCCCCTTGGCCAGGTCCTTGATCTCCAGGGTGGCCCTTGGCCTGACACTCCTCCAACCTACACCATGTAGCTATGCACTTCCAAAAATCGGCTCGTCAATGGTGGGCCAGCCTTCCTGGCAACGGCAAAGCCCTAGAGACATAGAAAACTCTACGAGTTTCCATCATGAATCTATTCCTTGCAAGAGATGCAAAGGACAAAGTGCTTACCAAATGGCGCAGCTTGAAGCTTCTCTCATGAGTCTATCCACAAGTATGTAGACAAGTTTTGGGACGTACATCTCAAGGCTACTATCTTTCAAAAGATAGAATTTGCCGAGCAAAGGCAATAGTTTTGTGCGGGATTACCTAAAGAGATGGACGAGTATGTCAACTCTCAACGGCCTGGTTCTATCATTGGCGTAATCCACCACACCATGGTTGATTCACGCATCAGCTTCCAACAAGGGGCTAGACGAGATGTCAAGCCCATGAAAATGAAGACAAAGGATATGCTAAGGGGAAAATCAATGCCCAAAATTCTTCCCAAGGCACTTCGAACAACAAAAACAACAACAATCGGTCCAAGGACAAGGGAGTTTACAAAGGAAAAAACAAAGTATCTCCTAAAGAGCTTGAAGCTTTTTGCAAGGACCATAAATGTTTTAAGTGTGGGGAGCAAGGACATGGTTATCATTCTTGCTCCAAGAAGAATGTTTGCAATGAGACTCCTAGAGCTTCCACCATCGAAGCTCCAAAAGAGGATACTCATTGCAAAGGTGCACCTCTCTCCTATGCTTGGGGAAAGGTAAGAGAGAACGATGCCTTGATCTTGTTGGACCCCGGCCCTACTCACAACTTCATATCAACGGAGTTGGCCACCAAGTTGGGCATTCAAGCTTTCGAGATGTGAGATGTTGTAACAGTCGACACTACTTTCAAGGGACAGCGAGCCTCCGTTACTCCCTTGATTGGGAAGTTGAGGCTCCATCTCCAAAGCTATGTCGACAAAGAAGACTTTTTCATCTCTCCTCTCCAACATGAGGATGCTATCCTAGGGACACCATGGTTTGATCTCATGGGTGCCAACCGGAAGTTCCCTGAAAGGAGAATCTACTTCACCTATAGGGGAAAGAACATGTTTATAGATGCTAGTGAGTGTGGTTGTACTATACCACTTGTAGATCCTCCTCCTTTTGATAAATCAATGAAGAGCTCAGTTTCTGCGTACATGATTTTTGTCTCCAAAATATCCTTGTTTTGTCAAAATGTAAATGGTAGGAATCAAGAAGAGTTAGACTTGTCTAATTTTCTAAAAGAATTCCAAGATGTGTTCATCGATGATATCCCTATGGATTCACCTCCAAAACGAGGGGATAATGACCATCGCATTGAGATCCTTCCAGGAAGCTCACCGCCTAACAAGCCTCCCTATCGAGTTTCTCATGCTCAACAAGAGGAGATCATGAGGCAAATACAGGAATTGGTAGACAAAGGGATGGTGAGGCCTAGCTCCTCTCCCTTTGGTTCTCCAGTCCTTTTAGTGCTAATGAAAGATGGTACATACTGTATGGGTGTGGACTATCGAGCACTCAAGCATATCACAGTCAAAAACAGATTTCCCGTGCCTTGGATAGAAAATCTGTTTGATAAGCTACAAGGCTCTACCTACTTCAGTAGGATCGACCTTAAAAGTGGCTATCATCCAATAAGGATAATGGATGAAGATATCCTAAAGACCGCGTTTTGCACCACGTTGGTCTTTATGAATATCTAGTCATGCCTTTTTGTTTGACTAATGCATCGGCCACGTTTAATTTTCTAATAGAGAAAAAATTTAGACCCTACCGCAAATTCACTGGAGTGTTCTTTGATGATATCATCACCTACTCCAAGTCTTTGGAGGAACATAAGAAACATCTCCAAGTGATTTTTCAACATTAAGGGAAAACAAGCTTTTCCTCAGTCAAAAGAAAACAAAATTTTTCCTTCAAGAGATTCAATACCTATGTCATATTATCTCTCAAGATGGTATCCATATGGATCCACCAAAGTTCGAGGTAATAAAAGCATGGCCTAATCCAAGGAATCTACATGAGCTAAGAAGCTTTATTGGTATGGGCGCCTACTATAGACGCTTCATAGCAAAATTCTCTCAAATAGCAGGACCACTACATGACTTAACTAAGAAGAATGTTAAGTATGTATGGACTATTAACGAGAAAAATTATTTTGATAAGCTCAAAGAGAAGCTTACTTCCCAACCAGTTCTCATGCTTCCGGATATCTCAAAACCATTTGAGCTCCAATGTGATGCTTGTGGTGATTTCCTTGGAGCAGTTTTGCTTCAAGAAGGGAATTCCATAGCATATGAGAGCCAAAGGCTCAATACGGATGATCGAGACTTGGGCATTTATGAGAAAGAGCTTTTAGTTGTTCTACATGTCCTAGACACATGGAAGCACTACTTATTGGGGACTCCATTCATTCTACGAACCAACCACCAAAGTCTCAAGTATTTCATGACACAAATCAAGCTTTTTGATAAACAAATGAGATGGGCAAATTTTCTTTCGCAATTTATTTTCCATATTGCTCACATTGTTTGTAAGCACAATCAAGTGGCTGATGCACTTTCACTATGACCAAAAGTAAATGTGGTGTCTATAGCTACTCACAGTGATCTATGTTCTATGATAAATGAGTATGCTATTGACCCTGATTTTAGAGACATAATGTCAACCCTTGCTTTGGGAAAGAAAGAGGGAAAATTTACCTTGCAAGACGGTTATCTTCTCCATGGAAATAGGCAATGTGCTACCCATTTCCTTTGTAAGAAAGTTATGTATGAATCCCATGCTCCTCCCTATGCCGGGAATATAGGCATTCAACCTATTCTTCGAGGAGTAGAGACGTATTTCTATTGTCCTACGATGAAAGTGAACATACAAGAGTATGTTTCAAAATGTGTAGTATGCCAAAAGACCAAATATGATAGAGGGAAGAAACTTGGATTACTCCAGCCATTGCCTATCCCAAATTCACCATGGGAGAGTATATCCATGGATTTCATCTTTGGATTACCCAAGTCTATCCATGGGAATACAAGAATATGAACAATAGTCGACAGGTTTAGCAAACAAGCACACTTTATTCCTATCAAAAAGACTATTAAGGCACACCAAAAAAAAACTCTCTTCATATCACAGATTTTTAAGCACCATGGATTACCAACATCCATCGTGTCAGATAGAAATCCTAGAATGACCAGTAATTTTTGGAAAGGTCTCTTTTAAAATCTAGGAACAATATTGAATTTCTCTTCAACCTATCACCCACAAACGGATAGCCAAAGTGAGATAGCCAATCTTATGATACTCGATCTACTAAAGACTTATGTTACAGAAGTAGATCAACGCTCACAATGGAAAAAGTACTTACTTGTTATAGAGTATGCCTAAAATAATATTGTACATACTTCTATGGAAAATGAACCTTTTGAGATCATTGAGGGAAGACCTAAAAGTCCCTTGCTAATCAATGTAAATGGGAAGATCTTCACTGCCGATGAGTATAGCCATGACCTACAAGAATCTTATCAAAAGATTAAGGAAGCTATATCCATCTCTCAACAAAGGCAAAAAGCTACTATTGACAAGCACAGAAGGGCCTTAACATTTAAAGAAAATGATTGGATCTTACTTAAGTTTCCTAAGGCCGCTTGATTGAGGCAAACGATGGGAAAAAATCCTACGGGCCATCAAAAGTATTATGCTAAGATAGAAAAAATATACTATGGTCCTTTTCAAATCTTGAAGACTATCAATGAGATGGCTTGTCAACTCAAATTTCCCAACCATTGGCTCATACACAATGATTTTCATGTGAGCCTACTAAAGCCCTACAAAAGAGATCCACCAACTGAACCAATTATTGAAGACCCTCCCGAAGTTGCAGACCAAGAAGAGGTGCTACAGATCGAAGCTATTCTTTGGCATGAAGACAAGGTACTACGACATGGTAAGATTATCCGACGGTATCTTATTAAGTTCAAAAATTATCCTTTTGAAGATGTTAGATGGATGTAACGAATACAGCTTAAGGATAGTATGAACCTTCTCAATGCTTACAATGCTACATTAGAGTAAGTACATGTACACATTTCTTTTAAATGACCAATGTTTTTGTCTTATAAGACTAGTTCTCTTCTTATTGTGCACAAATTTAAATAGTATGCATGCTTAGAATCATGTTTGTGATAACCACGTCTTTGGGAGACTGAAATGGACATGCTTGTGGCATCTATGTCTCCCAAGCACCAAATGGATTATTCATCCATCTTGAAAGAAGTCGTAGGGTAAAAAGGGATCCTCTACCCACTAAGTAAGATTGACTATGACTAAGGCTTTATCTCCTCTACCTCATAGTCGAGGACAACTATGATTTCAAGAGAGAGGTAATGTCATAAAATTTAATATCTAACCAACCCAAATGATTTTCTCATATTAAATTGATCATTTAATGTGGGAGAATAAATGAGAACAAGGGTTAGGATATACATGTGCTTATAGATCTATCTCAACACGGGGTCAATGGTAAAGGGGCCCAAATGAGAGATGCTCTATCAAAGAGCAAGGCTAACCAATGGAGCATCAAGAACTTAGGGTTAGCTTCATTAAAGCTGTCAAAGCTTGAGGTGCTTGCCATTCCTGATGTTAAGATTCTTGAGATGCTTGAGGTGCTTGTCATGCTTGAGATGCTAGGATTGTACTTGAGATGAGAGCCCACCCAAGCTTGAGGGGCTTAAGGTCCAAGCTTGTGGTGATAACTAGGCCCAAGGTTAAGGGGCTTGACGTGGCACAAAAGTCAAAGTAGATCCCTACAAGGAGGCGGTGAGCCATGCAAGAAGGGGAGGTGGTTGCTTGACCACTCTCTCTCCCAAAGGGCACCCCTTACCCAAGAGGCAAGTTGGACACATGTCAAGCCCCTAGCTAGGTTACCCTCATGGTGTACCTAAAGCCTATTGGTTGGCCTTCAAAGGGGTCCAGTGATAATTTAGTGGATTTAATTAATTGTTTTAGCATTTATCAAACCCTCTCTCTCAAAGGGGAAAGGGGTACACTTGTCCGAAGGCTACCCTTGTTTCTTGGTATGAATCTTCATTGTGATTGGCTAGGTCTGGAGGGGTCCAATGAGCTTCAAGCATGAGCTACAAGGGGGGTCGACCAAAGCAAGTAGGGGACCTTCTTAGGGGGTATACTCTCCCACACACTTTCACACACACTATCATTGTGTATTGTGCAGCATTCAAGAGCTCCCTCTCCTTATCCAAGCAAGTAGAGGTTGAGAGCCGACACCCACACACTTGGCTATGGAGTGCAAATCCAACCAAGAGCCATGCTTGAATGCTTAATCTTGCCATCTTCTTCATCTTCATTAATATGCTATTATGTATGCTAGCAAGAAGAATGATGATAAGTGAGGAACTAATTCTTTCTCCTATGAAATGTTTCTTCTTCCTCTTCCCTATCCTCATTGCCTACTAGTTCTCTCCACCTTTGAAGGTGTTTAAGGTCTTGGGACTAAGGCTTGGAATAGTTAATGCTTTCCACAAAGTTTATGTTATGCTTGTGATGCATGAAGCTTTCCATCTTCATTGAATTACCTAGGTCACAAAGAATACAAATATTGTTTTGTAACAAGTCTCTCTTGATGGGAGAAATCATAATACAAATGCCTACCGAAGGAGGGACTGACTCCACATAAATCCGTTCCTCAACTGTTGTCATGTTCTCTAAATTCTCTCTCTTCCAAAAGTATTGTTCATGCCAAGTTAACTAAATGCTATGTTTATGTTGCTAATTTCAATTATGTTCACCCTCTATGCTCACAAAGTAATTTCTCAGAAGTACTCTCTCTAATTTCCGCTACTCTTAAGTTGATAGGTATCCACTTTGTGTAGAGAAGTCTCTTTATCCTTTTATTTACAATCCAAGATTGATGCTAAGTGTAAACACAAGCTACAAAAACCGCTTATTGATGTTCAGCTATATATAGACACACTATATATAGCTGTTCAGCTATATATAGTGTCTCTATATATAGCTGAACAATTGAAAGGCATGCAAAAAACATTGATGAAAACCTAAAGCTAGGGTCTCAAATACCCAAATATGCCAAAGGAAAAAAACCCAAGGGAAAAAAGTGCCTTTGGTAATGCACACGATGCCTTGAGGTAGCAAGTTTATGCATATATGTCAAAAATGGGAGAGTTAATGCTTCTACATAAGCAAATTTTCAATTTTTACAACCTCTCATACATCATTCAAAAGTTGATTAAGTGCTAGCTCAATGAAATATGGAATTTAAAAGAAGCCAAGAGCTAGAAACAATGCAACTTTGATGAAAAAAATGACTCTTGAAAGCCAGTTTTTACATTTTTAAAGTTCTCCCAAAACGTTGGCTAACAACTAGCTCACATGAATTTTACAATTTAAGAGGAAGCTATGAGCTAGATATGATTGCAACTTTTGATGGAATAAAAATGAACGGCTCTTAATAGCCAAATTTTGCACTTGAAAGCTCTCAAAAAAGTTGTCTACATTAGCTCAAATGGAAAAATTTGTATTTAGACAAGACTTAGAGCTAGATTTTATACAACTTGAGTCAAATGAAATCAAATGGCTCTAAATAGCCACTTTTATTTCCTCGAGAATGTTCTGATCTCATTAGCCAAATTGACCATATAAAACAAGAAAGAAGAGAGAAATATCAAAGATGCGTTGGCTATGATGAGTTGTGCAACCTGCAATATCACTTTCCCATTCAAAAGGCAATTATGAATGCGTTTTGCATACACGTTGCAGACCAAAAAATTCAAGTAGAACTTCATATATGATGTACACAAAATGATTCTTTCGCAAAGCCCTAAATTACAGGTCACAATTAAGCTGATTTTTTTTTAACACCTCGAGAAGAGAGAGGTGGGAACTTGAAGGCATGAGGAATTATGCAAGTCAATTATATACGTTAAACAATTCCCGATGAGATTGCTAGTCAAGGGTTGCTAGAGCAATCTTCCTTTCTTGGTGGTGCTTTGATCAATATGTTTGCTAACTGTGGTGTTATCACAAAAGCCAAAAAGTTCTTGATGAGCCTCACGTGCATAATGTTGTGTCTTAGAATGCAATAGTTATTGGATATACCCAGCATGAATGTGGCAAAGAAGAACTTGTTTTCAACATATGCAAGTGAAATGTCTCTCCATATGCGATCACCTATGCTTGCACCTTGAAGGTCTATGACATTGTGCAAGGAGCCTATAAAGTTTTTCTTCACCATACACAGATGCCGGCTCATGCCGGTGTTAAAATCAAAGCAAGGATTGCCCTTGCTAGAGTAAAGGAGATCAAAGCATGCCAACATTAGAGAGCGACTCGCGACAATCCATCACAGACACACGCAGGTCAAGATATTTGAGTATATACATTGCTCAGATCCAGGATCAGCTCAGATTCACCTTTAGCAAAAATTGCAGGGCATAGACTCATGGTAGTCATCCACAAGACACACTCATGGTAGTCATTCACGGGAAAATATGACCATCAGGTCCATCTTGCCTAGAATTGACTGAATTCTATGAAATTTCCACTAACATCGTCAATGGCCAAAAGTGGGTGTAGAACTATATGCTCCCACCCACACACACACACACACATACACGCACACACACATGAGCATACATCAATACAAAGATCTGCGTACTCAGTTCCTGTTAGTCATGAGATGTAGAGGAGACTCAACCATTAAAGAAACACTAAACAGGAATAATTAGCACAAACATAAGGCAAGACATCAAAACATCATCAACAGAGGTGGGAACAGAGAAGCATTGACCCTATGAAGATAATGTGAGTCCTTAGAGAGCACTTTCCTATGTACAGCACACTCCCCTCCATCACCACAAGATGGAGTAGAGATAATGTGAGTCCTTAGGGAGCACTTTCCTATGTACAGCGTAGTACACCCGCCTCCATCACCACAAGATGGATTAGAGTAGGCCTGAGTTTTCGTGATAATGTATTATCCCAGGCATATAGCTATTCTCCCTGGGTTCCCTAGTTGCCTTGTATACCATCCACAGTCATAGAGGAGAATCTTTTTTTCTGATTGCATCTTTAGACATCACATGACTCCGATACTTAATACATGGTGTCGTATTCTTTTCTCTCTCTCTCTCTCTCTCTCTCTCTCTCTCTCTCTCTCTCTCTCTCTCTCTCTCTCTCTCTCTCATTATCACCATTGTTGCGTACAGGCTAAATTATTGGATTGTAATTTGTTTCAAAGGCTTCGTACAGGCTCACACTCCTTGGACTTCTTGCTCAGGCCTTTGTTTTATGAGCTTCCCAAAAGGATTGTGCATATAACGTGCAAGGGGCGCCCTTGGGGGATATGTGTTCGTTACGTGAGCCGGGCAGGCGCCCGGCCTCTGGCTGTGGGAGGTGTGAAAGAGAGAGAACAAGAACAACAGCTATAACTGAATCTGCAAATCATCGTAATCATCAATTAATTAATTAATGCTTTCAGTAAAACTTAACTCTTAGCCAAGGCGGGCTATTAACAACACCGTCACTTGGATCATCTGCTAACTAGGAGTTTAAGCTCCCGTTTTACAGGATTAACCAGGCCATTAACGACACCGGACTTAACAAAATGCTTAATCAACCTTCATATGGCTGTCGGTGATGAGATTCCCTTATGTCGCTTTATCTGCCTCATTTACCTAATTCTGCTCATTGCCTCAATCTTTATGCTTCAATTATTGCATGATTCACTTTGACAAGTTTCTCGCATTGCTTGCTTCTTGTTCAAGCTCGAGAGGGAGAGAGAAAGAAGCTTTGCCTTCTTCAAGCTTGTTCCCCTACAATTCCCTTCGCCAAGATAGAGATCCTTTATCTTGCCGAGCATGAGAGCGAGATAGAGGGTTCTTTGCCCTTGCTCCCTTCTTCTTTTCCTCCTTGCCCTCGCTATCTCCCCTTTTTCTCTTGCCTTATTGCTCTAGCACAGATCCTTCGCAAAGAGAGCGAGAGAGAGATAGAGAGAGAGAGAGAGAGAGAGACAGAGAGAGAGAGAACCCTCTCTTGCTTTGATTGGAGATGGAGAGAGAGAGACCTCCCCTCGGCTCTCCTCGCCTTGGTCCTCCTCTTCTTGCTTCGTTGATAGCTTCCTCCCTTTCTTACTTCCCTCATTATACGTGCCATCGCCCTTGCATAGCTTGGAGATTTAGAGAGAAAGCTCACCCTTGCTTTGGTTTTGAGATCGAGAGAGAGAGAGAGCTTGCCCTTGTTTGTGTGTCGAGGATGAGCAGAAGCACCTTTGGATTGGATCGAGAGAGAGGCTCGCCCTTCCTTAGCTTGGATTGCCGATCAAGAGAGAAGATTGCCCTTCCTTCCTTGGCTTGGTTCCCCCCCGTTAACTCTCCGTGCAACTACTCGAACCTCCCTTCTCTTCTCCTCGTTATGCCTCCAATAATCTCATGCAAAAAAGAGTTCTCTATTCATAGAGTGCCCCTCTCTTAAGCACTGGCGTCAGGCGTCACTGACGTGGCGCGGGAATGGTGTCTATGACATGGCATCCCAAATCCGCACCAGTGCGGATTTCGCTGCAGCTTGGAACCAATGTGTGCGCGCTACCGAGTTATTCCTTTTTCCCTTCTTGCTCGACATCACCCGATGCTCGCTGTTGCCGACGCGAGTTTCCCTCTCCCCCTGCGCTCTGCCCGTCTCGCTGCCATCGTTTTTCTCCCCCCTCTTTTCTTCACTTCACACCCAGTATGCCTTTATTTTCCTCAATGGGCGGCCAACCCGTCTTAGCCGGCCATTAGCTTTGCCTTGGGTAGCCTTTGGCCCTTTTGTCCATTAAACCTTGGAGTAAAGGGCACCACATTTGGCATACATATCAGCTGAGGCAATGCCAAGCAAATCATTTTGCTCTTGCAAGTCGCAGCCATGTTGACATTTTCTCACGACACAACCTTCAAGATGCTAGTATAGGTGATTTCATTTCGAGAGAGACCCGAGTTTGTATTTTCTTAAGCCATAGCCATGTTGGGCATTTCCTACTATCAGTAACTCTTCATTATATGATATTTTTGTCAGGTACAACATTTCAACCAAGAATTTATGCATGACGTTCCGTAACTTGGCCGAAGTCAAAAATTCCCAGATGGCACTCCGATCGAGCGGACCGAACTGGTATGGAACCGGCCCCCGGTGAATCTTTAACGGCTAATATCTTGGCGATCAGGACTCCGATCTCACTAAACTGAAAAGACCGACGCGCTCCACGAAGTGAGCACTTCAAGCCCGTGTAATGAGTTCAATTTTTTCACCTCAGCTGCAGTTGCCCAATCCGGTACGGATCTGCAATCGACTTAAACTTCAAAGTGCCATAACTTCTTCAACGTGGCTCCAATGGACGAGCCTTAAACACAGGTCGATAGAGCACTTCAAGCACTACAGTTCTAGATCATAATCTCTCATCTGTGCTCACTTCAAGCATACTCATTTTTGGCATCATTGAGGCATCTGTTGGCCCTTCTAAGCCGTATATGGCATACATTAATCATTAAGCTTGGCCTGTTATCAAGCCCTGATCACTGCTCACTTAATGTGTAGGCTTCAAAGAAGCTTAGCTTGCATTTCTCTGCTCTTTTTCTCATCATGGCAGCGGAGTTGCACGACATCCACCCCCTGTGAACCTGCACAGCCTCCGATCTGTGCCAACAACACTTCAATCTGTATCTGCTACGGGTACATTAAGCTCTTTTCCATAATCAGACTCACGTAACTGGTAAACATATGAAAAAAATTTGAAATAAGGCTTATACCCTATCATCAATGTTATAGCTTAATCATTAGATAGCTTTCCATCAAAAGTCTCTGAACTGTATCTGTCGTATCTTCAAAGCATTCAATCATGGATAACTTGTTTAGTGACCCCGCCAGACTCAAGTACTCCAGTTAATGATGCACACGGCTTGACCATTAAGCTCTCTTTAAGGAAACATGTCCAGCTCAGGTATGCCTTACTCTGTCTGCACACGGAATGGCCGTCAAGTCCTTTACTTCAAGTTCTGTTAGCAAAACCAACTCAAAAGATGTGAAGATACTTCATCAAGTGTCCAAAGAAGTCAACTGGAATCATCCATGTAATCTTATTGAATGCATAACCGAAAACTCTTATGACTCAACATAAATCTAGAAGACGAAACTTTGTACCATGAAACCCGCTACAACAGATAATTGGTACTCTTCAAATCTGGAACTTGCACTTCAGTAGCCCCCGGGATCAAACGGGAAACCAATCATTTGACCCATTCTAAGCATTCCTTTGAAAATTTTGCACCATCCTCCAGGATCATAGGGAATATACAAGAATTTTCAATTATTAGAGCATAAACATAAATTAGCCCACAAATCTTCATGCAAACTGCCTGGATCATATGGCATATATGGCAATTGACCAGGACCATGCATATATCTGTCACCTCTTGGGTCAAAAGCTAGCCCAAAATCCCCTACATCATAGAGTAACATCAGATTCCATATAGCATCAGGTAGCATCAGATACTGCCATACCCCCTGTGCAACTGGCTCATCCAATTGTCGATCTCATCAATCACAGGTATAAGCATTGGCAGTGCACCTTCACTCTCACTAGTATTGGAATCCGAATCATGCATATCCGAACACATCAAGTCTCTGATAAAATCATCTTCATTAGGCTTAAAAGATGCATCTATAAAAAATTCTCTATCTCGTAGAGGCTCAAAATCAAGTAGAGCATCATCTAATAGCTGCATAAGTTCATCATCTGCTACATCTGAACAAACTTGCTCATGCATGAATCTGGATTGATTGATATCCTTAATATCTGTGTTTGAGAACCCTTCCAAAGCTTCGTCCAGTAAGCACATAAGGTCTAGGTCCACCACTTCAGAAGGTTCCTCCACCTTGCACATCTCAGGCTACTGCAGTAAACCAAGATTTCCACATATGACATGCATACTAATTGTATCTGAAGTAAACTGCTCTTTAAGTCTTTCACCCTCAACCAGATATCTTTGCACTTCTGTAGCACAAAGTTCAGCATGCACATTGAAAATTTTATCTACTACCCTGTCTTTATCATCGGCACAATGAAACCAATCATATTCATCAACAAGAGATTGCACTTCACTATGCACCCCCTCTGAATCAACATCATCAAGTTCACGATCATTCTGCCATAGTGTAAGTTCTGTCTCACAAATTATTGATAGAGAAGAAGTTTTCTCCTTCTCTAAATCACCATTATCAAATTCAGGATCAGTTTGCCAAATCGGTAGCTCTAGGTCACAGAAGCGTGTCAAAGGAGTCTGCACCCCCTCTGAATCATCGTAATCACGTTCAAGATCACTTTTCCAATTTGGTCGCTGTGCTTCACAAAAGCTTCTCAATGAAGGAGTCTGCACCCCCTCTGAATCAAGCATATACTCTTGCTTAGCCGAGTCCTCAAAATCTGGTACATCCAAACTCGGTAAATCTGGTATACCAAAATCCATGGTCTGGTTGCTCTCAACAATAGCCCTGCTTTGACCTATAACATCTATATCATTAATCAACTCCTTGGCAAAACCTGTACCAGTATCTTCAATCACCTCTATGGTAGAATCTGTACCAGAATTTTTTTTCTCTAATTCTAGTTCATTAGCAAAACTATCACATGTAACCGAATCTTCCTGCATGTCTACTTGAATTTGGTTGCACTCATTCTCGTGCACATCTTCCTGAGCTTTAGCCAATTCATTGTCTTGATCCCATGATTTCTTTTCTTCCTGTACTACATGTATATGTTCTTTGAAAAATTCACCCTCTGTAGTTTGAGACTGTAGAGACTCACCCTCAAGGACTTCTACTTCATGCACGGCATCTGCAAAACCCAACTTTGCATACACAGCTTTGACTATGTCTTCATCATTAACCTGTAAGAAGGTAGCATCCTGTACAATAAACTCATCAATCACAGCTTCTAACTTTGATCGTACTTGTCCTCGGATATCTACGTAGTCCGGTAGACTTGAACTCTGTTCTTGATAGATTTCATACTCCTCATAACCTGCTTGCACAATAGCTTCTTTGAAATACTCCCAGTTGTCGTTGTAAGCTCTGGTAACCTCTTGAATCTTCTCCTTCACATCTAAACTCACTAACTGCTCAAAAGATTTTATCATCAATTCTTCTGGTATCCCTTTTACCTTGGTCTCCAGCTCATAGCACTCTAGGTAGCCCTCTGGATCATATCCATCAAAGCGTCGTCTCTCATCGTATACTGCATCTAAAGCTGCATCCAAAGCTTCATCCATTTGATTTACCTTCTTTACGGTCTCTATTTCAAGCAGATATCCTTGAACCAATTGAACGATCTTTGCAAAATCTGGAACTATTGACTTATCATCAAAACCGTTCGCACTTAACTCTGCAATCATCTTCATCATCTGCTCTAAATTCTCCATCTTTACCTCCCACCCCGGCACACTCCCCTCCATCACCACAAGATGGAGTAGAGATAATGTGAGACCTTAGAGAGCACTTTCCTATGTACAACATAGTACACCCGCCTCCATCACCACAAGATGGATTAGAGTAGGCCTGAGTTTTCGTGATAATGTATTATCCCAGGCATATAGATATTCTCCCTGGGTTCCCTAGTTGCCTTGTATACCATCCACAGTCATAGAGGAGACTCTTTTTTTCTGATTGCATCTTTGGACATCAGATGACTCCGATACTTAATACATGGTGTCGTATTCTTTTCTCTCTCTCTCTCTCTCTCTCTCTCTCTCTCATTATCACCATTGTTGCCTCCAGGCTAAACTATTGGATTGTAATTTGTTTCAAAGGCTTCGTATAGGCTCACACTCCTTGGACTTCTTGCTCAGGCCTTTGTTTTATGAGCTTCCCAAAAGGATTGTGCATATAACGTGCAAGGGGCGCCCTTGGGGGATATGTGTTCCCTACGTGAGCCGAGCAGGCGTCGGGCCTTTGGCTGTGGGAGGTGTGAAAGAGAGAGAACAAGAACAACAGCTATAACTGAATCTGAAAATCACCATAATCATCAATTAATTGATTAAAGGTTTGAGTACAACTTAATTCTTAGCCAAGGCGGGCTATTAACAGCACCGTCACTTGGATCATCTGCTAACTAGGAGTTTAAGCTCCCGTTTTACAGGATTAACCGGGCCATCAACGACACCAAACTTAACAAAATGCTTAATCAACCTTCATATGGCTGTCGGTGATGAGATTCCCTTATGTCGCTTTATCTGCCTCATTTACCTAATTCTGCTCATTGCCTCAATCTTTATGCTTCAATTATTGCTTGATTCGCTTTGACAAGTTTCTCGCATTGCTTGCTTCTTGTTCAAGCTCGAGAGGGAGAGAGAAAGAAGCTTTGCCTTTCTTAAGCTTTGCCTTCTTCAAGCTTGTTCCCCTACAATTCCCTTCGCCAAGAGAGAGATCCTTTATCTTGCCGAGCATGAGAGCGAGAGAGAGGGTTCTTTGCCCTTGCTCCCTTCTTCTTTTCCTCCTTGCCCTCGCTATCTCCCTTTTTTGTCTTGCCTTATTGCTCTAGCACGGATCCTTCGCAAAGCGAGAGAGAGAGAGAGAGAGAGAGAGAGAGAGAGAGAGAGAGAGAGAGAGAGAGAGAGAGAACCCTCTCTTGCTTTGATTGGAGATGGAGAGAGAGAGACATCCCCTCGGCTCTCCTCTCCTTGGTCCTCCTCTTTTTGCTTCGTTGATAGCTTACTTCCCTCCTTATACCTGCCATCGCCCTTGCATAGCTTGGAGATTTAGAGAGAAAGCTCGTCCTTGCTTTGGTTTTGAGATCGAGAGAGAGAGAGAGCTTGCCCTTGTTTGTGTGCCGAGGACGAGCCAAAGCACCTTTGGATTGGATCTCGAGAGAGGCTCGCCCTTCCTAAGCTTGAATTGCTGATCAAGAGAGAAGCTCGCCCTTCCTTCCTCGGCTTGGTTCCCCCCCGTTAACTCTCCATGCAACTCCTCGAACCTCCCTTCTCTTCTCCTCGTTATGCCTCCAATATTCTCATGCAAAAAAGAGTTCTCTATTAATAGAGTGCCTCTCTTAAGCAATGGCGCGGGAATGGTGTCTATGACGTGGCATCCCAAATCCAGACCAACGTGGATTTCGCTGTAGCTCGGACCGAATGTGTGCGCGCTATCAAGTTATGCCTTTTTCCCTTCTTGCTCGACGTCGCCCGATGCTCGCTGTTGCCGGCGCGAGTTTCCCTCTCCCCCTACGCTCTGCCCGTCTCGCTGCCATCGTTTATCTCCCCCCTCTTTTTGTCACTTCACACCTAGTATGCCTTTATTTTCGTCAATGGGCGGCCAACCCCTCTTAGGCGGCCATTAGCTTTGCCTTGGGTAGCCTTTGGCCCTTTTGGCCATTAAACCTTGGAGTAAAAGGCACCACATTTGGCATACATATCAGCTGAGGCAATGCCAAGCAAATCATTTTGCTCTTGCAAGTCGCAGCCATGTTGACATTTTCTCGCGACACAACCTTCAAGATGCTAGTATAGGTAATTTCATTTCGAGAGAGACCCGAGTTTGTATTTTCTTAAGCCATAGCCGTGTTGGGCATTTCCTGCTATCAGTAACTCTTCATTATATGAGATTTTTGTCAGGTACAACATTTCAACCAAGAATTTATGCATGACGTTCCGTAACTTGGCCGAAGTCAAAAATTCCCGGATGGCACTCCGATCGAGCGGACCGAACTAGTATGGAACCGGCCCCTGGTGAATCTTTAATGGCTAATATCTTGGCAACCGGGACTCTGATCTCACTGATCCGAAAAGACTGACGCGCTCCATGAAGTGAGCACTTTAGGCCCGTGTAATCACTTCAATTTTTTCACCTCAGCTGTGCAGTTTCCCAATCTCATACGGATCTGCAATCGACTTAAACTTCAAAGTGCCATAACTTCTTCACCGTGGCTCCAATCGACGAGCCGTTGTAGGAAAGTGTGCGGTCTAGCTAGGAAGGTGCAGAACCCCTGGCTGTGAGAGTTCGTGATGAGAGTCACAAACCCTTTGCGAGAAAGCGTAGTGGAGAATCACCAACCCTCTTTCTAAGGGTGACAGAGAATCTAAGAGCGTTCGTGATAGCAAAGTCACAAACCCTCTTTCCTATCGTGCTTGGAAATTGCTTGTTTTCGTAGTCGAGAGTATGATGAGAGGGTCATCAAATCACATTCAATTTCACTTAAAAAGACCATTGAAAAACACTAATGTTTTAGCCATGAAACCTCGATGCTCATACAAGCATAATTCTCAATCAAAACCCAAACCTCTTTCATGGTATCATGTAGCCTCACCCCCAATTACATAGTCGTAGCATCAAACAGTTGAAAGGAATGCTCGAGCTTCCACCTTCACGACGACCATTTTATGATTTTTCAGAGATTTATGAGCTTCTAAAGTGAATCCCAAACACCATTTTGATAAGGGGAAACCATAATTCACTCCCTCACAAGCTCAGATACAAGATTGCAAAGAGGCGGGACTGCAGCACACATAGATTGGGCAACCATGGAAGCTATTACACAGTAGAGAAAAATTGCTGGTTTTTTCTGTAAAAATCCCTCTTCTCTCTCTTCCCCACGGCATTATGAGCTGATGTGTCAATTTTTGGGCCATTTTGCCACTTTGGACCAAAACTAGGCCATTTTCAGGTCATTTTTTATCTAAAAAATGTCATTTTTTATCTTAAAAATGTCATTTTTTATGCAAAAAATCCCAAACGGAGTCAAGAAAATCCCTAAATTTGTGGGATCACTCGCATAAGCATAAAAAGCATAGATAATCATCACTTTTCATCAATATACCATTTTCGGTCACTTTCCATGCAATTCTGCAACGGCGCCTGTTAGTTGCCATTTAAGACAGTTTTTGCCCGCATCAGTCTTTATAGGCGAGATGAGTGTGCCACCATGAAACGCTTGAACTATGTAAATTGTCAAACCAAATTAGGCATCTTATCAAGTGAAAAATCATGCAAATGAGTCACATCCAGGGCCACGACTCCCCGAATAGGCATGTACATGATAGCGACCGCAATAGCCGCTTTAGCATATATCACGATATGTACATTATTGTTTTTCTTTCCATGCATCCATTAGTGTCAAAAGTGAGGTGAATGTTTTTATTTCACACTACGTACGTGCCACGGCACGACATCCACCCCCTCTGAACCTGCACATCCTCCGGCATGTGCCAACATTTTCCCTATATAGGTTTAATCTTTATTAAGATCCACAAATATTTGGATGTCATTTTCATCTTCTGCAAATTTTGGAAAATCATCCTTTACTTCTTCATCCTCATCTGTAGCAACGTCATTAGGATCTTCATCATCATCTTGTTGTGAATCAAAAGGATCATTATCATGTCTCCTCTTGAACACCTTGATTCTTTTGCCCGCTATGGGAATTTTAAGCTCTGTTCCATCGGCCTCCCTCAAAGTATATGTAGCATTTCCATGCACATGTTTGAAAACATAGGGACCAAACCACCTTTTTGCAAGTTTTCTTTGTGTGGTGTGTTGGTTGTCAAGGCTACTGTCGTACATTAGGACCCAATCACCCTCTTCAATAGGCTTTGGTCGAAGACTACGTCTTTTATCAAACCTATCTTTAGTCTTGCATCCTTCAATCGATATTTAGCAATTTCTGTGTCTTCCTGCCTTCTTTCCAATTGCCTTATGCGCAAAGCAAGTAGATTTTACCTACTTACACCATCTTCCCAAGGTAACATGTTCCAAGTAGGAATTACATCCTCAATTGGCATGACTGGCTTCTGACCATACATCAATTGGCATGATTGGCTTCTGACCATACATCAATTCGGTAGGCATGTAACCAGTCATTGAGATATGAGTTGTACGATCAGCCCACAAATCATATGGTAGCAACCTTGTCCACTCACGCATTCTACCTTTGCATGCCTTAGCCAAAGCTTTGACAATAGGAAGATGTCCTCTTTCACTTTTCCCATTTCCCTCTGGATTATAAGCACAAGTCAAGGCTAGCTTGATACCAATTCTTGTAAAGAAATCCCTTGCTTCATCTGCGTCTAACTCACCTCTATCAGCAACTATCTTTCCCACACAGCCATAGCGGCAAATTACATCTTCAAGCAAAAATTTACAAACAGCTTCTGTAGTTTTTGTCCTTAATGCACGCCCTTCCACTTGGTGTGTCAAGTCTTCTCGTGCAAGTACCAAGTATCTCATTTGCCAAAGCTCTAAAGGCATTGTGACTAGATCAACAACCCATTTATAGTGCATGGATAATGGGTATGTAGGATGCAATCCATCACGGTGACGTACATTGGAATACATTTGGCATGTGACACAAGACTCCACAAAATCCGCTACATCCTTATACATGCCTTTCCACCAATATCTCTCTTTCACTTTGAAAAAAGTAGCCCATACACCTCGATGTCCAGCATATAGGCTTTCATGAAGCTCTTTGATAACTTTGAGCTGAGTAGGCTTATCACATACTACTCGTAATGGACTCCCATCTCTTCTTTTAGGATGTTTCCATAAGTAACCATCCCTCAAGAAGAATCAATTTGCTTTCTTTCTGATCCTTTTGAATTCTGACTCACTCCAATCATCTTGCTTTTGTAAAGTACTCAGGTAGCGACCTTTGAGCAACCATTCATCCTCATAGAACTCCTCTAAAAAGGATTCAAGTGAAGATACAATGCATATATGATCACACTTTGTATGAGAAATTGTGTAGAATTTTGTGCCCACATCTTCTTTCTCATCAATCATATCATCATCGTCTTCATACCTTGCCCTTGAAAGCATATCTTCCATCGCATTATCGTTTCCTGCAATGTGATTCAATTCTAGGTTCAAGGACTTTATATAAGCAATCCACCTAAGCATAGCAATATCAAGAGTAGAGCAGCTTGCAATCATCCCTAGAAGTGGTAAGCAATCAGTCTCCACAACTACAGATGCTTCAATGAAGCACTCTTTGTCACACTTTAATGTTGTAACCACCCCTCATAACTCCCTATTTACCTGTGGATATGCTCTTTGGCGAGAGCTTAGAACCTTGGCCCCAAACCTCACCACATACTTGTGTTCCTCTTCATCGTCTTGTCCTACTACCCATCCAATCCCCGTTGGACTAGTGTCCACTATCACAATCACCGGTCTTCCACACTCATAGTCAATCTTCCTCAAAGTTGGTGAAGACAGCAACAATTGCTTCAACTTCCTCATAGCTTTTACATGTACATCATTTCATTGAAACCTTTGATTTTTCCTTAGCAATTGATAAAGAGGATCTGCAACATGTGCATAATGTGGAATCCATATGAGATAGAAGACACATGCACCTAGAAACCTCCTCCGTGATATTTATGCATACTTCCTTCATCCTTTGTATTGCATCCACTTTAGTTGAACAAGGTCGGCGGCCATGAGGATTACAAAGATGTCCCACTATCAATATTTCTTCAACCCCAAACATTGACTTTTGCCCAGATAATGTAAGGTTCACTTCTTCCAACCTTGTTAAAATTCTATCACAATCATTGATGTGGTTTGCTACATATTTATGGCACCCCCTCGAATCCATAGCCTAATCTTTTTTTAGCTAAGTCGCATCCTTTGATTGGAACGTCATCAAGAAAAGGCATTGTAATTTGAGGTATTAAGTCACGAAGGACTTTGTTCATACCATTCATCATGTGTGCAACCGAGTTGGTTGCTCCCTGCGGTAAGGTGCACATCCTTACCAAACCCAAGGGTGTTCTCATGGTAATCAAGTCCCTGCTTTCCATTGCTAGTTGGAATTGATCATACCCTGAGTACAGATCCCCCATAGAATATATTGCCCTTCTTGTAAATGCTTCTGCAAACTCATCTACAATTGACCCTGTACCCATATTCCTAATTGTGACTTTGTTGACAGGATGCATATCTTGAATGAAGCGTAGAGCTCCATTTTTCTTTGGTACTGTGAACCATCTGCTTGAGTAGGGGGTACATGAAGGTTCCAAAATCCCCATCTTTATCTTTTCATTGAGTAAATCTATAAGCTTTGGCAAGAGTGCTTTTGGCACTGTAATTGGTCGTAGATTCCAAGGCACATGAGATATAGTGAATATTACCATTGGTTCGGATCCACACACCCTATCTCATGCAGCTCGAATGCAAAAGCTTTTCCATGTTTGGAGAGTGTCTATTCAAATCATTTTCTTTCAATATCTATCAAGGAGTCATTGCCTCCAACTTTTAAAATCTTCAATGACTCTTGCATAAACTTGTGTCCAATTCTTTTTGGATCTCGGAGACTAGGTTGCAAAGAAGCCTGATCCATCGTTTCCTTGCAATCTGTAGGCAAAGGCAATGCCACTGGTTTCACCTTCTTTGCTATAGTTTTGTATTTTGTCTCCACTCGCACTTCTAGATCTTTTTGCACATTGAAGAACTCCTCATCTTTGAAAGACTCAATGATTCTATACATGTCCATAGAAGCTACTTTTACCAAGTCATTTCCTTGTTGAAAACTAGAACTTGTTATAGCATTGAGATCACCCAAAGTTTCTACAAAAGAAACCTCCTCAAAAACACCTGATACTGATCCATCCTTTGCTACTAGGGCACCTGTAGAAAAAGCTTCGTCTCCCTTCGGATCAGGCGAGAACCTTTTTCTTTCTGTACCACTATACTCCCTCTTTACAATGGTACTCGGCCAAAAACCCTTATCTCCCTTTGATCTCGAAACTCCTTACTTAGTTTTGGTAGAGAATGCTCCCTTAAGCTGTCACGATTTCGCTCATGGTCAACGCAAACTGTCAAGAATTGAACAGATCGTTTTCCATCTTTTCTTTTGACCCTTTCATAGGCAGATCCATCATCCAACACTTTTGTCTCCATTCGCACTGCGGTGATGTATGATTGTCCAAGGATTAGAGGATAGCTTGACATCTCTTGAACAAAGAAATTTTGCTCACCTTTCACATCCCCTATGGTTACATTAACATTTGAACAAGCACCATAGAGATCCGCGGATGAGTTGTTTGCAGCCCTAATCATCCACCCATGGTCAGTATCAATTGGCCACTTTCTCTTCATATAGAGACTCTTGGACATGAGGTTAATCTCCGAACCATGGTCTATCAGGGCCATATAAGGCTCCTCAAGATCTCCCACCTTAACCAAGGTTTCTGTTGTAGCCCTTGCCCAATGGTTTCTAGAATAGTAGCTCTTATGAGTGGCTTCGTCTTCATATTCATCTTCAAATTTAACATGCCTATTTCTGCCGCCCGAAGATTGGTCGCAGCTTACAAAATTCTCATCTTCATCTGTTTGTTGTACTTGTATCACATGTGTCTTTGAAGCACTCTCTTTAGCCTCTGATTGGATAGACTCCGTTAAAGCTTGTCACTTCGTTCTTATGATATCAATGATTTCCTCGTGGAACTCTCTTTTTGCAATGCCAAGGACTTCTCCCAATGTAAACTCCACCTTGCTATTTAAGATCCTTTCCTCTAAAACCTTCTTTAAATCTGTGGCAGCTTCAATATCTGATTGTAGCTTGTATGATGGGCTTTTTCCCTTGCTCTTTTCTTTATCTTGCTTCTCCTTTGGTGCAGCATCTCTCATTGGTACTTCTTGTTATGGAGGCTCCCTTGTCATGGGCTCTTGAGAGGGACTCGCATCCTTTCTTCCTCCACCTCTAGTAGCCCTCTTTGAGGGACCTTCATTCCCATTTTCTCTCCTGCATTTTTCTTTAACAAGTTCCTTGTTTCCTCGACACTTCGCAATGTGGGCATGCACTGACAAGGCATCTACAAGTTCATTCCACCCAGTCTCAAGACGGATGCAATCTTCTACTTCATGTAAGACTTCTTTAGTCAACTTTCCCTTCATAGCTAGCTCCATCGCAGATGGCAGACATCTTCACCATCCTCACTCACGTCTTCAATAGATTTTGACCCTTTGAGCATGAGTTGACCAGCCTTTAAGCCAAATGCTGCTGCTTTAACCATTGAGATAGCATGACTGGTTTCCATGTCCTCAACTAGCTTTTTCATCCCTCCTTTGCCAAAGTTGGTCGCCAAGGGCTTCCCTGTTTCACTAAGATGTATCTTCCCTTCTTTGAAGAAGACAAGATCTTTACCCAAGGCATCTTTGAAGCTTTCACAGTCCCTTCTTGGATGGTCTGGGCTATCACACCAGATGCACCTATTTACAAATCCCTCTCTGTTCTGAGGTCTTTGACTTGATGATTGTCAAGATGTTTGCCCCTTTTCTTCAAGCCTTGCTAGCTTTAATTTCAGCTCACGTATGTCCTTCACAAGTTCTTCAGGCATAGACCCATCATCCTTAGAAGCTACAATAGAAGTTTTTGGCTGCTTCTCAGTAATAGCAGGAACTAGAGCACCATTGTTCACCACCATCTTGTCTCTTCTGCGTTGTCTTTTTGCCAACAAGGAGACTGCATCTTGTACATCATTCCACCTTGTCTTCAAACCTTGCACTCTATCTTTGTCTTCCAAGAGAAGTTCTAACTTTTCTTCAATTTCTTTGCCCGCTGCTTGTAGGAAAATTTCTACCTTCTCCCTATCCAAGGAAGCTTGTTCACTTTGTGATAGTTGAGAAGATCGTCGCTCAAACTCTCTGAGAAGCTCTGTAGCAAAAATCCCTTCTTTAGGCTTTGCAACCCAATATAAGAAATTTCTTTTGGTCACCCTCTCAGAGTCCTCCATAAAGTAGTCTTCTTTTAGAGCAAGCTTGAATTCCTCCCAATTTCTTCCATGAGAATTTGGAATTGCCCTAATACGGTCTCTGATCTCTGGGACACAAACTAGCTCAAAACTTCGAACCATGTCTTCCTCACACACTCGGTTCAACTCCATTTCCTTCATATAAGCTCGTAGATACTTTGTGATGTCCTCGCCATCACACTGGTCAATTCTCTTCACAATGGACTGTAGTGCTTTTGCGGTTGAAATCTGGCTTCTTTCAGCTGCTTGTTGTTGCTACATATACATGGCAAATGCTTGAAACATCTGCATGACTGCAGGATCAAAGTGCATCCCTTTGTCTCTTGATTTTCATCCATGGCTAACAAAGTGTGTAGATCAATTCACAAACTCCCACCCCAGCAACTTCGCGTCGGGTTCACCAGAAATGTCGGAAAGTGTGCGGTCTAGCGGGGAAGGTGCAGAACCCCTGGCTGTGAGAGTTCGTGATGAGAGTCACAAACCCTTTGCGAGAAAGCGTTTGTGGAGAATCACCAACCCTCTTTATAATGGTGACAGAGAATCTAAGAGCGTTCGTGATAGCAAAGTCACAAACCCTCTTTCCTATCGTGCTTGGAAATTGCTTGTTTTCGTAGTCGAGAGTATGATGAGAGGATCATCAAATCACATTCAATTTCACTTAAAAAGACCATTGAAAAACACTAATGTTTCAGCCATGAAACCTCAATGCTCATACAAGCACAATTCTCAATCAAAACCCAAACCTCTTTCATGGTATCATGTAGCCTCGCCCCCAATTACATAGTCGTAGCATCAAACAGTTGAAAGGAATGCTCGAGCTTCCACCTTCACGACGACCATTTTCTGATTTTGTAGAGATTTATGAGCTTCTAAAGTGAAGCCCAAACACCATTTTGATAAGGGGAAACCCTAATTCACTCCCTCACAAGCTCAGATACAAGATTGCAAAGAGGCGGGACTGCAACACACAAAGATTGGGCAACCATGGAAGCTATTACACAGTAGAGAAAAATTTCAGGTTTTTTTCGTAAAAAACCCTCTTCTCTCTCTTCCCCACGGCATTATGAGCTGATGTGTCAATTTTTGGGCCATTTTGCCACTTTGGACCAAAACTAGGCCATTTTTCAGCTCATTTTTGACCCAAAAAATGTCATTTTTGATGCGAAAAATCCCAAACAGAGTCGGGAAAATCCCTAAATCTTTGGGATCGCTCGCATAAGCATAAAAAGCATAGATAAGCATCACTTTTCATCAATATATCATTTTGGGTCACTTTCCATGCAATTCTGCAACGACGCCTGTTAGCTGCTATTTATGGCAGTTTTTGCCTGCATCAGTCTTTGTAGGCGAGATGAGTGTGCCACCATGAAAAACTTGGACTATGTACATTGTCAAACCAAATAAGGCATCTTATCAAATGAAAAAGCACGAAAATGAGCCACATCCAGAGCCAAGACTCCCCGGATAGGTATGTACATGATAGCGACCGCAGTAGCCGCTTTAGCATATATCACGATATGTACATTATTATTTTTCTTTCCATGCATCTAGAAGTGTCAAAAGTGAGGTGAATGTTTTTATTTCACACTATGTACGTGCCATGGCACAACACCGTAAAGACATGCCAGTAGAGCACTTCAAGCACTACAGTTCTAGATCATAATCTCTCATCTGTGGTCACTGCAAGCATACTCATTTTTGGCATCATTCAGGCATGTGTTGGCCCTTCTAAGCCACATCTGGCATACATTAATCATTAAGCTTGGCCTGTTATCAAGCCCTGATCACTGCTCACTTAATGTGTAGGCTTCAAAGAAGCTTAGCTTGCATTTCTCTGCTCTTTTTTCTCATCATGGCAGCAGAGCTGCACGAGAGCGCATGGTGGACCCATTTCATGCATAACTTAGAGGTAGCCTATAGGAGACCTAGAGATGCCTTGTTTGAAGATGCATTGGTGTTTGGATGGTACAGGAGCATCACCCTATAGGTTATAGACATAAGAACTTTTTGTGCTTTTGCAAGAGCTAGGGGTGACTTGTGGATTAAAGAGTACTTGTGCATGGGGAAGCTCAATAAACCATGTTGCATGTTCAGGGAGAGACCCGTGCTTTGTTGAATGTAATTTGAATATGCCTAAAACATGCCATAGATAGAAACAATGAAGGTACAATGGTACACTTAAAAGTTACTACAATCTGCTTGAGGATGGGTTAGGACATATGTACCTTTCATAATTGCTCATTGTGTGGCCCTCTCATCGTAGTTTCCCTACAAAGGATAGTTTTACTCTAACCATTGGGAACTCCTTGGACTTAACCATTTGTATCTCATAGAGTTTGATGTGCTACCGCAAAGGTTCATGGAAGTTCTGATTTATTTTATTCTGGAGAAAGGGATTTGACAATGTTAACCTATTAGAATCCTCACTATACCAGATCAGTGCTCTAATTGTAACCAAGCTCCCTTGTAATCCAGCATTGAATGCTAGTTGTACTTCTAATATTTTATATAAATAGATCATTTTCGATGTCTTACGTACAGTATATGACTTTTTACTTTTAGTTCAGTTTATTATCTGATTACCTTATGTTCATCTGAAGTCAAAACTTGTTGTCCTATTGAATCTGACCTAACATCCGACTCTAAATCTCCAACCAAAATAGCTGTCAGCGTGATCAAATCATTCCATTTTGGCGTTCGCGGTGTTGTGCAGCTCCTCTCCCATGCTAAGAAAGAAACCAAAAAAATGCATGTCGAGCTTATTTGAAGCTTACCTGATTAATTGTCAGTGATCAGGGCTTGTTAACAGGCCAAGTTTAATGATTAATGTATGCCAAATACGTAGGTGGGAGTATATGGTCTAGAGCTGTAGTGCTTGAAGTGCTCTACCGGCCTGTCTTTACGGCTCGTCGATTGGAGCTACGATGAAAACATTATGGAAATTTGAAGTTTGAGTCAATTGCAGACCCGTACCGGATTGGGCAACTGTAGCTCAGCAGACCGAAATGAAATGAATGCACGGGCCTGAAGTGATCACATTGTGGAGCGTGTCGGTCTTTTTAGATCATTGATTGGAGCTCGGTTGCGAAGATATTGGCCGTTAAAGATTTGCCAAGGACCGGTTCCGTACTAGTCTAGTCCGCTCGAACGGAGTGCCATCTAGGAACTTTTGACTTCGACCAAGTTTTGGAACGTCATGCAGCAATGCTTTGGTTGATATGTTGTGCCTGACAAGAATATTATTTATTGGCGATTGTTGATAGCAAGAAATGCCCAACACGGCTATTTCTTAGGAAGATACGAAGTCGAGGGTCTCTCTCAAAATGCAATCACCTATACTAGCATCTTGAAGGCTGTGTCGTGGAAACTGGCAACAAAATTCACGATGATATAGGACTGTTGGAGGAAGAAGCCAATTGATTTTGGCTGCCCAATCGATCCACCCAAATACCAAACGTGGTGCCATTACGAAAGCACAAAAAGCTCTTAATGAGCTCATTGTCCGAAATGACGTCTCGTGGAGTACATTGAGTGCAGGTGCCTTGGTTAATTTGCATGCCAAATGTGGTACTCTTATGAATGAAGGATCAAAGGGCCGCCTGCCCATGACCTTAAGATGCACTTGGTTTAAAAAAATGAGGGGCCAGTGTGGAAGAAGAAAAAGAAAAGAAGGGCATGGCGTGAGCAGCGGACAGATGATTGCGCAAGGGAAGACGAGGTCGCGTCGACCTGTACAAGCCTTGGATAACCAAGCTGTCCAAGAAGGGAAAAATGTGTAGCTTGCCACTGCGCTTTTTTTCGGCACCACTCTCGGCAAATTTTGTGTTGCTCCCGCTGTCGGTTGTCACGTCATCAAGAGGCAATTCTTATGCTCCCTAGCAACGATGGCGCCGTCGTTGCTAAGGGAGGGGGAGGCTATTATTAGTTGGTTTTTTAGGGCATGAAAAGGGAAAGTTGAGAACGTAAGAGAGGGTAGTTTTGAAAGCGAAGCAAGGGAAGGGAGACCAAGGGGAGCTCGAAAGGAAGGCAAGCGCTCTTTCTCTCTCTCGATTTCGGCTATCAAAGCAAGGAAAAGAGGACGGGAGGAGTTGTGTGGGAATTGTGACGGCGAAGGAAGGAAGCGAGGCCGAGGAGCTCCGAAGGAAGGCAAGCGCTCTTTCTCTCTGTCAACCTCAGCTACCAGAGCAAGGGAAGGTGAAAGCTCTCTCTCTCTCTCTCTCTCTCTCTCTCTCTCTCTCTCTCTCTCTCTCTCTCTCTCTCTCTCTCTCTCTCTCTCTCTCTCTCTCTCTCTCTCTCTCGTCCTCGGCTAGCAAAACAAAGAAAGATTCTCTTCCTCTCTTCCTCGAATAGCAAGACAAAGGGACGCTCTCTCTTTCTCTCTCCCATCCTCGGCATGCAAAGAGAGAGGAAAACGAGGTGCATAAGAAGAAACCAAAGAGGTTATAGCTCAGCAAAGTAGGACTCTTTCTCTCTCTTGTAGAAAGGAAGTCATTCTTAATCCACAAAATAAGTAGAAAGAAGTAGAATTAGCAACAAAGGGAAAATTTTTGCGGCAATTCAAAATGTTTAGTCTTACGTTCGTCAACACCGATCATCGGCGGTCATTTTGAATCTGTGCATGCTAAGCTAATTTGGCCTAGATTTTGTAATCAGGAGCTTAAACTCCTTAATCCGTAATTACGTAAGTTAATAGTGTTGTTAACAACACTGCCCTGGCTATTGTACGTCGGATTTTGTTGGCATCATAAAATTCAATTACTTTAGCACTTTGTTCCTATTTCAAAGAGATTACTTGAAAATTTTGCGGTGTGGTGCATCTTTTCCTTCTCTCTTTCCCACAGCTAGTAGCCAGGCACTAACCCAGCTTACATTTCGAGCACATATCCCCCAACACCTGGTGAATCCGACGCGAACCCGAGCCAGGGTGGGAAAATAGTAGAAGCCTATGTCTACACCGTAAGAGGCAGCCATGCAGCAGTTTGCAATGTACATACAACAGCAACATAATCGGCAAGAGTAGATTCGTAAAGCTCGTTAAAGTGTTACAGAGAAGTTGCAGCAGTTTGAAGGCCGAGATATTTCAAAATTTTTGCAATTTTTATGAGCAGTCTATGGAAGATAATGGAATTGAAGACCAAAACTCAATGGAAGGATTTCATCTGATTGCAGTGCCGAAACATAGGATCCGGACTAAAGAAATCCCGGCGGCTCAAACACCAAATTGGCAGGACATTAAGAAGGCACTGCAAGAGGAATGTTTTCTAGAAGATTCTCAGAGGGTGACCAGACAAAGTTTTATGAAGTGGGTGCAGAAGAAGAGTAAAAATTTATCTACACAAGAATTGTTATGAGAGTTTGAAAAGAAGTCTGATCAATTGTCATCAGCAGAACACCCTACTTTGAAGGATCAGAAGGTAGAATTGTTTATTCAATCCGCTGATTTGCGACTTCAAAAGAATTTGGTGCAATTATTGGACAACTTGGTAGGAGAACTAGGGTGGACATTAGATTGGAAAATAGTCCCTCAAGCAGTGAATATGATTGTTAAACAACAGAAGCGAGTTGACAAGCAGGTCGTGGTCGATAATGCTGAAGAAGAGATCAAAGAGAAATCACCCTCGACAGTACCCAAGGTGGAGTAGCATGTTCTCGATGATTTGGTAAAAGGTATTTAAGAGCTAAATTTAAATTTCAACACAGTTAAACTTGAAGGGTTAGCTACAAAAGCGTCTACTTTTGAACCTAAGCAGCAACAGCCACCACGTAAAAACTGGGATAATTGATGCATGTGGTGCGATAGTGAAGACCATAGGTATGTAAAAGAGTGTGATGCGTTTGATGAAGCTTACAAGAAGTAAAAGGAGTGATGTAGCTCATCATGAACATTTGTATATTCAATGATTTTTATAATATAACGGTGGGTGTATATAGAGATGTGGGTTTTTCCCTTGATCCCCCAAGGGTTTTTTCATCCACAATTAGGGACCCTTATTTGAGCGGGGGTGTTGAGCTTATATGAGAAGCTACTCAATATATGGCTTCTCTATATATGGCACCCAGGTCCTCTCTATATATACATCATCTCATGTGTGTATTCTACACACTTTGGGGTTCTATTTCTGTGCTCTCTCTCTCTCTCAACAGAGAGCAGTACATGTGCAAGGTAATGGTGAGAAAAATGAGGAAAATCACGTAGAGGCTGGAGGCTAACCTGCTCAAAGAGTTGCAAACATTGAACAATTACAATGAGATGTGCAAGACATGATGACCATGATGCAAAAATTGCGGCTCAATGTTCTTGGAGGTGGTCGTGGTCATGGTCATGATAAAGGAATGGCCCAGACCTATGAATCTGAGCCAAATGCTAATGTGGGTTGTGGACAAGGTGTCTTTGAGCCACAAAGGAGATTCATTCCTACCTGCTATAATTGTAGTGAACTTGGTCATATCAGAACTCAATGTCCAACGCTAATAAGGATGGCAGGTGATATGTTTCCACTTCCTCAGTAGATAATGATTATGCATTGGATATATGGGGATATCATAGTACTGAGAGGAAAATTAGGCCTCAAACCTCTAGTGTTCATGTGGGTATTGTGCCGGTTGAAAGGAAAGAAGCACATATGATGCCCATAGGCAGAAGAGAGAGGGAAGTCTATGCTACCCCACATCCCAGTAAGAAGAACGGGAAAGAGAAAGAGGGTGAAGATATGAAAGTTAAGAGGAAGAGAAGACCTCATAGACGGTTTGAAGTAGCAAATCTACCTTTGACAGAAGGCCAAACAGCTTTAAAATTAAAAGAAGACCTGATTGGGAGGAAAGTAGATTATACTTTTGGACATTTGATGAATATGGTGCCCAAACTTAAGAGGCAATGGAAGTCATTAGTGAATATAGAGAAAGAGCAGAAGCATGAACAAGTCAGAATGTTGACTGTAGGAGATCTACCCAACATTTTTCTTGTGGTGAACGCTTGGCACGAAGGTGTGGACATGGGAGAGACCTACATTGATGGAGGTTCTCAAGTTTGTGTGATCACACAGTCATGTGTCGAGAGACTGGGTCTCACTACATGCGGAAGCTCTAGGTTCAAGATTCAACTAGCAAACCATGCCAAAGTAAAGTGTTTGGGCTGATTAAGAATTTGGAAGTTGAAGTCTAAACGTGAAGGTTATAGTGAACTTTTATGTTATGTCAACTGGCTTGGGAGATTTTCCTCTCATTTTGGGACGAGAGCTGTGGGTACAGTGAAAGATTTGGGCAAGGGCACAATCTGTGTGTATGGCAAGGGTGAAAAGAGAGTGTTTGATATGACTACCAAGAAACCTTTGGCATTAGAAGATATGAGTGAAAATGATGAATACAAAGTTACCATTGAAAACAATTATGAAGATTCAGAAAGTAGCACTACTTCTTGTTCTAGTGATGAGGGTGAAGGGCCATTCTTACATTTGGATGAGAAAAAGAGAGAAAGTAGTAAAGTATTGCAAGTGTCAAGGGATATAAATGCTTCAAGCCGTTTAGAACAACTTGAGGAGTTGATGCAGCCTAAACAAGAATTGCCAGTGAAAAAGTGGTTGATTCAAGACATGGAGAGTATCAATTTGACACAAGGAGAAAGAAAGTAGTACTTAACAATGTTGGATAGGTTTCCAAACCTTATCATCACTTCATATCAAGAATTAAGAGGATTTATTGGAGATCCTGTGAAGATTGAACTAGTTGAAGGGGCAAAGCCAATAAGGCAGAAATTAAGAAAGATGGATAAGGAGCAAATGAATGCTTTAAAGGAGTAAGTGGATAAACTTTTGAATGCAAGGTTCATTGTGCGAGTTGATAATGCTAAATGGGTGAGCCCTGTAGTGGTCAGTCCAAAGAAAGATGGGCGTTAGAGAGTTTGCATTGATTATAAACCATTAAATACAGTGACAAAAAAAGATCCTTAACCCTTGACTTTTACTGATCAACTTTTGGATGCAGTGGGTAGCTTTGACAGATACAGTGTCAGTGATGGTTATTCAGGGTATTTACAACTTATCCTTGCTCCTGAAGATCGGAAAAAGACTACTTTTATCACCCCATGGGGTTGTTTCTACTTTTGTTGTCTTCCTTTTGGGTTAAAAAATGGGCCTAGAACCTTTGAAACAAAAGTGGATTGAGTCCTTACTCCATTTCTTGGAAAGTTTGTCAAAGGGTTTATAGATGAATTTGGTGTATACGGTTCAAGGAAAGAGCATGATTAGAGTCTTGAAATGACTTTTGCAAGGTATGATGAATGCGGAGGTCAGTTGAGCACTGAGAAATGTCATTTGACGCATCTAAGAGTGAAGCTTCTTAGACATGTAATTTCAAAAAATCCCATTTAGGGTTGATCCCATTTAGGGTTGATCCCCCCTCTAGCTTTCTGCCCTATAACACCTCCTATGTTTATGAGGCAGGGAAACCAACTCAGACAAGGGCCTTAGTAGGTTTTTACCCGTTTAGTTTAAAGCCTTTGTACCATTTAAAGAAAGAAATAGGGGTGTTTTTGATAAGCCACTAACCCTCTCTGATTATTTATAAATCCCTATTAGCATATTCAAAGAAAAACAGGTAGTACTTATTGGGTAAGTATTGGATGTGTTGAGAGAAGAGATTTCTGTCTTCCCAATTAGTATTCCAGAGATTGTTTGGGACCATGGCACAACCCAGTAACAAATCTATCCATGAGTTAATTATACCAACCTCTCCTTACTTATGGTCACAGATTGAGAACCTCAGGGTCATTCTGGACTTCTTTACAGCTTTGTGAGAAATCATTACCTTTGAATTGGTTAGGCAAATTATAGTTAGTGAGAGGATGGAGGGGACTCGGTGTTGTGCGTGAGGTACGCTACTGCCTGATCTAATACCTTCCAAGTAGAGCACCCTCATGCATGCCCCAAATATTGTGTTGAAATAATGGAGGCATAAAGCTCATAAATGGAGCTCTGTGGTGGGAGGGCCTAAACAAGGGATTGAAAAATCGGTCCTGCGGTCCCCGAACAGCTTCAACATAAGACATTGGAGGCAAAGGAGTATTACTCATGGTTGGAGGGTTATGCTGCAAATGTTGCATATGTTGCATGTTAGCTACTATATATGGGCTATATCCATCAGTCGAAGAGACATTGTGTTGAGAGGCTTCCCTTGCATGCAGCACCTGGGTCTGGGACAGAGTTGTGCATGGGTAAGAAAAGACAATAGTCAATGGAGCGGAACGCCCAGGCAAGGCCAAGCCCAAGGTTGCCATAGGAGCTGCAAAGCTACTATGCAACTTCACTGTTAAGCTGTTTAATTATAATGCGTTGTGGAGCAACATTGAGAATCCCCCCAAGGGGACAAGGGTGAGGACTGTCAGAAAGCTGCAAGGACGTGCGTAAAAGCGGGGCAATGATGGGACACAAGAAATAACCCTAATGAGAGCTCCGAGCATCAATACAGACCTATAGATTGTCCTTCAAATGGAGTATCAAAGCAAAAATCCACACAGACTACTCTTTGCTTAGATACTTGGCGTCTGCAGTGTGCAGTGAGCAAAGACTACGCTTGAGCCTTGATAGGGCTTGTGTCAATGCAACATTGGGCTAAACTCTACTGTACATTGTACTCCATTGGTCTAAACTCCACTATACAATGTACTCGATGGACTAGCGAAGGTGGTGGGTGAGGGTTTTCACACTGCACACTACATGCGATTGAACAATGGAACTGTGGAACCTGCTTGGGAGATACATAGTCTATGGAGAAGAAATATTAATACCCTTGTATATTGCCTTTTCAATCAAGGTAGAATTGTGGGAGATATAATGGAACACACAACCATAAAATGTACAAGCTTTGTTATAGTAATCCATGCTCACATGCAGAGAAACCACAACCACAAAGTCCGTTATAGCCAAAACTACAATGTAAAATACAAAAGGTTTCTTGAAATCAACTCATGTCAAAACCTAATTGCAAGTCTAACAACTATCCACACATCATAAGAGGAATCCAAAATGAGGATTTTGATGGCACAAAATTGGAATTTTTAGGTTTTCTTTAATACACAAGAGATTCATCTACGTATCTCTAGTTGATCTCATCTCGACACTCCTCTCAAGTATTGCTACATAGCATTGATCTTGTGAATTTCCAATTGATCTCACCTTGACACTTCTCTCAAGTATTGCTTCATAGCATTGATCTCCAAAGAAATAAACCCATTAGTAAGCTAGCTTATCAGCTTACTCAATCGGAATCCCCCGATGTAAAGTTAGATTGTTGTCTATCTTAGGAGGCACTTTGTTTGAGCCACTTCCACTCCATGGGATTCTTTGATACTATTGATAAATTAAGGGATTATACTATACATAAATCTGTATACTATCATGTTCTGAGTAAGTTTACCTTTAATAATAATTACCATATGCCTAGAGTTAATTAGCTTTTCAATCAACTCCAAGATATAAGTACTTCAACAAGATTAGATTGTGAAAAATATTGATTTACAATCTAGATACCATATAGTACAAATCAATACTACGATGGATGTTCATAAGACAACTTTTGGAACCAGGTTTAGCATTATATATTTCTAGTCATACCTTCTGGTTTTACTAATGCGCAAGCCACGTTTATGACACTTATGGATAGTCTTAGAACCCTAATTGTGAAAGGTTGTCGTCATTTTTCTCGTTGAAATTCTCATTCACAATCATTCCAAGGTGAAACATTTAGAACATCTTAGTTAACGTTTTTGAGTTATCAAAACAAAATGCACTATATGCTATAAACACTAAATGTGATTTCATGTAGTTCGAGGTTTACCATCTTGAACATATCATCTCAAGTATGGGTCTTAAGATTTCATGCAACAACCTAGAGGCTATATTGACGGGCAATGGTTTATCATCGAGGTGCTTGCCCACGTGTAAGTGCAAGTGACCGGCACAGCCGGTCATGATGGTTTTTGGGGACGCAACACCTCGTTCAAGCTTATTATTTGCTTCTTGCCCCTTGAAGGCATGAGTGTGCATGTAGGTGAGGCGGTAGAGCTCCAAAATCCGAGCGCCCAGGCGCTGGGTTCAATGCCGTGTGAGCTCCATGTTGACCACCATTTTAGTCAACGGGCAGTAGCCCGTTAGGGTGACTAGAGATGACAGGGGCATGCTTGTCACAATAGCAAGCACCTCGAAATCTAACCAATGCCATATTGAAGTAGACTTCATCTAAAACCTTTAAGAGCCTCAATTATTTTCATGTTTAACAAGCTATTATCACAAATTTATTTAGGATTTTGTGAAGAGGCATCTCTCATAGACTTTTTGAAGGGTCAAGATCGTTTTTGTTGGCTTTGTAGTGCGCTTGTAAGAGAATTATAGAAGCAATCCTACTTCAAGATGGTCGATGGCCAATACCTATTGAGATTAAGAAACTTGATAGAGTAGCAAAAATAATATTCTTATAAACGAGAATTGTCATTAGGAAGAGAATGGGGTCTAGGAGGGCCTCTTTATTTGGGAGTTTAAGAAAGTCAAACCTTTTGTATTAAGAAATTAATCAAAGGACCGCTTTTGAATTCAAACAAGCAAAATGGCTAGTTTATTTGAATTTGAAGATTCCCCCAAAATGGAATTTGAAATCTAGCAGGTAAAACCATATCATGTAGCATGTCTATGGAAAGAGCTCAACGCATAGATTGTAGATCTATGATGTCCACTCAAATCGGAGATCATATGTGGGAGTTATGGAAGGCCAAAAATCACAAAAATGTCCACCTCCTTTTTGGGGGGAAAAGTGCATCCTTTGACCACTCTTACACACCCACCATTCTTGCACACATGGCGAATACCTATTTGTCAAAATGTTTATCACCTTTGTAAGCTCATGGCAAATAACGAGGCCCTCCTACCTCCCATCCTCTTCCTAATGGTGTCATTATACATCTCGTATGTAATTGAAAGCATCATCTTTTGGGGACATACTGTAGATACTACTTAATTCACTACTTATCAAAAGAGCTACAAGGCACATAAGTAGAGATCCGTCAAGAATATGATCCCACGTTGTAATATCGTCTCTAAAGTATCATAAGAGATGATAAAATTTCATAGAGCTCGTGCATTAAGTCATATTCCAAAGATCAATGCTCTATTTTCAACCAAAATTAAGAGTGAGTAAGTGGCTTCTCTTTGCTGATGATAAACTTCAAACACTACTTCCATGCTAGTGAGGGAAAATTGTTGTGACGTAGGACGAGAGCGCTAGAGAGTCCCATACTGTCCGTGCAAATCGCAGTTGCTCATGCATGTAGGTTTCAGAATCCCTAACAAGCCTAACTTTGAACACAGCTCGCAAGCTCAACAAATATCCAAAAGCATTTTTCCTATCTAACTTGAGAAAGGACACTCTTAATTTTTTCCAAATTTTTTCCTCACCAAAAATAATGTCCCCATTAATTTCTAATGTGAAAATTGACTATTATCTTATTTTTTTCACTTATTTGTGCTAAAATATACTCGATTTCTATCACTTTGTGGATTCTCTCGCCAAGACTTTGATTTTGGCAAGATAAGGATCCCTCTAAAATTCGCTCAATTTTGTGTACGAAATGGAATATCTATTGGTTTTTACATTAGAATCTTTGTTTCTTAAAGACAAGCTTGATATCTAGCTTGAAGAAGTCTACTCTTCCACAACTCTGGACATTAAGACCTTTAACCAAACGTGCAAGAAAGGTTTACCTCAACCTAGACTATAGCCCACTAAAACATCTTTTAAATGGGAATAAAAGTATGAAAACCCAACAAAATTGCAAGAGAGTAGTTATAAACGCCTTCACAATTCTTAATTTTTGGTTTGCACCATAATGCGGAGCCCCACTATGAAAAAAGATCAATATTTAATTGGTAACCGATAAATGGAAAGTTGGAAACCGGTGAAATTTTCTCGATTTTAGTGTAAAGACCATCAAGGAATTCAAATTTTTGACCTAAAAACGCCTTCACAATTCTTAATTTTTGGTTTGCACCATAATGCGGGGCCCCACTACGAAAAAAGATCAATATTTAATTGGTAACCGATAAATAGAAAGTTGGAAACCGGTGAAATTTTCTCGATTTTAGTGTAAAGACCATCAAGGCATTCAAATTTTTGACCTAAAAACTCAAAAACTTCTCGATGTGCCTTTTTTCTCTCAAGTTAGAAAATTTAACAAGTTTTTGGTAAGCCCTGTATCATGATAGCATTTTTGTTAGATTGGTTGGTTATGAGTGTGCATACCAGTTGGTGTAAAGCTTCCACTGCATGAGCCTTAAGGAAGCAAGGCTATGTAGGACATACATAATTTAGTCACAAGTAAAATCTTGATCATAGCTTGAAACATACGGGAAGCATACGCATATGCATACAAGTATGGAAGTATTTTATAAAGTATGTTTCAAAGGGACTGCTTCAAAATACGTGACCCCTAAATTCTAGACAATTATCTCGATAAGTATGTTTCAAAGGGGCTGCTTCAAAATACGTGACCCCTAGATTCTAGACAATTTTCTCGATAAATATGCTATCAACAAAGCCATTAATAGTTTGAACAATGTTGAAACTTACAAGCCTCAAGTTAACATTAAACATCCAATACTATCTTTCATTGCTCAAAAAGCTCTAGAGGCTAAAATTTTGAAATTCTTAAGTTAGACTTTTCAAAATGACAAGAATGTTTGGGTCCAACATTCTCCAAAAATACCAAACGTTTGCAAACTCAAACATATACGTATGTTTCAAACTATGATGTAGATATTGGGGTAATCTAGGTTTAATTATATAATGATTTGTGAAAATTTACAAAATGCCCCTCAAGTTTAAAAGTACCTTAATGTTTCATTTCGGATGAACTACCCTAATTTTTTCATATTCTTGTCATCTCTACAATAGAGATCTATCTTTAAGTGTCTTAAACAAAACTATTCACCTGCAACCAGCTCACAAATAGACGCTTCTACATCTAAAAGTAATAAATGAATTCATCTTCGGAGCCCGCAATACTAGCTAGAAGATTGTCTCTATCATCTTCTATCAAGGGAGAACAAATCTTCAAGTGAAGAGTTGCAAAAAGAAAGCATTTTGTAACAAGACTTGATTTTGAAGGTGTTTCAGTAATAAATTTTGTTTTCTAAGAAGTTTTTGTCGTTTTAAAGTTAGTCCACTGTGTATAAGGTTGTGTGGATTTTTTTCGTCCGATAAAATTTTTTGATCCGGAAGGCACTTTCTGGGGCATTTTTGAAGGTGTTAACGTGGGATTTTGAAAAAGTGATGTATGAAGCGATTGAAGCCTGCGTTATAAGGAACAACTTTGGTTCTTTGAGTCTTTAGAGATTTTGATGTTTTGATGCTCGTTGAGGGCCAAAGATTAAGAAAAAAAGTTGGATTTGCTGTTTAAGGTATGCTTTCCACCAAAGCTTTGTGGTTTGTCGAAGATGAACAACTGCAACCTTTGCTTTTGCCTCTTCAGAGAACTTCTTCAATGCAAAATAATCTTTTAACTCTTCAATCGATGCTTCGAGCTCTTCACCAGTTTTCTCGATGCCATTAAACTCGTTAATCTTTGCCTTCTTGAAGACTTGCTGCAAAGCTGCCCTTTCAGAATCTTCATCTGCATCTTCTTCATCACGTTTCCTTCTTCGTCCTCTCCTTTCATTAGTTTCCGCTTCGCCGTCATTCTGCTCTCTTTCGTGTGGACGACCTCGACGTCCATCACCACCGTTCCCATCATCATCATCACCACCATCACCACCGCCAGGTGCCCCAGCGCCCACACGTTGATTATTGTTTCCTGGTGGAATAGTATGGTTTCCGTCTTCCTGTTCGCCATTAATTTCCACATAGATATCATTCTGAAGCGCATTGGTTCATTAGCTTACAAATTGGAATTGCCTTCTCATGTCAAAGTGCATCCTGTATTTCATGTGAGTTTATTGAAAAAGTATGTTCCTAACGTGCACCATGTTTTACAGGACAACTCTAAGTTGAAAGATGACGGAACATTGACAGTAGAACCAGACTTAGTGCTAGATAGGCGTGTCAAACATTTGAGAAATAGAGACATTGTGGAAGTTTTGGTTAAGTGGCAGAACTATCCAGTAGAGGATGCATCTTGGGTTGATCTTAGTGTTTTGCAAAGCGAATTTCCCTCCTTCCAACTCTGAGGACAGAGTTAATTTTGAAAAGGAGAGATTGTAACAAGACTTGATTTTGAGGTGTTTTAGTAATAAATTTTGTTTTCTAGAAAGTTTTGGTCGTTTTAAAGTTAGTCCACTGTGTAGAAGGATGTGTGGATTGTTTTCGTCCGATAAATTTTTTTGATCCGGAAGGCACTTTCTGGGGCATTTTTGAAGGTGTTAACGTGGGATTTTGAAAAAGTGATGTATGAAGCGATTGAAGCCTGCGTTATAAGGAACAACTTTGGTTCTTTGAGTCTTTAGAGATTTTGATGTTTTGATGCTCGTTGAGGGCCAAAGATTAAGAAAAAAAATTGGATTTGCTGTTTTTGCATCGTTTTTGTAGAAAATGCTGTTTTGTAGGTTGATTTTCAGCAAATCAAAGCAGGCTATGGAAATTTTCCATCACATAGCCGTCGAAGAGCGCAGTGAGGGCAACAAGATTATGTGAGACGGACTTGCGCTGTTTTGGCTCCGTTTGGAAGTTATGCTCAGTTGAAGACAACTGAAAAATTTGTGGACTTAGAAAAAAAAATAAAAAACAAAAATCTAACCTCTACGGATCGCTTCGCGATCACGTTTTTACCTTGTTCTCGCAGGTATATTGGCGCGCAAGTCGAGTCGACCGAACGCCAAAAATAGAAAAGCGGCTATTTTGAGAGGTCGCAGGCTTTTGGAGGAAAAATCAGAATAGAAGGATGGGTGGTGCGTTTTGGGAGGATTCACCGATCTCTCTTCTGCGAGTGCGAGTGCGAGTGAGACGCTGCATGCAAGCGAATTGAAGCTCGGGGGTGGCCGGGAGGTCTAAGTTGAAAGATGACGGACCATTGACTGTAGAACCAGACTTAGTACTAGATAGGCGTTTTAAACATCTGAGAAATAGAGACATTGTGGAAGTTTCATAACCCACAGGTCCCAGGATCGAAACCTGGCTCTGATACCAATGTAATAGGACTAGTCTTTGAAGTTCTTAAAGTCGAAAAGAATGTAGCAGGACACTCATTCGTATAAGCTCTATTTAATAGACTATTCAACAATCTTTCAAATCGTGCTAACGAAAGATATGCCCTGCTACATTCTTTTCGACTTTAAGAACTTCAAAGACTAGTCCTATGGAGGTTCGCGCTCCGTACAACGGAGTGCGCCCATATATTTTGCTCCTCTGTTGTATCAAACACTATCAATACAAAGATTTCTTCCTCTGTTTTGCTGTCTATCTCTATTATTCGGTTCATGTGACAATTGGTATCAGAGCCAGGTTTCGATCCTGGGACCTGTGGGTTATCAGACAAACACTAAGTTTCCCCGAAGGAATTTTACAAATAATCACAGAAGACCACCCAATAATTTTTCAAATCAGAATCAGAATTTCAATCAAAATCAGAGTACAAATCAGAATGCTGTAAACAACCGCAATCAAAATTTGGGTCAGAATGATGCAAATCAGAATCAAAGAAGACGACAACCGCTGCGGTGGCAACATGATCCTGCTTTTCTAGAACGAGCAAGGAGATTTGGGTTATGTTTTCGTTGCGGTGAGCAAGGTCACAAGACGTTCGAATGCCCAAATAAGGAGATCGATCAGGCAGTTCTTGCACGAATGGAAGCGAATATGAATGCGATGGACACCACGATTGAGGAAGCGAGCGAGGAAGGTAAGTGCTTTGAAATTCCTATGAAATGTATGACAAACAAATATATCGAAGGACTGCATAAAGATCTGTATTATCAAGTAAAGGGTGCAGGGGCTACCGATTTTCTGGATGCTATTGCAAAGGCCGAAAATTATGAGAATAAGGTGAAGTATGAGAGCCGCAGCCCTACTCCAAGCAGAATTATACCTACCGGGCATAGAATGCAGCATAGGCCTTTTCAGACAAACAAAATTTATTACTAAAACACCTCAAAATCAAGTCTTGTTACACATTTGAAGAGACAATTTGGGATTTGTTAGCCAAATATGAGAGGTATATTGGGAGTTTTCCTAAATTTTTGGGGTGTGTTGATAGTTTTTCAAAATACAAAAATTTTAATTGGGCGCTTATTAATAGCCCGTTTATTAATAGCCTACAAGGTTAAAAGTGATTCACATGTGGAAACTTTTTGAACGAGTTGAAATTCCCGCAGCTACATGTGGGCAACAACCGTAGGTGCTACTACAATACCTACTAGGAATCTACCTTGACCTCACCGAGTCCAAACGTCTTGGTTGGGGTCCTAAAAAATTTCATCTATGAAAACGTGGATAAGCGACGAGTGGCATACAAAGTTCTCTACTAATGTGGGTGCAAGAGTAGACACATTTACTTTGTACTATAGGTGGTATCAAGTGTGACAACTAATATACCCAGCTATTTGCTTCTTTGGAGTCTCCACTCACATGTTTGCATGGCCAACTAGGACTGGGAGCCTAGGAAAATTCCTTTGATTGACACAAAAATGCAACAAAATGTGGCTTTGGCATGTTACCAACCAAGATATGCACCATACTAATTCAATAGAAATGAATAGAAGATGGGTTTCTGGTGATGATAAGTTTTACTGAGATTGTTTTCTAAAGGCACCAAGTTGCACTAAGCGCTATAAGATACATGAAAACCATAAGGAGCTAGTTTAGTTGGTTGAGCACTTGTCCTCCGTGACCCAGGTCAGGGGTTCAAGTGTGGCCAGGTGACCCTCATAGTGCTCATGAACGTTCATTGTATCATGGGAGCGAGAATGTTCGTGTTGCTACAAAGAAATAAAGCTATATGAAAACCATAAGGAAAAATATATTATAAAATCTATTATATTTTTGTCTAAGAGCTTATCTCACTATTCTAATATGCTAAGATGTTTTTTTTAAAAGCATCCACCAATAAATCAAATTAAGCTCCTCGACATGTGTTTGATTGATGTGCAAGATAATTTTTGCAACATATTAGCAATATAAACTTACATTCAAGTCTTCATTAGGATCACATACTTGTGACGAGGCATGAGCGATCAAACCAAGAGAGCCTTTTCCACACAAACAAGAACTAATTTTGCGAGGTTAATTGACATTAATCAAGATTTTTACATGTTTTCTTTCCTATATGTTATGTGTGACCACTACAACTAGAGTAATATGCCATATTATTTACATAAAACGACTATTTTTTGATAGCTGAACTAGTCAGCAGAAACTCCTCAAATCAATCATATGCTAAGGTGTAGAGTCATGTAAGCATAAGGAATCTTGCTCACTCTAGAACGTGTTTTACAAAGGACTCGAGCGATAACTTCACTTTATCGAGCTAGTATCAAAGACGAGTAACACGTGGAGAAATCTAACAGTGGGTATGTTCGTGTTAAGGCATGCCTTATGTATGAAAGAACCACATATGAGGCAAGCATCATATGGCGTTTGGCTACCTACACAGAAATTATTACTTTCCATATGTAAACATTAGTACTAACTGGCTCATATGAGATGTCTCGATAAGTTTCTCCGTATCAATCAATGATAAGAAAAAGCTTTGCATGTCTCAAGAACAAAGGACATAGGCATGGCCCACTGATGTGGAGCTTTAGGCATGGGTACCCACTTTAGCTCAGCATCATGCGCTTGTTTAGATATTTTGGTACTCTTCTAATAGAATCATGACATGAATTAAGAGTGCGCAATGCGTCTTCACATCACTTGGACTTTGAGCAACAATCCTACCTTGCTCTTCAAGAAGAGAAATGGGTTTAAGAAGTATGAGAGGAGGAAGTGGAAGACAAAAACTTACAACTTCAAAGTGGGTGGTATCCTTGGCCTAATGAAATATGCGTCAAGATTGATTCTCATTATGAGTAGGTTGCAACATGCTTGCAGGATCTCCGACATGCTCCTAACGATGCAAACATCCAATAATTGCATATAAGATGGTTGAAGCAAGAATTATTACAACACTATGGACATTAGTTTCTTTTGCGTTGTGATAATAAAGTGTGCATACCAGCCTTTTTCGCATACTCAAAGAGCCGGCCTAAGCTACGTGGGCATCGAAAGCATGGAGAGCTTGCAAGCCTTCTTCATCATCCCCACATACCACTTGCAAAACGTCACATGCCGGATGGTATCATTTTGATGTGCTTCGTTTCAATTTTGTCGTGACCCATCATTGTACCCGTGTACACAGTTAGTGAGAGAAACAGAGAGGAAATTATTATCATAAGTACTATGTGTATGATTATGAAATGGCAACATAGATAAGGCTTTAGTTTTTGTGACTCGTATTGTTGCAAGAGTCCCATCTAGAAAAATTAAGATTAAGCAACATTCAATTAAATAGGCATTTGTGGTGGTGCATCAAAAGAAGAACACCACTATTACCACATCCAATACTTCTTGAATCAGCAAGCCTACCCTCATCGTTGTTTCTTCTTTAATGGACAATATGTTAGAGAAGTCTAATGATAAAGACGAGAAGAAAAGATGAGATCTATTACTGTAATGCACTTGATTGTGTCATCAAGCAATGTACTAAGCTAGAGGCTAAAGAGGCTCGAAAAAAGAAGGCAAAAATATAACCATTGTAAATGCTTCTTCAAATGCAGTTTGACAATTTTTGTGCAAGATGCTAAATGGGCTTTGAGTGCATGTTGCTTCTTTAGAAGGGCAATAGGTTAGAAAAGTCCAGTCATAAAGACAGATGCCATTATTGTAATGCAATTAATCATGTCATCATGCAATGTCCTAAGCTCAAGACTAAAGAGTCCTAAAAAATAAGTCAGACACAACCATTGCACATGCTTCTTCAAAAGGAGATTTGACAAATTTTGTGTAAGATCCTAAATGGGCTTTGAGTGGGCAATCTATACGACCCATCCATTGCACATATTGCATAATGTATGGATCATGTTACATGTATCATAGTTTGATAGTAGTGCAACTAAGCACATTACATCTCATTGTGATTTTTTCATTTTCTTGATACTGCCTCTAAACAAGAAACTAACATATGTACTAGCAATGTCTCTTATCCAATTAAGGGATTTAGAAAGATTGCACTTGTTGCAACATGTGACAATCCGTGTCACATGAAAACACAATTCATTTTCTCGGAACGAAATGCTCAAGACATTTTCGAAACAACTTGAAATAGAGAAACGAAACATGTTTCTTAGATTCCAAAGAAAATTTGCATATGATGTGTAACATATATTTAAACAACTTGCGACCTCTATACAGAATGTATCCACCTACTAGATTCCTAGATATTATCTCTCCTAAACCTTCTAAAAACATGTGTTTTGTATTGTGTTTCATCTTAGAATTTTCAACACAAAACGAAACCAAATGCCTCCAAACGTTTCTTGTTACACTGAGAGTTCCTTCATGTATGTGTCATATGCAACATGTGTAGTCTCCACTTTGCAAGCTACTTCTATGCAAAACATCGTCATGCACAATTTGGTTATCTAGATTTTGTCACTTTGTATTACTGCATCTTTAAAAAATGAATATGATTTCTTCGTTTCCATCTTGAGACACCATTGAAACATGTATGTGAAGGCTGTTTTTTGGAAACAATGTAGCCTTCTAAGTTTCCTAAGGATGAATCTGTATTGCGGGCTACTCAAAATTGCAGCTTGTCAATAGTCACATTTGTGGCTTGAGGCATACTCCATCTTTTGAGAATCATTTGTATTTTGTTAATTGCATTGATGATCACTCCAAGCGTGCATGTTAATATTTGGTTAAGAAAACAACCAACAAGTGAAAGGATAAACGTGAAAAAGGTTCCGCGTGGAAATACATTAGTGCTCTTTAAACTGAGATTTTCCAATGTTTTCGAGCGCAAAAAATCTTTTTTGAGATGGAAGTAGGGTCTAAACGAAGGTCCTATATGTAAGAGTGCACTAAGCATGGAAATATAGTCCAAAGACTACTCCTAGTCTAAGAGATGCACGTGTGGAAAGGGGCCCTTATTATAAAAAGGTCACTTTAAGATAAGGGATTGGTTGGGTGGAGCTTATATGCGCTTTTTCTAACCATGTTTTGAGAACAAAGGATGTGTACTATCATGCTCTCTCCCACTCATCACATAAGGACCTTACAATCCAAGACAACTTTACAAGGATCCAAATCAAGAAAATTAACAAGAACCATACCCCGCCCTCACGTACATGTGCTCACAAATTGTGGCGCAGTACACTATGGCTTGCATGTTGAAAAGAGCACAAATTAATGATGACCATGGTATCTGCTATGAGAAGTATACGTTTACTCTGGATTGCAGCTCCAGTGATTCAGAGTAGAGTGTTTATATCTCATCCATCTTTCCCATTCTAATCAACTTTGTCTTTACTCTATATACAAAAAACATGTTATACCTTATGTCCTTTTTTCATAAAGGGTGCATCATGCTACATATCATTTGTGTTAAGCATATCATGTGCATGAGGCTACCTTGATGCCTTCTTGGATCATTCCACAAATACTTCTCTTGTGGATAACTTCTCAGAGAAAATGATAAGCCCCATCTCCCTCTATTCTCGAGCTTCCAAAGGGGTAAGGGGAGAAAGTGAGTGACAATATACAAGTAAGAATGCAAATCACAAAGAGATGAGAGACATCCAACATGTCAAGCTACTAAATCTAGGTGACTAAATGAAAATTTTTGTAGGATCGCACATAAGGAGACTAGGTTTCCCTCATGTGTATGCACCCATCATGGACGTGGACAATGTGATTAGTGTCAGGGTTGAGCCTAGCTTATTTGCATTCCATAAAAAAATATCCCATTTCATAGGTGCCTGGACAACAAAACCCATTTGATAAACATGCACTCCCATGTGTTAAATTTGACAAAGAATTTTTACTATTTGGTATACTTTCAATTGACAATTCAGGATGTCAGTGGTACAATCCTCATTTTCTCTTCTCATCGTGAAAGGTCCTCTTATATCCATCCTAACCCTTCAATTTGTATGAGATTACTATTAAAGTTTAGTGTATGATTAGTCGTAATTCACTCTAATCCATATGCTTAATTAAATCCACTATTTGGCTAATTATCTTCACTATGGTAAGGCCCATCCCTAATCATTTGACACTTTCTTAAACATTGGACATGTTCTAATTGGCTTAAGACTTGAGTCACTACCATTGCTTATGCTAACTACACACGAATAAGTAGCGCAGATGGAAGCTAGCTACGATATGTATTATGTGATTTCCTTTGTGGTTTCGGCAATCACACACACACACACAAACATGTGACATGCATATGTGGTTCCATACTCAAATATGGCAAGCTGTCTATGAGTAAGAAAACTTAAACCTTAGATGGGCATTTCATATGTGTAGAAGTAGTAAATATGCCAATGCATTTGGGCTAGCTCGCCCCAATCGTATGATACATATGTGGAAGTGCCACTTGTCTATGCACAAAATGTATATCACACCTATCACTCATGGATTGGCTCACCATGTCACGGATGGATTCTTCTAGACACATTTCTTGCCATGCCGTGTGGCACATATGAAAACTATAAGTGCTTGTATGTTGATGCTCGAATATCGCAAGCCCTATTCATAATATGGCTACGCATGTATGTGTCACTAGCCATAAATACCACGCGATCACAGATTGCAGGCCATATGTGCAAGAGGCCATATGCACACACTTGGAAAGTCAATGTTTTGGCTTGCCATTAGTGCATGTAACTTCTTGAAAGGGGCACAATACATCTTCCTGTGCCTAAAGTCAATGGTTAAAAAAAGGCTTGGCATGTCTAAAGCATCAAATTAAAAGAGCTAGGGTAAGGGTCAAAAGAGCATTATGCATGGGCCGCCGCTCGAGCTGCTCAGCATTAATTATATTACGCTTGTCTACATAATTTTGACGCCATGAAATGAATTACCACTGTCTCCAGACACATAAATTAACTTCACCTGCGTTTCGGGCCGCATTGGTCCTAGCTTGCAGTTCAGGAAGAGAAACAGGTTCAAGGAAGTATGAGAGGAGGAGGAGGACTTACAGCTTCAAAGTCGGTGGTATCCTTAGCCTCATGAAATATGGGTCGAGATCGGTCCTCATTATGAGTAGCGTCGCAGTATGCTTGCAGGATCTCAGACATGCTCCTAACCATGCAGACAGCCAATAATTGCACATAAAGTGGGTATTATTACAACACAAATGGGCAGCAGTTACTTTAATTTGGTGTTGTGATAATCAAGTCTGCATACCGGCCTCCCGCATACTCAAAGAGCCTGCCTGAGCTGGAGAAGACAATGAGGGATACGTGGGCATCGCAGAGGATGGAGAGCTCGCGAGCCTTCTTCACCAACCCCACATGCCGCTTGCAGAAGGTCACCTGCCTGCTGGTACTGTTCTCGATGCGCTTCATCTCGATCTTGCCGCGGCCCATCGCACAAAGAGAGAGAGAGAGAGAGAGAAAGAGAGAGAGAGAGAGAGAGAGTATTGCAGTGAGAGAGCGAGAGAGAAAGCTAGAGCCCGAGAATTATCGGAAGTACTGTGTGTATGATTTTGGAATGGCAACATAGGCTAGATAAGGCTTTACTTTCTGTGAGCGGAGTCTTTACAGAGCTCAGAGCTCAGAAGAGAAAGCAGGCAGATGTATTTCGCTCAATCCGTCCGGACAAGAAGCGTCTAGTGGGCGGCCCGGTTTCATTTGCCCCCCTGGACAATGTGATTTTGGGATTGCGCAAAAACATAAATCCCGATAGGTAGTGGAAGTGGGTTTCCTTCTAGACCTTCGAGCCTTGAAAGTTGAAGCCTTTGTAGACCCCTGTCACACAAGTGAAAATTTCGCTTGTGAGCCCTGCTTGAAAAAAACTTTTTGGCATGCCCAAAGGGCTAAGGCCTTAGTGATGTGTTCCCTTTTTCTTAGTGTTTTCTTAGTGAAAGAGGAGAGGTTGTTTTTAAAAAATGTAGATTTATTTGATTGGTTGGTTGCTAGACACTCATTAGATTTGATTGGTAAATAAGCAAGTGGACACTCATTGTTTTAGAAGCTTGTCATGAAAATGATGAAACATTGTGGTTTGGAGCTAAAAATAGCAAAAGAGTTTTAGAATTTTTGTAGGCTAAAATAAATTTTAGTTGTTAGATCAAGATAAGGAAGATCTCTTGATGAGGTCGCTTCATCAAATAAGTATTACAAAAATAATAAAAAGACAAGCCTCTGGCACACCAACCCAATAAAGGTCATGGAGGCCAGATGTCCCAGGCCCAAGGGGGCTCTGAGAGAGAGAGAGAGAGAGAGAGAGAGAGAGAGAGAGAGAGAGAGAGAGAGAGAGAGAGAACTACACGGAATCACGATTGAGCCCCAGTGGTGCTATGCTTGATGTGTTAAGCGCTCCTTAGATCTCCGAGCTCCTGTCAATAAGTCTGCACATGCGTGTTCAGCTAGGCACTTGCATAGCTTCGCCTACTCCCCATGGCTGTGAACGCAGGAGGCACTGATGGGAAAAGCTAGGCACTTGCATAGCTCCGCCTGCTCCCCATGGCTGTGAACGTCATTCGGCCATAGCCCGGGCGCTTGACAAACTCATGCACCGGTTGGACACATGTGGCAACACAGCTAGGCTTAGCTTTGAAGAGTGCTACGCCCTAAAACGCAATTCTTGCAAGCTATGGGCTTCCTTGAAGCAGCAGCAACTTTATCAATGATGTCCCACCATACATGGGTCAGTGCTAAGATGGCTAGCCCTTCCCTCCCACCTAGCTTATGACATGCAGGGACCAACAATCCGTGCAACAACTTCAGAAGGCACAATTTCACCAGTCACCTCACCAATGGGCTCAGTCGTGCTTCGGAAGCCCCAGTTTACTTTGCGTTTGCCCGAAAAATGGGCAACCAAGCAAACAACCTGTTCTTGTGTATTTCTTGGAAGGAATGTTTGGTTCTTTCATGGTAGGAAAGAATTGTTTCAATGTCGGGGGCATAAGGAGGTGGGGCAGGCACTGAGGCAGGCTCCTGAAGCTCCGGTTGTGCAAAGAGGGAGGAGGAGGAGGCGAGTGCTTGTGGCAAGCGAGGCCTGCTGAGGATAGTTGGCACCTTCAGGAAATGGGCTTTGTTGAGTTTGCCGCCATAGCTCAAAGCTTGAAGCGCAGCATTCTCTTGTAGGAGTTGTAATCCCCTAAACCCTGAGTTGAACTTCCCCTTGTTGTAGTCATGCGGCATCTCCTAAATTTACTCTCAAATTTCTAGTATGCTTTAGTATGTTTTTACTATTAGAGGTTATTTTGCAGGCCACGTGATTTCATTACTTTTTTTCCTCTTGTTTCTAATAACTTGGCAAACCTACTTATGAGAAATTTCAATTTTAAGTCGACAAAATTTGAAGGTTTTTTCACCGGTTTGCACTAAATTTCTCTAAATTTTGTAGGTTTTCACACCTTCAAATTTAAAATTGAGAGGTAATCTCAAAATTTGTAAGTGGGATTACACAAGATTTGTAAGTGGGATTACACTAAATCTATGTTTTCACCAATTTACACTAAATTTTGTCGGTTTTCTCACCTTCAAATTTAAAATTGAGAGGTAAATCTCAAAATTTGTAAGTGGGATTACACTAAACCTAGGTTTTTTTCGAGCATTGCTTGTGGCCTCTTCGGTTGCCACAATGCCATGGGTACAGTGCACACATTATTGTTAAGATTATATACGTGACCAATAAAAACGATATTATAACGTGGTGGTCTTTGATCTCCGTGCACCTCTAGACCGAGGTGTGTAGGGATCGGGCATGGCTAGAAAATCTGAGGTAGTCTACACTAGCTAGGGCATGGCTAGAGTTGAACAAGAGGCAAAGGGTTTTTTCCTGCTACATGGATTGTCATGTAGACGTGGGTGTGCAGATTTGTTACACCCACAAATATAGGCATTGACGTAAAGACGATATTGTAGCCTGATGCTCCTGATCTCTGTGCACCTCTAGACACAGGTGTGTAGGGATCAGGTATGGCTAGAGAATGTGAGGTTGTTTACAATGTGATTTATGGTTGCTTGATTGCTACGGGAGGGAGGGGTGGAGAGAGAGAGAGAGAGAGAGAGAGAGAGAGAGAGAGAGACGAGAAAGAGTAAATTTATGTTTAATTTATATAGGGTTCAGGGTAGTCGTTATGAGTAGTGACGATGATGTGGGACCGTTTGACGAAGATGCCTATCTCACAACAAGGATCTTATGTCCTTGTAATCAATGCAAACATATTGTGTGACATACAAGGCATGTTTCTTTGTAGCACGTTCATGAGTTTGGCAAGTTTGACCCATCTACTATAGATTGAGTTCACTACAACACTAAATGAAGATATCGACGCGCCTATATCGACGGCCATACCTTTCCACGCGTATATCGACGACATTAGTGGGCGTCGCTATACGCATCGCAATGTACATCGATATACGCATGGAAAGGCTTTATTTGCCACGCGTATAGCGACGCATATATCGACGCCAAAAAATTGGGAGAAAAAAGCGAAACCCGCGCGCAAGGGCCATTTTCGCCTGCTCGGGTCTTGGCCGAAACCTACTGCGCAGGTATTATGTCCATCTCCACCCTCCCCAACCCCTCTCTCTTGCTCTCTCTCTCTCTCTCTCTCTCTCTCTTTCCTACACACACACAACCCCTCTCTCTTGCTCTCTCTCTCTCTACCTCTACATCGTGTGTGTGGGGACACAACCCCTCTCTCTTGCTCTCTCTCTCTCTCTCTCTACCTCTACATCGTGTGTGTGTGTGTGTGTGTAGGAAAGAGAGAGAGAGAGAGAGAGAGAGAGAGAGAGAGAAATGTGTGTGTGTGTGTGTAGGAAAGAGAGAGAGAGAGAAATGTGACTGTGTGTGTGTGTGTAGAGAGAGAGAGAGAGAGAGAGAGAGAGAGAGAGAGAGAGAATTAATGTATGCCTAGGAAATTAAAACTAAAGAAAAAAAAATTAAAGAGAGAAATGAAATGAAATGTTATATTAACGTCTTCAAAAGGCCAAAGTGACCTATGAGACATGAGACAAGAAAGTTACAATGTGATGGATCTGATACAAAGTCAGAGTAAGAAGATGACAAAATAAAATATTATGGAATCCTAAACTACTGGGTTTGGACTAAACGACTAAACGAGCTAGTTGGGATAGGTAGATCTCCTCCATGGTCAGTACTCTGACCGGACGTTGTGCATGTCGAGCCAAAGTGACCTAGCTAGATCCTTTGATGCAGCCTCTGTCGATGTTGTGTAGTCCTCCGCAATCGTGGGCGTCTAGATCTCCCTAGATCAGTCGCTCGTTCAATCATTAGAGAGATAGGGAAGTAGAGAGCGAGAGAGAGAGAGAGAGAGAGAGAGAGAGAGAGAGAGAGAGAGATAGGAAATAGAGATCTAGAGATCTAGAGATAGAGAAAGATATATATATATATATATATATATATATATATATATATATATAGACAAAGAGAGAGAAAGATAGGGAAGTGGAGCTCCAGGAGTTATGGCAGAGAAATAGGAAAATAGAGAAAGAGAGATAGCGAGAGCGAGATCGAGAGAGAAAGAGAGATAGCGAGAGCGAGATCGAGAGAGAAAGAAAGAGAGATAGGGTACGTAGACAGAGAAGAAACTATGGAACTAAAAGAGGCAAAGGGATTTTTCCTACTACATGCATTGCCATGTACACCTGGGAGTGCACGTATGTGTCTACCCATATAGGATTTGACCAATAAAGACGAGATTTTGACCCAGTGGTTCTGATCTCCGTACACCTCTGGACCGAGGTGTACGGAGATTGGGCAAGACTAAAGAATGCGAGGTAGTTTACATTGTGAGGAGTATATATATATATATATATATATATATATATATATATTAAAACAACATTCATAATCATTGTAGATGGCAACGTCATCAACTAACATGGAAGAAAAGATTGCATGCTCGTGCACGCTCTGCAAGTATCAAATCCTACGCAAGCGTAGGATATGTAATGAGCATGTGCACAAGTACGGAGAGTTTGCTAGAGAAACCGTACAGAATCTGCGATACGACTCCTACGGAACGGGCATTGATTTTCGCGACATAGCACCTACATCTGAGAGAGAGAGAAAAAAGATTATGCGTGAAGGTCCGACCAATATAGAGCCACGGATGGAAGCAGAAAAAGGCTTACAGACAGAAGACGACGGCATGGAGGAGATGCTGCATGCCTTCTTCCAGACAAGCGAGGAGAACGCGAACGAAGCAACACCAGAAGCCGTGCGCCTATCTCCTAAAGACATGTTGAGAAAGTTGGCACGTCAACCAATCTATGAAGGCGCCAAAATATCTGTGCTTCGTACTTGTCTGGCATTTTTGAATCTTCAGTCAGTGTATGGGTGGTCAGATGCAAGCGTCACTGCTTTGTTTAGGTACGTAATTTACAAAAGAGATTTTTTGATTGCAACGGTGATGTGCTCGGAGAGCTTTAATTTTAATTTAATGTGGCTTAAACAGGTTATTGTGGGAGCAACTTCTCCCGGCTGGCAATGAAATGCCCCCCTACAGGCCAGACACAAAGCAACTTCTGACCTCAGTTGGCTTGGACTACAACAAGATTCATGCATGTCCAAATGATTGCATTCTTTTTCGCAATGAATTCGCAGATTGTCTGTCGTGTCCTAAGTGCGGAGCAATGCGCTACAAACAAGATGCAGTTGGCGAGACAGTGCCAACTAAAGTGTTGCGGCATTTCCCTATTATTCCTAGGATAAAAAACATGTTTCGTTGTGGTTCCATTGCAAAGTTGATGCGGTGGCATTCTACGAATAGATCCACTGACGCAACATTTAGGGTGCCCGCTGATTCGAAGGCTTGGAGGCACATTGAAGATACCTGGCCACATTTTAAGAGTGAACCACGCAATTTGCGTTTGGGCATGGCAATGGATGGAGTCAATCCATTTGTCTTGAGAAGCTCGTCATGGAGCACTTGGCCTGTGTGTCTTATCAATTACAACCTCCAGCCGTGGCTTGCTATCAAGAAGGGTCATTTGATTTTAAGCTTGATTGTACATGGTAAGTTCAAAGCAAAAAACATGGATGTTTATCTAGCTCCACTAGTTGACGAGCTCCAAGAGTTATGGCATGGGATTGACATAGCAGATGTTGTTGAACCAGTAGGACAACAGCATGCAAGGATCCATGGACTATGCATGATTGGCCAGGATACGGAGAAGCTTCTGGTAATGGTTATTGATTTACAAAAGTCTCTCTATTTGCAAGCCCTTTGCCTTGGCCTGATTCATGCTTTGATATATGCAGGACTAACAACTTCGGGATACAATGCATGTCCAATTTGTGGGCAGTCTTTGGATGTGCGCTATTCTACCTCTCTTCAAAAGACAATTTATCAAGGCCACCACCGTTATCTTCCAGATGGCCATCACTTGCGCGAAGGCCAGCTTGGTCGCGTCGAATGTCATCCTATGCATGTACAAGAGTGGCGTCGCCGATGGGAGCAACATGAGGAGCAACCTGTTCCAGGAATGAAACATTTGTCAATTCTCCATACGTTGCCGTACTGGGGTGATCTACTAATTAACCATTTGCTGGATCCAATGCATATATTCAAGAATGTGGGAGAGCTCCTCTGGAAGACAATCATGGGAATGAAAGATAATCGAGCTTCACGAGATGATTTGCAGTCGGTTGGAAAGATGCCAGAGTTGTGGCCTTTCACCAATGCAGCTGGTCAAACAAAACCTCCAAGAGCGCCATGGGTATTGCTAAAAAACGAAGAGTGACAAGTGAAAAGGGTGATTTCAGAGTTCAGGACACCAACAGGATATATGCGATGTCTCAAGACAGTATTCACCCGTGACGATCAACTGTCAGGGTTGAAATCGCACGACTGGCATAAGTTCTTGCAATTCATTCTTCCAATTGCGATCAAGGGGTGTTTAACGGAGGAAGTGCAGACCTGCATATACAAGATTTCAGAGCTAGTGCGGTGGATCTCTTCCAAGGAGATATGGGAGGAATCTATTGCAGTCGCAAGGGTTAACTCCATTGAGGCAGTTTGCATGATTGAGAAGTATCTACCCACGAGCTGCCTAACTATCCAAATGCACTTGCTCGTCCATGTAGTAGATGAGGTTGCAGTGGCAGGTACAGTCCACAGCCGTTGGATGTTCTTTCTAGAGAGGTTCATGAAAACACTTAAGGGTTTTGTTCGCCAAAAAGCGCGTCCAAAGGGGAGCATGGTAGAAGGATGGCTGGTGCAAGAGCCTCTTGTATTGACGACCGAATTTCTATCCGTTTCTGACCTAGAAATGCCTCGACTGTGGAGCGATGAGGAGGATGCAAGACTAGTGGGAGAGGAGCCGCAAGGGCAAGTGGTGCCAAAGAAAATGAACCTGGCCATGCGAGAAAAGATCATGAAGTTCTGTATACTAAATTCAGCGCCGATGCAAAAATGGCTTAAAAGGTACGAAGAAGAGAAAGAGAGACGCAATCTAGAGCGACAGGATTTCAGGCGAAGTCGAACAACTAGAGGCTTACCCTTGCCAGACTATCTCGCTCCTCTACCTGAATTCCCTACAATGGCATGGTTGGACAAGACAGTGAGAGCAGCTCGACAGATCGGAGAACCCATATCTCTAGAAGAGGAAGAGCTGGCTATTGGATGTGACTGGAAGTATCATACATACATGGCACTGTGGTCGCATGGAAAGCATTTCAGAACACAAAAAATTGACAGTAGAAGAAACACGTTTGACAGTGGGGTAATGGTTAGTTTCATGCAAAAGAGCAGGGCCAGTGCTAGAGACACGAATGAGAGCACTAGCAACCTGGATTACTGTGATCTGGTGTCAGATATCCTGAAAGTAAGCTTCAGGCGGTTTGAGATGTTTTTGTTGGATGTGAAGTGGTTCAAGGTGATTACTTCTGGTCGCAATGCAACGGTATGCAGAGATGGAAACAAACTTGTGCAAATAGATTCTACAAAGACTTGGACAAATGCGAGCGACACATTTGCTCTCCCCGAACATTGCGAGCAAGTGGTCTTTGTACCGGACCCTCGAGAGCGACAATGGTGGTTTGTGGTTTAGGTTGCTCCAAGAAATAAACAAGTATTTGAAGGGCAAGATCTCCTGGAGGAAAGTCAGTCAGACGACGTCCATACTACTGTGACATTAGATGAGATGGACAAAGGTATGGCAGAGGAAGCTGATAGATATACGAGGGATGACGTAGACGAGCCAGAATTGACACTTGTAGATGAAGATGCAATGGATGAAGACAATCTGCCAGAACGAGTTGGGGCAGAGTTATGTTTGCAATTAGAGATAGACGATGATACGGTGCAAGATCTTATCGATGATGCCTCACTCATCGAGGCCTAGGCCTGTAAGTGTTTATGTGAAGACTTTGATTTAAAATTAAGCTTAAAGTTAATTTAAACAACTGTGTTCTGACGCTTTATTTTACTTTCTTTGTGCAAGACTTTAGTATGGCAGACGAGATTCCAGATCCCGCTTCCATGAGTGCAGACGCATTCATGGGCTTCGTTACACGGATGACGCATGCTCAGATGGCAGAGGCTTCTCAGTACTGGGTAGCCAGAGACACGGGTACTACGCCTCCGGGCTTCACACCCGAGGGTCCGACGCCTAGGGGGGGGACGCCTACGGGGTTCAGGACGCCTATGGGTACGACGCCTTCTTTATCCCATCACGACCGCTTCGACGCCTAGGGGTGGGGCAGAGGCGAGTACGTCCTCATCTCCGCAGCACAGGTGCACTCGCCGATCTCGGCGATCGTCAGGTGGAGGTGGTGGTTGCTGTGGAGGAGGGTCCACAGATGCTTCAACCCCTCCTCGCTCACGACCCCCATCTTACCCAGGCACACCTCTCGACACACCTCTTGGCACACCTCGGACACCTTGGGGGACACACGATCCTAGTGCCTCCAAGCTCTATACTGTACGGGGAGATGGTTCTGTTGACATGGATACAGTCGTGACTGAGATGCGTCAGGGGATTCGCCAACTCGTGGAGCTACAGTTTCCGACCAGCATTCTGACGTCTTAGGATCAGCAAGAAAAGGAAAAAGTCACTTACATAGTGGAGACCATCCTGAGAGAGTACCAGCCTGCTATGGGTTCTTTCGTTGTTTCGGCACGGTGGATCAAGGGTGTTGCACGGGACACCATCAAACATCGACGAAATGTAGCTCGGAAGGCTTTCAGGACCGGATCTCCGAAGCCTTCGGGCATCCCACATGAGACGTGGCTACAGATCAGAGAGGATGAGCGGACAGCGGCCACGCGGTTCAGACAGCAGCGTGAGGCTGCGCAGGTACGACAGATGACTAGGGGGACATTTCATCTTGGCAGCGGAGGCTTTGACACCTTTGGCTATGAGTTTGTGAGTTTCTAGTCCAATCTTAACTATGGCATTTTTTAAAACGCGATGAATCATGTATTCTTATTACTTTGATTTTTGTATAAACGCAGAATCTTGCGATGCATCGAGATCCATCACGCGAGGAGGAGTCAGATGGATATCGCAGAGGTATCTATGAAGTATTGAATGATCTTGAAACTTCAGGAGAGCATGTAGACTGGGAGGCCTTACAGTCTCGCTGATCGCTTGAGGTGAGACGTTAATATGTGTGAGTTGATTTAATTAAGTCAGTATATGTGAAGTAATATCAATACTAATTTTGTGAGTTGTCCTATGTGCAGGTTGCGACGCCAAGTCATTAGTGGACCAGATTTCATCTATATGCTTTGTGAGACACAGACACGCTTCTGTGTCTCTTTTTTGTACAAACAGTTAGTGTTCAGACAGTTAGTGTTCAGACAGTTATTGTTTCCCTTATGGTTATGATTATTGTCATTGTCATTGTATAGACATTTATTGTTTCTCTTTCTGGTTATGCTTATGGTTATTGTTAATTTTGTTTATGATTATGGTTATCTGCATTATGGTTTTGATTAAAGTGGTTATAGCCGGTTATGGTTTTAAGTTATGGTTATGGTTCGTTATGGTTATGCTTTTAAGTTATGGTTATGCTTTTAAGTTATGGCTATGCTTTTCAGTTGGTACGATTGTATTTCATTGGCCTTAAATCTCATGTGAGATCCTGCATGGATAGCATGTAGGAGGCGTATACATGATATGGTTTTTTTTGAAAAGTTTATGTAAAACCAAAGGGAACTCTGCCGAAATTTCTGCGCGCGGGAGCATGGTTGATATTTTGGTGCTGCTTGCTTTCTTGGGCAGAGGGAAGGAAGTCTGGCTGTGGCTGTGTCCATCTTTTAAGTGGGCACAGGCCAGGCTACCTGCCCTCTACCCAAGAAATGTTTTTTCTGCTATGGTTGTCGCTAATAGCGACTGGTTTCACAGCGACGCGGATAGAGACGGGCCGCGTCGATAACACGTTTTTTTGTTGTAGTGGTTGTTGCCAATTACAACTTGTCGAACTCTGATGCTGGCTAACAAGGAGCAATCTTGCAACCTAATAGATGTGTTCGCATGTGCTTTACTCAAGCAACATATGTGAGGGTGCAAAATGCAACCACTTCAAGCTTGGAGGGTGACCATGTAGAGCACGTTTCCAACCAGGCTATGCACTACAAGAGGTCACTTAAATTTCGGCGCCACATTCCTGGCATCACTGGCGGGCGTTGGTATATGTGTGTGTTTACATAAAGGGAAAAAATTTTGTTTTCAAATTTCGGACACATGTTTCGGCACCTGTTCCGACGTCACGCATGCACTTTTCGACACTTGCTCTGAAGGCTATTCCGAAACCTAAGCTGACTTCTGTATCGAAGGCATCTGCAAAAAACGAAACCCCGGGCTTTCTCTGCTCATTTCTCTTCTTCTTGCGCGTTTTCTCAAGGTCTCTTCTTCCTCATCTCTCACAAATCTGGTGCGATCGAAACAAGCTGCCGAAAGTGCTAATCTTGCTTGTGGGTTAGCCCATAACACTAAGGTGAGATTGTTTTCATGTTTACTTGTAAATTTAGGGTTTATGGTTTAAGTTTGTGTTTGTGTGTGCGTTTTTTTAGGTTCCAGGACTTTTACAACAACTTTCATTGCTCAAATAGGACGAATGTGAGTGCTCGAACCTTTAAATGCATATTAAATTTATTTTAATTAACTTGTATATTAATAAAAGAAAATTTCATGCTTTAAACATTAAATGCTTTAAACTTTCAATGTTTTAAAAGAAATTATGGTTTGTGATTTTAAATTATGAAAAAACTTTGTTTTGGTTTATGAAAAAATCTTGTTTTGAAGAAATTTCATTTTGAATTATGCCGTTTTTTAAATTATGCAATTGATGGCGTTTATGTTTTAGGTTAAGTTTAGGTTATAAGTTAAGTTAGATTAGGTTAGGCTAGGTTATCTTATACGTTAGGCTACGTTAGGTTAGGTTATACATTAGGCTAAGTTAGGTTAGGTTAGGTTATCTTATACGTTAGGTTAAATTAAGTTAAACTACGTTAGGTTAGGTTAGGTTAAGCTACATTAAATTAAGTTAGGTTAAGTTAAGTTATCTTATACGTTAGGTTAGGTTAAGTTAATCTACGTTAGGTTAAGCTACATTAGGTTAGGTTAGGTTAGGTTAAGCTACGTTTGACAATACGGCAAGCCATAAAGCTTACTCACAATGCATATGGATTATGGACAAGCTCTATGGCTTTCCGTATTGTCAACGGCTGGCCATTGTGTTTTTTATATGTCTGCGAGCAGTTTTCAAGTCCTAAAATAGCTAAGCCGCTCTGAAAATAACACCATGGCGAGCCGTTTGGCAATATGGCAAGCCATAGAGCTTGCTCACAATGCATATGTGTTGTGGGCAAGCTCTATGGCTTGAGGTATTGCTAAACGGCTCGCCATTGTGTTTTCTATATGTCTGCAAGCGGTTTTCAAATCCTAAAATAGTTAAGCAGCTCTAAAAACTATTGAGATGTAGAGAGGAAGAGAGAGACGAGACAAGAGACACACCATATATGCTCCCAAAGATTGATTCATATTGAGGACAAGATACAAACATATAGGTGAGACCAAGTTGAGTAGAGTGAGCCATATATAGCTCCAACACCCCCACTCAAACAAAGGTCTCTATCTTTGGATGAGAAAACCCTTGGGGAGTTCAAGGGAAAAACCCAAGCCCCTATACAATGTGAAAATATGAACCAGCGCGATGATGATGTGAAAGTGAATTGTGCATCTATGTACAAATATTCAAGTGACTTAGAGATCACAATGTGCAAATGTGGAATGTGCATAGTGTATGGTACTTAAAAGATTACAATGTCATATGTACAAAGCTATTACAATAGCAAAGAAACTAATCTAGAAAGAGTGAGGCCGAAGCAACTCCAAGCTCCGAGCGCAAGAGGATGAAACGTGACTCGTTGAGGCCTTTGGTCAAAATGTCTGCAATCATCTGGTCACTTGGACAGTGTTCAACCATAATGGTTCCTTTGCTTACTTCATACTTGACATAATGATAATGGACAGCAATGTGCTTTGACTTATTATGTTGAACATAGTCTTTTGCAAGACTAATAGCACTTTCGTTGTCACACCGCAAGGGTGTGCTAGAAAGAGGAGAGTGACCAATATCAAGCAGCATTTGTCGAAGCCAAATCAACTCATGAGCTGCAAGTGATGCTGCAACATATTCTGACTCAGTCGTAGAAACTTCAACACAACGTTGTTTCTTGCTAGTCCAAGAAACAAGACAACCATTTATAAAGAAGCAATTTCCAATAGTAGATCGCATAGATAAATGTGAGCTTGCCGAGTCTGCATCTGTGTAACCCAAAAGAGAAAGAGATTGCATAGAATCGGATGTGAGTTTTCGTCGATAGACTAAACCAAAATATGTAGTGCCTTTCAAGTATGTCAATACACGCTTTGCAGCAGACCAATGCTTAAGAGAAGGACATACAAGATGTTGTCCAAGATAATTAGCAGCAAACAGAATATCAGGACGAGTGTTCATGCCAACAAACTGAAGACATCCAATCAAGTTAGCATAAGGTTGATTTGTGACAAGTTGACTGCCATTGTCAGAAGTGTTCTTCGTAGAGCTCGCAAGACAAGGTGTGTTGGCTGAATGTGCAGATTCCATATAACCAAATTTTTGAATAGTATCTGCAATAAACTTTGACTGTCGAAGGAATAAAATACCTTTTGTACGGTTCCGTTGGATTTGAATGCCAAGACACGAGTGAATCTCTCCAAGATCCACCATATCAAATGCAGAAGACAATAACTTTTTCACTTGCTGAAGAAATCCCAAATCATTGGAAACAAGGATGGTATCATCCGTGCATAAAGAGCAAGAATCACAAAACTGCTACCTTGGAATTTTATGTATAAGTTGGGGTCTGACGAGCAAGAGATGACTCCTTTAGAGGTGAAAAAAAGATCAAATTTTGTATAACAGGCTCGCGAAGCTTGTTTGAGACCATATAGTGCCTTATGGAGTTGAGCAACAAGGTTTTCTTTACCTGGAATAACAAACCCTTCTGGTTGTTCCATATAAATTTCCTCTTCCAAGTCACCATTAAGAAAAGCAATTCGCACATCCATTTGATGAGCTTCTAAATCAAATTGAACAGCAAATGCCAATAAAAATCAAACACTTGTAATGCGAACAACTGGTGAAAAAGTCTCTTGATAATCAACACCAGCTACTTGGGAGTAACCTTTTGCAACTAAACGTGCCTTGAACTTGTCAAAAGATCCATCTGCTTTTACTTTTGTCTTATACACCCACTTACATTTAATAGTTGTACGACCAGGAGGTAATTCAGTTAGTATCCATGTACCTTTAGAGATAAGAGAATCGTACTCTGCTTCCATAGCCTCTTGCCATTGATCCTTTTGTGGTGAAGACATAGATTCATCATAAGTAATGGGATCTTCGGAAGTAGAAAAAGAATTATCAGCAATATCGTCATCAAAAACATGACATGAGCCATGCTCAAAATCAATAGGCAGATCAACAAAAATATCAATATCATCATTGGCAACATTCAGAATAGATGGTTGTGAAGAGGAAAGTTGCTCTATAGGAAGAGTTTCATCTTCTAAAAGAAATGGAAAAGCCTGAAGCAATGATTTAGTATCATCAGAATCATCCATGGACCATGAGCCTCCATAAGCTGTTCGTTAAAAGTAGCATCACGATTCACAATTACTTTCTTGGAGGAAGGGTCATAGAATTTGTAGCCTTTGGAAGTGTCAGAATATCCAATAAAAATAACTTTAAGACCAGGAGCATTAAGCTGTTCGTGTTTCTTTGGGAACATGAATATAAGCAATACATCCAAAGGTTCGAAAATGCGATACAAAAGGAATGTCACCTGTCCATGCTGTGATGGGTATCTTACCAGAGGGTGCAGTAGTAGGAAGATGATTCTGAATAAATACTGCTGTCAAAGTAGCTTCAACCCAAAAAACACGAGATAAGCCAGAATGAATCAGCATATATCTTACAACATTGAGAATAGTGCGATTCTTTCGTTCAGCAACACCGTTCTGTTGAGGCGAATATGGAATAGTGTGTTCATGATGAATTCCACTGTCAGCACAGTAACTCTCAAACTCTCGAGAAACATATTCGCCTCCATTGTCACTACGAAGCTTCTTAAGGCGACGACCAGTTTGAAGTTCTGCAGCCTTGTGGAATTGTTTGAAAACAGATAAGGCTTCAGATTTTTGTCTAAGTAGAAATACAATCGTATACCTTGAGAAATCATCAATGAAAGTAATGAAGTAGCGATATTGTGATCTCGAAGAAGGTAGAGGTCCACATATATCAGTATGAACAAGATCCAATATGTCATGAGAATGAGTTGTATTTGAAAGAGGAAAGGGTTTGCGATTGTGTTTCCCAAGAGCACAAAATTCACAAATTCCCATATGGGGATGGGCTTTAAGATCCATGTCATGAACAAGATCACGACGTTTAAGATGAAGGAGTTTTGAGAAATCAGCATGAACAAAATGGTGATGCCATACTTTGCAATCATGATCACCTGGAGCAGTGAAAACATTTGCTACAGCATCGTTGAGAGACAGTTCAAACAAATTACCGTTTTAAGGAGCAGTGGATATAGTCTGTCCATCTTTCTCAATTCAGCATTTGGTATGATCAAATCCAACAAACAGACCAAGATCAACAAGTCTAGAAACTGAAAGAAGATTACGTTGAAGATCTGGTCCATGTAATACTCCTCACAAAATTCGAGTGGAAGAAGATAAGGTACCAAGATATAAGTCTCCAATACCCTTTAATTGACAAGTAGTATCATCAGCAAGATAAACAACACGTTGAACTGGCAGTGGATGATAGTTATGGAGCCACTTAGACTGATATGTCATATTTCCTGTAGCACCAGAATCGACAATAAAAAGTGATCCATCACGTACATGAAGTATTTTGTCTGGAGCAACTGAACATAGGACGCAACTTGTTTCTGGTACAATGTTGTTTCGATGTTCAGTAGCATATGCTCTATTCCGATCTGTGTCGAATCGACGCTTATAGCACATATGAGTGGGATGATCAGATCGTCCACAATATTCACAAGAAGAAGAAGAAGAGTCTTTAGATAAACGTGGTTGTTTTGTGGTAATATTGTGTTCTTCATCATATTGACATGCCCAACAATCATCTTCAGTATGGTCATTTCTGTTGCAGTAAGAACATTGCTTATTAGAAAATTTGAGACGAGAGAAAATATTACCGCGACGGCCACCTTTGTGGTTTCCTCGTTGAAATGGACGCCTTCAAGCATAAAAAGCATGCTCCATCTGTTGTGACTCATTCTCCTCTTGTGAAATCATAGCTATATCATGACCAGCATTATGACGTTCTTGACGTTGAGAGTATTCAATTAAAGACATGCAGGCTTGGTCGAAATCAAGAAAATCTTTATTAGAGAGAATAGTAACAATGTTATCATAAGAAGAGTCCTTCACCGTATCAAGGAGAAGTGTAATCAGTTGCTTTTGTGGAACAGGATCACCGGCAGCAGCAAGTTGATTAATAATAGATTTGAAAGATTCAATATGTCCCGTCATGTCAGTACCAACTTCATATTGTAACTTGTTAAGCAACCCTCTCAAATAAAGTATTTCTGTGAAAGATTTCTTCTGAAAGTTTGCAATAAGGTACTTCCATACGTCGTGGAAAGTAGGCAGTTCATACATATCAAGCAAAAGGGAATTAGTAAGAGCAGAAAGAATATACCGACGAGCTGATTTATCACGTCGTTGCCGATCCGTATAGACAACATTCCAATCTTCAAATATAGGTCCTTCAATGATAAGCATGTTATCATTATCCGTATCAACAGGCTGAGGCGGACAAACACAATTTCCAAGAACAACATCGGAGAGTTCATTGCCTTCAAGAATTAACAACATCTTTGCTTTCTAGCTTGGAAAACCTTGACCTTGGAAAGGAGGAACAGAACGCTGGCCAGAAGGAAAGCCGTTGACGAGAATATTCATAGCCATATCTTGTTGCGAGAAGACGTATAAGATAAGATCGCAGAATCTGCACACCATATATGGTGAAGGCCGCAATTGAGAATGAGAGAGATATGAGGACCGCGTTCTGTCAACGATAAACGTAAGAAGGATGCTCAAGGAACGTCCAAAGATGTGAGAGACGTCACCTAAAAAAGGCAGGGTAAAGGAGACGTTAATAATAAAAGAGTCCTCAAAATAGAGTGGCGTGAGACGCAAGATTGACGACCACAATACGAATAGCAAAAAGCTAAATCTTCTCAAAAAAGTTAACGCCAAAATAAGAAAAACTATCGCGGACGCTTCACGAAGAAGTAGGACGAAGAAAGCTGCGTCAAGCTCAATTGCAGTAAAAACAACATAACTTTCTGCTGCGAACTCCGATTGACGCAAACCTAGAACTCAAATCGAAGAGCTCGAGGAGACGAACAAGTTTTGGATGAAAAGTGCCATTGCGCTACGCTCCATCGCGCTTTTTCCGTTTCTCCAAATTTTGAGCAGAACACCCTGAAAAATTGAGATGAAGTTCAGGGTGTCATCAACAAGAAAACATAATCAACGATTAGATTGATTAGCAATAAACGCCACACAAAATACTAATCATATTCTTCTTAACACAAAACAACCACAGTTAACAAGAACCAACGCTCAAAAATAAAATTTGTAGCAATTTTGAATCTTACATGCAAATCGCATAGACGTACTGTTTTGTCACCATGAATTGAATCGGCACGTGATCGTTACCGCTCTGATACCATGTTGAGATGTAGAGAGAAAGAGAGAGAGACGAGACAAGAGACACACCATATACGCTCCCAAAGACTGATTCATATTGAGGACAAGATACAAATATATAGGTGAGACCAAGTTGAGTAGAGTGAGCCATGTATAGCTCCAACAAAAACAACACAATGGCAAGCATGTTGGCAATACGGCAAGCTATAGATCTTGCTTACAATTCATATGCATTGTGGTCAAGCATTATGGATTTCCGTATTTCCAAACGGCTCGCCATGGTGCTGTCTATATATTTGCGAGCTCTTTTCAAGTGCTAAAATTGCCTCGTGTCCCTTAAAACAACACAATGGCAATCCGTTTGGCAATAAGCCGAGCCATAAAGATTGCCCACAAGGCATCTGCATTGAGGGAAAGCTCTATGGCTTTCTGTATTGCCAACAACTTGCCATTGTGTTGTTTTTATGTCTGCAAGCGGTTTTCAATCCCTACAATAGCTAAACAGCCCTAAAAACAACACAATGGCAAGCTATTTGGAAATACGACAAGCCATAGAGTTTTCCCACAATGCATATGCATTGTGTGAAAGCTCTATGGTTTGCCCTATTTCCAAAAGGCTAGCCACTGTGTTGTATATATGTCAACGAGCAATTTTCAAGCTTTAAAATTACCTCGCAGTCCTAAAAACAACACAATGGAGATTCGTTTGGCAAAACGGAAAGCCATAGATCTTGCCCACAATGCATATGCATTGTGGGCAAGCTCTATGGCTTGCCTTATTGCCAACGAATTGCCATTGTGTTGTCTATATGTTTGCAAGCGATTTTCAAATGCTTAAATTGGCTCGTGTCCTTAAAAACAACACAAAATGCGATCCGTTTGGCAATATGGCAAGCCATAAAGCTTGCCCACAAGGCATATGCATTGTGGGAAAGCTCTATGGCTTGCCATATTGCCGACGGCTCTCCATTGTGTTATTTATATGTCTGCGAGCGGTTTTCAGGCCATAAAATTGTTTTGCAACCCTAAAAACAACACAATGGGAGCCGTTTGCCAAATTGGCAAGCCATAGAGCTTGTTGACATCGCATATGCATTTGGAGAAGCGGTATGGCTTGCCTTTTGCTAAACACCTCACCATTGTGTTATTTTTATGTTAGGTTAGGTTTAGGTTATAGGTTAGGTGAGATTATAGGTTAAGTTAGAGCTAGCGACAAATTGATAGTAGAAAAAACACAAACGGACTTGAAGATGACTTGTGTACTTCTAAAAACGCAAACGGACTTTGGTTAGATTAGTTTATAGGTTAGGTTTAGGTTATAATTTAGGTTTAGGTTTTAGGTTAGGTTAGATTATATGTTAGGTTAGATTATAGGTTAGGTTATAGCTAGTGTCAAATTAATAGTAGGAAAAACGCAATCGGACTTCGAAGATGACTCGTGTACTTTTAAAAACGCAAACGGACTTCGATTAGGTTAGGCTATAGGTTAGGTTTAGGTTATAAGTTAGGTTACAATAAATTAGGTTAGGTTTATTTTATAAGTTAGGTTAGATTATAGGCTAGGTTAGAGCTAGCGTCAAATTAATAGTAGAAAAAACGCAATCAGACTTCAAAAGTGCACACGGACTTCAAGAACCTTAATATACTGTCATTGACCAATAAAGACGAGATTATTACCCTGTGGTCCTAATCTCCGTGTACCTCTAGACCGAGGTGTGCGGGGATCGGGTCTGGCTAGAGAATGTGAGGTTGTTAGAGCTAGCAGCAAATAGTTGAAAAAATGCAATTGCACTTCAAAAGTGCACACAGACTTCAAGAACTTTAATATATATTCACTGACCAATAAAGACAAGATAATTACCTGGTGGTCCTAATCCTTGTGCACCTTCAGACCGAGGTGTGCGGGGATCGGGCCTGTCTATAGAATATGAGGTTGTTATGTATCGTCATGTACTTAGTAGTGTGTTGTTATCACAACTAGAGTGTTTTAATTATTTTTTGCATCATTGGTAGATAAAGTATGGGACGATAGGATGGCGTGTCCTTGTGCGCATTGCAAGCATCAAATCTTTCAAAAACAAAAAATCTGCGACCAATACATACGCAATTACGACTTTCCGATAGAGAAACTACAAGACCTGCACTATCGATCTCATGGTCTAGAGATTGAAGGTCAAATTCTGCAAGTAGATATTGCGCCAACTTCATCCCAGAGAAAATGATTTTCAAACGAGCAGCCATCGAGACTGAGTCCTCCCCACTAATACCTGACACGGCATTTTCAAGAAGTAGAAATGGAGCAGATGTTGGATATGTTCTTTGACATGGATTTCAACATAGAAGGCGACAACATTGAATGCAGTACTGTGAACCAACCTCAGCCATCCCGTTCATATCGACGGCATGATAGTAACAATGAAGAAGGTGAGATGATGCAAAGTCTTGCATGCATGCCGCTCTACACTGGTGCAAAAATCTCAGTTCTCCGTATCGCGTTGGCAATGCTTAATTTGCAGTCTTGGTCTGACGTCTCAGTCACACAGAGCTTTTCAGGTAAACACATTTTATCGTAAGCATGGTAAAGTGCAAATGATAGTTCATATAAAGTGATGAAAGGGCTCACTTTTTCATGTAACAACAGGTTGCTCAATGAGAAAATCTTGCCAGAAGGGAATCACATGCCCCCTACCCGTCCAACCACTAAAAAGATTCTTCCTAATTTGGGCTTGGATTATCAAAAAATACATGCATTTTCTAATGATTGTATACTTTTTTGCAATGAGTATACGAACTTGGAACAGTGTCCCGATTGTGGATCAATCAGGTACAGGGAGGACACACAAGGAAAATTTATCCCTGCAAAGGTCCTTCGACACTTTCCTATCATTCCAAGAATAAAGAGCATGTTCAGGTGCAAGTCCATAGCCTCTTTGATGACATGGCACTCAAATACTAGATCGACAGATGATGTGATGCGGGTACCTGCTGACTCTCATGCATGGAAGCACATAGAGGAAAGGTGGCCTACATTTAAGAATGAGCCTCGATGTATCCACTTTGGTCTGGCAATGGACGGAGTAAATCCATTCGGATTACGGAGTTCGCCATGGAGCACGTGGCCTATTTGTCTGGTTAATTACAATCTTTCACCATGGCTCACTATCTAGAAGGGCCATCTGTTGTTGTCATTGATTGTCCCAGGAAAGTACAAAGCAAAGAACATAGATGTCTATCTAGCACGGCTTATAGAAGAGCTCCAAATCTTGTGGACAGGAATCGATGTGGTTGATATATCCCAACCAATCGGGCGACGGAATGCACATGTGCAAGGCATTCTCATGTGGACCATGAATGATTGGCCAAGCTTCGGTGAGTGCTCAGGTAAGTGCCTTTAGAACCCTCACAAACATGTGATTCATGGCTATGCCAACGCTTTTATATTTTACTTTTGTGATGTTTCAGGCTTGAGTTACTCGAGCAATCATGCATGTCCAAAATGTGGTCCTTGACTTGGCTTCTGCCGCTTTGAGAATTTGAGCAAGACAGTTTACGAGGAGCATGGTAGATTTTTGCCTGAAGGACATGAGCTACGTGGACCAAACATATGCAAACATGACATACATCCACTGAAAGCGAGAAATTGGAAAAACATGTGGCTGGAGAGGGGAGATTGGATGTCACCTGGAATGAAAAGACTTTCTATTTTCCATGAACTCCCATACTGGAGTGAGACACTGATTAATCACTTGCTCGACCAATGCACATCTTCAAGAATGTGGGGGAGGTCATATGGAAAACCATCATTGGAAAAAGGGAGAGCAAGGCCCAAAGAGATGACCTGCAGGCTGTGGGTTGAATGCCAGAGATGCGGCATCGACTTAAACCCAATGGAAAATTTGCTATACCAAAAGATCCATGGGTCCTGAGTTGCACAGAAGAGCAACACATGAAGAAGATTATATCTTCATTCAAGACTCCCAGAGGGTGCTTTGCAATGTTTAAAAACTTCTTTTACGAGAGATGACAATCACTACAAGAGGCTATTCATATTAGCGACGCTCACACAGCGACGCTAAAAAAAAAAATTCCCGACGTCGCTATGAGCGTTGCAAATTTCTTTCTAAATTAACGACGCTCATAGCGACGCCGACTGGGGCAAAAAAATAACAGAGAGTGCCCAAAAACTCAGATCTCAGATCTGAGTTTTTCGGCGCCCTCAAGAAAGGAGCAGGTAACGCTCTCTCTCTCTCTCTCTCTCTCTCTCTCTCTCTCTCTCTCTTTCTTCTCCACACACACACACACACACGAGGAGAGGAAGGAGAGCCAGGTATGCTCCTTCCCTCTCCTCACTCTCATGTTCCCTTCCCCTCTTTCTCTCTCCCTCTCTCTCTCTCACACATACACATAATGTTTTTGAGAGAGAGAGAGAGAGAGAGAGAGAGAGAGAGAGAGAGAGAGAGTACAAACATAAACAAAAACGCACACACACATACATAAACAAAGAATGCACCCACACATTGAGAGAGGAAAAGAGAGAGAGAGCATGCATAAACAAAAAACGCACACATTGAGAGAGGAAAAGAGAGAGAGAACATGCATAAACAAAAAACGCACACATTGAGAGAGGAAAAGAGAGAGAAAACATGCATAAACAAAAAAACGCACACACATTGAGAGAGAAAGAGAGAGAAACTAATTTAACGTCGTAGGAAACTAATTAAAATTAAATGACCTAAAGATCTAGCCGACGAGGAGTTGAACTCAAGACCTATTATTCAAGAAGGAAATGGCATAACCAATCTATCATACTTGGCATGGGTGATAGAAAGGTTATACCATTTATCTCTTTTTATTGGCACACACATCCACACACGCGCACACACACAAGAAGAAGAGAGTTATAACGTCGTAGGAAACTATCCTAAAATACGTTAAAGATTAGGTTAGATGTAGACTTACATTAAATTAGATTAGATTTAGGTTTATTTTTAATTAGATTTACGTTTATTTACGCTAGATTTAGATTTACGTTATATTAGATTAGATTTAGGTCTCCATAGACTGCGATGCCTGCATGAAGCGGGTGAAGAAAGCCCTCAATGGAATATAGGGTATTGCTGCCTTCACTCATGGTGGGCTCCGTCGATCCAAAAGTACTGGTGAAATGTCTTCAGAAGATAGGGAAGAAGGTGGATCTTCAGGGCGGCAAGAGTCACTACATCCCCGACACAATGACCATCTAGACAACCTCTAGTCATTCAACAGCAACTTCAAAGTTAGTATCAAGAGCAAGAACGGTCTAAAGGGCCAATTGCTGACATCAGATGTGGATGGAGATGAGGCAGTGTCACCGCCGGAAGTTAACTCTCACATCTTTAGTGATGAGAATGCCAACTCTTGCCGAGTTATGTGAAAAATTATGTGTTAAATCAGTTTTAAGGTTCATATAATCCCTGTTAGTTTAGTTCTTTGTTTTTAATATAACATAATTTACGTTAGATTTAGATTTATGTTATATTAGATTAGACTTAGGTTTATTTAGGTTTATTTAGGTTTACCCACACACACACACACACACACACACACAAGAAGAAGAGAGTTTTAACGTCGTAGGAAACTATTCCAAAAGACGTTAAAGATTAGGTTAGATGTAGACTTACGTTAAATTAGATTTAGGTTTATTTTTAGTTAGATTTACGTTTATTTAGATTTACTCTTATTTACGTTAGATCGAGTCCACCCAAGAATTACTTACGGTTTAGGGTTTAGAGTTAGACGAACAGTGAAAAGATCTACTGTGAAAAGATGTTAAGATGCTGTGAAGTGCTACAACCAGAGAAGAGGCAAAGGGGTTTTGTCCACTACATGCAGTATCATGTAGACGTGGGTCTGTAGATTTCTTGTACCCACAAATATAGGTATTGACCAATAAAGACGAGATTATAACCCGGTGGTTCTGATCTCCGTGCACCTCTAGACCGAGGTGTGTGGGGATTGGACATGACTAGAGAATGTGAGGTAAAGAGAGAGAGAGAGAGAGAGAGAGAGAGAGAGAGAGAGAGAGAGAGAGAGAGAGAGAGAGAGAGAGAGAGAGAGAGAGAGAGAGATAAGACGAAGAATGCCAATAGAATATTAAATTTGTTGTCCAGGTTATTAGATTTAGGTTTATCCTCATTATGAGTAGTGACGAGGATGTGGGACCGTCCAACCGAAACACCTATCTCTCAACGAGGGTCTTATGTCCTTGTAATCAATGCAAGCATGCTGTGTGACGGACAAGATGTGTTTCTTTGCAGCACGTTCGAGAATTTGGCGAGTTCGATCCATCTATTATAGATCGAGTTGTTGCCAATTATAACTCGTCGGACTCTGACGCTGGCCAACAAGCAGCAATCTTGCAACCCAATAGACGTGTTCGCAGGCGCTTTGGTCAAGCAGCATATGTGAGGCCACAAGATGTAGCCTCTGACAGCTTGGGGGATGATCATGCAGAGCACATTCCCAACGAGGCAATGTTTGAGCCCGAGATTGATGAAATGATGGAGACGATCATGGATTCAGAAAGGCTTATCTATGATGATATGAAAAGTGAAGCCGATACGCCATTGTATAATGGAGCACGTATGTCTAGATTGAAAGCACTCCTGGTTCTTCTCAACATGCAGGCAAAGTTTGGATGGAGTGACAGTAGCGTCACAGCGCTTTTCAGGTGATCTATTACAATTAGTTTACTTTAATAAAACTCTAAATGTATAATGATCTGATAGATTTTTACACGACTGTATCGTATTTTTATGTTGTGTAGATTGCTTAAAGAGCACATACTACCAGCTGACAATGTGATGCTAGATTCCCGAGATGAAGCAAGAAAGATTTTTCGAAACTTGGGGATGGATTAAAATTCTATCCACGCTTGTCCTAATGACTGCATTCTTTTCAGAGGGGAATACATAAACATGGAGAAGTGTCTGAAATGTGATTCCGAAAGATATCGAGTAGATCTCCACGGGACAAAAATTCCACAAAAGGTTTTGCGACATTTTCCTCTGCTTCCTCGCATCAAGCATTTCTTCGAATGTAAGTCCATGGCCGCCCTAGCATCATGGCATGAGGAGAATAAATCTTCGGATGGTGTGCTACGAATTCCTGCAGATTGCGCAGCCTGGAAACATATAGATGGAACATGGTCGGATTTTGCCAGGCAAGCTCGAAATTTGCGCTTAGGCCTGGCTATGGATGGCGTAAATCCATTTGGTCAAAGATCAACATCTTACAGTGTATGGCCCGTTGTCATCGTCAACTACAACATTCCCCTGTGGTTGACTACGAAGAAGGGGCACCTATGGCTAAGCTTGATTGTGCCAGGGCGATATAAAGTGGGGAATATGGATGTGTATCTTAGTCCACTATTGGAAGAGCTACAACAATTGTGGATTGGCATAGAGGTGGTGGATATGAGCCGACACACAGGACGACGGAATGCTTTGATCAGAGGCATTCTAATGTGGACCATGCATAACTATCCCGGGCTAACAGAATGCTCAGGTGATCTATTGACACTCCTCACTCAGACACTGTAAATCTTGTTTTTTCCCATAGTTGATCTATTATCATGTGTATACATGCACGGCTTCAAACAAGCGGATACAGAGCATGTGTCACATGTGGACCTAGACTGAATGCACGTAGGGCGCCCTCACTGAAGAAGAAAATCTACGAAGGTCATCAAGCGTATCTTCCAGAGAATCATGTGTTACGCGACGGCTTTTTGGGAAGAGAGCCACCAAGGATGTCTGCACAAGCATGGTTAGATCAGAAGGAGATGTGCGATGACGGATTGCCTCCAGGGATGAAGAGACTATCTCTATGGTACGAGTTACCATACTGGCCCCGACTCATGATCAATCACTTGCTCGATCCAATGCACATATTCAAGAATGTGGGTAATCTACTATGGGACCATCTGACCGGTAAGAAAGATACTTTGGGAGCCAGAGTTGACCTTAGAAATGTGGATCGTATGGAGCAATATTGGCTGCAAACAGCGTCTGATGGATCGATAAAACTCCCTAAAGCACCATGGATTTTCACAGGAGCCCAAGAACGCAAAGTAAAAGAGACCATTCGATCTTTGCGGACCCCCACTGGCGTAATGCACTCGCTCCGAACGTGTTTTACTAAAGAAGGAAAGCTTACCGGTTTGAAGTCACACGATTGGCATAAAATGTGTCAGGTACGTTCATAGTGGACTTTAATATCATTGCATAAAATGTGGACTTTAATATCATTGCTGCACATACTTTACAGTTTATTTTACCGGTTGCCATTGAGGGATGTTTGTCTCTCGACATCCGTAACACAATCTACAAACTTGCAAAGCTGGTGCAATGGATCTCACAAAAGGAGATCAACGTAGACTCCATACCATTCGCCAAACTAAATGCTGCGGAGCTTGTGTGCATGTTTGAGAAACATTTTCCTACTACCATGCTAACCATTCAGGTGCATCTTCTTGTTCACATAGTTGATGAGGTGGAAATAGCTGGCACAGTTCATTCCAGATGGATGTTCTTCTTAGAACGTTTCATGAAAACGCTTAAGGGATATGTGCGTCAAAAGGCACGTCCGGAGGGTAGCATGGCAGAAGGTTGGTTGGTATCAGAGTCCCTAGTGTACATTGGAGAGTGGCTAGACGGATTTGATAAAGCCCGGGACACGCTATGGCGAACCATAGATGATGAGCGCATATCTGGGATTGTCATGTGCAATCTCGGTGTTGAGAAGAAGATGACGGAAGATCTAGAGGCTAAAATCAACCGATTTTGCATGCTTCACAATCCAGTGATGCAAAAGTGGATTTCACAATATGAGGATGCAAAGCAAGAGCGAAAAAGGGCACGAATCGAGTGGAGACGGGGAAGACAACCACCGATGCACTATCCGACGGTTCTGGAGAGCCTACCAACCTTCATGAGCTTAAGATGGTTGCACAACCAATTGAAAAGCGCACAACAATGCGGTGACGAAGTGACTGAGGAAGAGTGGGAGTACTCTCGGGGTTGCGCGACCAAGGTAAGTTTGCAGTGTACGACTAGCTAGTGACTTTTTTTCTAAACGTTTGAACAGCCACTCATTATCTTTGTTCGTTGTAGTATAAGTCATACACAGCAGCATGGTGTAAAGGTCGACATTTTAGGGTGGAACGAATCGACAAAAAGCGTTTTACTCAAGATTGTGGAATCATGGCAAAATTTGAACAGTCTAGTCGACGACGTTCCTCTGATGCAGATCGTGTGGTGGCGGAACTCACTTACTTTGGCACGCTGCAAGAGATTTTGAGGATCGATTACAGAGGATTTTTTGTCGACTTGTTCGACGTGCAATGGTTCAAGATAATCATGGAGGGTCGCAACGCTACTGTGCGTAGAGGAGAGTCTGGTTTTCTTGAGGTGGATTCTACTAAGAAATGGACTGACCTAAGAGACACTTTCGTACTACCCGAGCATTGTGAACAAGTAAGTATGTAAATAGTTAACATCCCCCTTTTACAAGTTATGTGCTTGAAAGCTCTCATGTAAGTTATGTGGCTCTGGCAGGTAATATTTCATCCTACAAAGTCTACATCAAACTGGTGGTACGTCATAGAGGTAGCCCCTCGTAGTGCAAGGACGTATGAAGGCTACCATGTGCCAATCACAACGGCATCAATGGAGGAGATCAGAGAAGATGCTCAATCAGAAGCCGCTGCGGTGGTGCCAGACGAGCATCAAGATGCTACTACTCTATATGGGGTGCATGCAGAGGAGCTACAAAATGAAACAGAGTATATGTGTTTAAACGGAGAGCTCTATATAGATATAGGAAGTTATGCTGAGTTATGCGAGGATGAGAGAGAGATCTCTTAAAGCCACAAATATTGTATTTGAACAATTTTGCTCCGTGTTGTAAAAGCTCTGGCTCTCTAAGTACCTTCCATGGTGTATAACGCTCTTTTCTACTCGCGCTCACATCTTTTGATTGAAATTCTGAGTTTTCGACTTGCCTCTTCTATCACTCAATTCATTGCGTCATTGTATTTATATGCGTCATTACGTCATTGTATTTAATGGTCTTTGCGTCATTATCTACTCTATTCATTCAATATTAAGTTTAAATATTCGTGTGTTTAATGCAGGTATGGATGATGAGGATTTTCTTTCTTCTTTGTCACCGCAGCAGAGACAGTGGTACGTGGAGCGTCATCGCTCTGGCGCATCATCGCGCGTTCCTACTCCATCCGCATCTCCCTCTATTTCGGAGCATTCGGTGCGCTCCGAAGCTTCGGCGTCGACGAGACGAGCTTCACACTCGTCTAGACACCGGCGCTCTAGTGGTGGTGGTTGCGGTTGTTGTGGGGATTCCGCCACCGATGCCTCCACACCGCCTCGTGCTCGACGAGGCTCTTTACCCTCCCCTTCTTTGCCCGCCCCCACACCAGCCACAGCATCGCCATCTACGCCAGGTTTTGCACGGCTGACTGTTCCTAGCAGCTACACACCTCTACCTACTCTGCCAGGAGCCACCCCACTCGACACTCCTCGCTTCGGGGCCCAGACACCGGTGGAGTTACTTGACGTCCGTACCCCCATCGACACGCCGCTAGAGACCCCTGCAGGGACACCCAGGTTCACGCGTCACCGGCCAAAGGGCTTGCCTTACTCCGTCGACTTCAGCGGCGGCATCATCATGGATGATGACGGCAAGAAGGTGATCTCGCGCATGCGTGGTCTTTGCTCTCAGCTGTTTAGACACTACATACTAAACAAATGGAGTGAAGTACCAAGTGATTTAAAAAACAGAGTCATCAGCATACTTCATGATGAGTTTCCCGTTCCAACACGGGATCAGCGCTTCAATGAAGACCTGATGAAGATTCGAATGCGCGAATACTGCAAACACAAGCGTTCCGAAGTGCAAAAAGCAATCAAGCATGGGTGGAACATGCCAGATTGGCTGGCCAAAGAAGATTAGAAGAATGCGAAGAAAGCAGCGCGCGAGAATCCTGACAAGTGGAAGCAACAAAAGGATGCAACCAGAGCGCGAGTAGAGGCAGGGAGCTCGCACCACTTGGGGAGCGGTGGATGGGCATCATTTGAGGCCGATTTTGTAAGTGTTTTCGCATTGCTCTTTATGTTCGATAGTTTAGGGTTTATGAGTTTTTTAATTCTAACATAATGAATTCTTTGTATGTTTTGACAGTGGTCGATGACAGGACGTGATCCCACACCGTACGAGCGCGAGTACGCAGGCAAGAAGGGCTTAAACGCCCTGATGGACATTCTCAGTTCTCGCGGCAGCATGGTTAGTATTAGGGTTTACTCTTTTCTATTTTTTGTATTGTTTTATAAATGTCGTTATACGTTTATACTTACTGAAAGCTGTCTTATTGTCTTTTTTTGCAGAATCCGACAGATACGCCGCTTGGACGCGATGAGACGTCTGACTAGACGACGTCAGTTTAGCGGTAGCTAGATAGCATTAGTTTAGGGTTTCTCATAGCTTATGTATCATGAGAGGGATTTTATACGTCTTTTTGAACCATGTATATTATAACATTTGTCACCGCAGTTCATTTTGCCAATCAATTCTTTATGCCTATGATGTTGTACAATTGTCATTATTACATTTGCCAATCAATTCATTTTGCCTATGATGTGTACAATTGTCAATTTTACGCTTGTCAATTTTACAAACAATGCGTCTTGTGGGTGACTATTTTGGGTTTATTATCTATCCTTGCACTTTTTTAAAAAAGTGAATCAAGTACAATATGGTTGATGGGTGGTAGGGCATTCAATGCCCTGTCACCAAAAAAAAAAATCTCTCGGGCGTCGCTATAACCGTCGCTATTTATGGCTCTGGAGCGTCGCTATAGACTTCTGTGTAAACGTCGCTATGACCGTCGCTATGAGCGTTGCTATGACCGTCGCTATATAGCGACGCATATAGCGACGCCTATAGCGTCGCATATAGCGACGCTCTCGTAGCGACGCTATTAGTAACGGTTTTAGCGACGCCGAGGGTTATAAAAACCCAGTGTATTTCCGTCGCTAACAGCGTCACAAGAGCACACAACCTCTTGTAGTGAATCTCATGGTCTTAAGTCCCATGATTGGCACAAATTTTTATAGTTCATCTTACCAATTGCCATAAAGGGTTGTTTGACAGATGACATTAGAAGAACAATCTACAAAATCAATGAGTTGGTATGCTGGATCAGTTCAAAAGAGATGAGAGAAGACAACATCGATGCAACACGCTTAAATGCTATTGAAGCAGTGTGCATGGTGGAGAAGTACTTTCCAACAAACATCCTTACCATCCAAATGCATGTACTTGTGCATGTGGTCGATGAAGTTGCAGTTGCTGGGGTGGTCCATAGCAGGTGGATGTTCTTCTTGGAGATATTTATGAAGACTTTAAAGGGGTTTGTTCGTCAAAGGGCTCACCCCGAGGGTAGCATGGCCGAAGGATGGCTTGTACAAGAGTCTCTTGTCCTCATCAGTGAAGTTTTGGTCTCAATTGATCCAGAGATGCCCCGAGTGTGGACTACTGAGGTCAATGTCAAGGTGACAGGGGACAAGCCACAGGGACAAGGCATCATTAGGAAGATGGACATCACAATGCGAGAAAAGGTTATGAGATTTTGCCTTCTCAACTCACACATCATGCAGAAGTGGCTAGAGAGGTACGAAGGGGAAAAGCAACAATGCTTGATAGATCGCTTTCAATTCAAGCGCCACCGTGCCACTAGAAACCTTTCTTTTTCTAGATCATCTTCGAAAATTCCCTCACTTTCCAACTGGGTGGTGGTTAGATGCGACACTCTCAGAGGCAAAGAGGAGTGGAGTGTTGATTACTAAAGAGGAAGAGGAGATGTCAAGGGGTTGCAATTGGCATGTATATTTCACAACTTCATGTTCAAAGCTCTACATGAAGATTATTTTTCTTTAATAACTTTTAGGCTGTTTCAATTTTGTGGCTAAAGTATCACAAATATGGAGCTTTGTGGTCGCATGGGATACACTTCAGAGTGCAACGAATAGACGAACAAAGGGTCACTTTTGATAGTGGTGTTAGGGCAAGCTTCGTCGAAGAAAGTAGGAGTAGTGCCAGGGATGAGAATACAAAGACTAGCTAGCTTGAATACTTTGGCTACATCCAAGACATCTTGAAGATTAACTTTAGAAAGTTTGATATGTTTATCTTTGATGTCAAGTGGTTCAAAGTTATTAACAATAGCCCTAATGCAACTGTGCGTAAAGACAAGAGTGGATTGATTCAAGTGAACTCTAAGCGGGTGTGGATAGATAGACCGAATACATTCGTACTTTCGCGGCATTGTGAGCGTCACATCTCTGAGGAGTAGAGGCTATGATACGCTTCAACATGAGTTTGTTAGTATTATACGTATGCTTTAAATTATTGATAATATATATGTTATTCTAAGGTTTATCTAATGATTAAACCATAATTTTGCAAGAAGTTTCCGTGAACCGCCTTCCGACACGCGGAGAGGAGAAGTATGGGTACAAGCATGGACTTGTGGTCCTTGGCTTCTTTACACTCGTATGATAAGGTGGTTTACTCACCGGTTTAGTGCTTGGCAAGACATCTATTCCATGCTGCACATCACGTGTAGGGGATAAACCCGGTGGTAAATCACTTGAAAATACGTCACTATTCTCAGTGAGTAAGTGAGTTAGCTTTTGCCGTGCAAAAGGAGAAAATAAACTAGAGTTGTGCTGGGATGGAGAATCTTGTAATTCCTGTAATGTTTGTTTTACAAGAGTTGCATGTTGCTCTATAGAATTAAAATTGAGAGCACTTTTCTCGTTAGATTTGTTAACACTTTGTTTATCAGTAGAATTCATTGCACTTTGCATACCATTAGAATTTATTGCACTTTGTATACCATTACTAGAATTCACCGCACTTTGCTCTTGAGAATTCACAAGACTTGGAGACAAGCAATAACACAAAAAGACCTCATCTATTAAGTCTGTTTTCTACAAAATAGAAAGCTCGGATGTACATATAAGAGGTGTAGATGGTATATTTTTCTCACCAAGCAAAAGCACATGTTTACCATTGGCCATAAAGAATAACGAGTTGTGTTCATAACTAGTGTGCAATGTCGCTCACTTTCATTATCCAAAAACTTAGGTCCAAAATTCCAAAGCTGGCTTTTATACCTTAGCCAAGGTTTAAAGAATGGATTTCTAGCTATTTGGGCTCAATAACAATGCTTTTAGGAACTAAATTTATCTACAAAATTGGAGTCCCTCAGCCCCTTTACACTCTTTAATAGTCAATGATAATACAACGGCTTTTGAATTTTATGGGTTTTCTCATTAATACAAAAAGTTGATGTCATTCCTCGATGTAACAAAGGATTGTGCTATGATCTATGAGGCCAAACTTAGAAGAAATTTCTCTACGATTTTTATGCTCGAGAGATGTTCTTGCCATCTTATTATCTGCAAACCTTTGAAGAGGCATTTTATACAGGCTTCTTCACTTACAAATCAGAGATTTTTGGCCCAGTCATCACTAATCTCTGAGCAAGGTTTGTAAGCTATTCAGTAGTGGAACAAAGGAACAAAATTACCATGCAATTCATGTCCACCAAGGATAAAGAGGTTCACCTGAAATATCAACAAGGCTTGGAACATCATGCAAAGAGGATTGAAGCCAGAAAACCTGACCACTACTTAGCACCCTAAGTAGTCACGGACGACACAGTCAAGGAGGAGGGGAATGTTAACTGCTCGACTAACAAAAGGACATCATTCTTATTTTTACCCTCATTGACTGTATCACAACTTTTTGTATTAATGAGAAAACCCGTAAAAATCAAAAGCCGTTGTATTATCATTGACTATTAAAGAGTGTAAAGGGGCTGAGGGACTCCAAGTTTGTAAATAAATTTAGTTCCTAAAAGCATTGTTATTGAGCCCAAATAGCTAGAAATCCATTCTTTAAACCTTGGCTAAGGTATAAAAGCCAGCTTTTGGAATTTTGGACCTAAGTTTCTGGATAATGAAAGTGAGCGAGGGTGAAAGCATGTTAACCTATCGCGCTTTTTGTGCTAGTTAGCAGTTTCAAGTTAGCACATGTTCAAAAAGTTGGGCGTTCGGTAAATTTTTTACAAATAATATCAAAATTTGTCGGAGGTTGTACATTTGGATTCCTTGTTTCAAGTGCTTTCTATTGATATATCATATGTCATAGATCTTGGAGATGTAGCTCAAGTTATTGTACTACTTAGCATATGTCAAAATTGTGCTAGTTAGCATTGTCCGGGACATGAAAAAGCATGACAGGTTAACATGTTTTCACCCACGACATTGCACACTAGTTATGAACACAACTCGTTATTCTTTATGGCCAATGTTAAAAATGTGCTTTTGCTTGGTGAGAAAAATATACCATCTATACCTCTTATATGTACATCCGAGCTTTCTATTTTGCAGAAAACAGACTTAATAGATGAGGTCTTTTTGTGTTATTGCTTGTCTCCAAGTCTTGTGAATTCTCAAGAGCAAAGTGCATTAAATTCTAGTAATGGTATACAAAGTGCAATGAATTCTAATGGTATGCAAAGTGCAATAAATTCTACTGATAAACAAAGTGTTAACAAATCTAACGAGCAAAGTGCTATCAATTTTAATTCTATATAGCAACATGCAACTCTTGTAAAACAAACATTACAGGAATTACAAGACTCTCCATCCGAGCACAACTCTAGTTTATTTTCTCCTTTTGCACGGAAAAAGCTAACTCACTTACTTACGGAGTATAGTGACGTGTTCTCAAGTGATTTACCACCGGGTTTATCGCCTACACGTGATGTGCAGCATGGCATAGATGTCTTCTCCTCATAGCTAAGGCACATGCATCCACTTCACAGGAATAAAAAATAGACACAGCACTAGGAGATAGATATGTGAATTTTAAAGAAGAAACATCTCAAGAAGGAAGTCTCCCAGAGCTTGTGATTCCTCAAGAGGAATTTGGACCCTCCGCTCAGCCAAAAATCTATGTTGCAGAGGAAGAGACTGCACTCAAGAAGCAAGTCAAAGAGAAAACAGAGCACATATGGAAGATGCAATGGCAAGAGTGCATCTTGCACTCAATCAATGTCAATATTCTCATATTGACTACTATCAATGAAGAATGGCATCAGTAGGATCTCCCCTTCCCACTCATCAAGTTTGAATTGCTATAAATCAAGGAAAGATTTCTCAAGGACATTGAGGCTAGCCATGCAATGGTACATCCAAAATGGTAAGATATTTGGTTAAACCGACACTCTAGGTATCTCATCGTGTATGCAAATGCACCTCCAAGTATAAAGTAGGATCCTATGTAGTGTCTGATAAGAAGAGTCTGTATTTGGAAACCACACCTCAACATTCAACAAAATTGATTAGCTTGGTTAAATTATCCCAAGTTCCCACCACCACCAAATGGCATCCTACTAAAGATTGCATGGTGGATAGTCTTTCATGGACTATTCAACTTTTCATAGGAATACGAGATTTTTCATGCTGGTAAAGATCTCCAAGATGCTCCTTAGCTGTCTACAGACTTTCCACCATGCAGAGCAAACAGATAAAGCATGGATGTCATTCCTCAAGGTAACAAAGGATTGTGCTATGATCTATGAGGCCAAACATAGGAGAAAGTGCTCCATGATTTTTATGCTCGAGAGATGTTCTTGCCATCCTATTATCTGCAAACCTTTGAAGAGGCATTTTACACAGTCTTCTTCACTTACAAATCAGAGATTTTTGGCCTAGTCATCACTAATCTCCGAGCAAGGTTTGTAAGCTATTCAGTAGTGGAACAAAGTAACAAAATTACCATGCAATTCATGTCCACCAAGGATAAAGAGCTTCACCTGAAATATCAACAAGGCTTGGAACATCATGCAAAGAGGATTGAAGCCAGAAAGCCTGACCACTACTTAGCACCCTAAGTAGTCACGGACGACACAGTCAAGAAGGGGGGGAATGTTAATTGCTCGACTAACAAAAGGACATCATTCTTATTTTTACCCTCATTGATTGTATCACCATGCTGCATCTGTTTGCTCTGCATGGTGGAAAGTCTGTAGACAGCTAAGGAGCATCTTGGAGATCTTTACCAGCATGACAAATCTGGTATTCCTATGAAAAGTTGAATAGTCCATGAAAGACTATCCACCATGCAATCTTTAGTAGGATGCCATTTGGTCGTGGTGGGAACTTGGGATAGTTTAACCAAGCTAATCAATTTTGTTGAATGTTGAGGTGTGGTTGCCAAATACAGACTCTTCTTATCAGACACTACATAGGATCCTACTTTATACTTGGAGGTGCATTTGCATACACGATGAGATACCTAGAGTGTCGGTTTAACCAAATCTCTTGCCATTTTGGATGTACCATTGCATGGCTAGCCTCAATGTCCTTGAGAAATCTTTCCTTGATTTATAGCACTTCAAACTTGATGAGTGGGAAGGGGAGATCCTACTGATGCCATTCTTCATTGATAGTAGTCAATATGAGAATATTGACATTGATTGAGTGCAAGATGCACTCTTGCCACTGCATCTTCCATATGTGCTCTGTTTTCTCTTTGACTTGCTTCTTGAGTGCAGTCTCTTCCTCTGCAACATAGATTTTTGGCTGGGCGGAGGGTCCAAATTCCTCTTGAGGAATCACAAGCTCTGGGAGACTGCCTTCTTGAGATGTGTCTTCTTCAAAATTCACATATCTATCTCCTAGTGCTGTGTCTGTTTTTTATTCCTATGAAGTGGATGCATGTGCCTTAGCTTTCTCTTGAGCTTTGCAAAGGTCTTCTTTGAGTTGTGAAATTTTCTTATGATATCCTTCTCTCCCACTGCATAAATCCAATGGAGAGCTCTTGCCGATTCATCTAGGTTCTAGCTTTATTTCCATCTCCATGTCTCTAACCTTTTTCTCTAGGGACTTGTAGTGTGGCCACGGTGGGGTTATGTTTGAGCTGATTGAGTAGCGTGGTTTGCTCTTGGTAGTGATACTCTTCTGATTGTGTCAGTTGATTATTGGCAATGTTTAATTTGACCTGTAACACGGTTGTTGTATCCTAAAGCTGTTGTTTGTGCTGCTCATTCTTTGCTTTTAGAGTTTCCATCTCCACAGTGGATTTTGTAGTCAATTCATTTAGTTCCTTGTATTGTACCTCAATTGCCTCTTGGTATGCTTCATTAAAGGACTTGGCTAGCTCAAGTTGTTCAATAGTTAAAGCTAGACGTGTCTGTAGGTTATGAAGCTGTTGATGGCGAGCATGAATTTCTTCTTTCATTCTATTCAGAACATCATGAGCATATTGGGCATACTCATTGATATCTTCCAAGCTTTCCACCCTCTAGGAGTGCTCACTTCAGGATGATCTAGCTTTGTATTTTTAGCTTCTGCTGGGAGTGCTTCATCGGGATTATCAACTTGTTCTTCTGCAGGCTTCTCGAGAGGTTCTGTATGTGCTTCTAAATCAGCATGTGGAGCACTTGCCTCTTTGTGGGGTTTCTCACTTGGTGGAGTAGAGTGTAGAACTTCCTTGCTGTGTACTTGTTCTTGTTTGGGCGGCTTCTTTTGCGTACTTGTTTCTCTTGTGCCGTTGCTTGTTCTCTTTGACACTCCCCTTGTTGAAAAAGATGTTCCAATTCTACCATACGATCATCGTGAAAATTGTACATGGGGTTTCTAGTTTTAACCTTGAATTTCCTGGGTGAGGGTTTTCACTTCTCTTCAAAGTCACCCTTGAGCCCTCTTTCGAGCTCAAATGCAGCTGCTTCTTTCTCGACTCTAGCTGATTTCTGAACCGGCTCCTTTATTGGTGTTGTAGGATGCAGTCTTTTCTTGAAATCCTTTTCCTCCATTTTTTCATTTCCTTTCTCTCTCTCTTCTTTCTTTTGAGTGGAGTTTCCTCGTCCTCCTCTTCTTCCTTGTTGATGTTCGTTGTTTTTGCTACCACCGTAGTTGTTGTGGTTGCCTCCTCTTCTGATGCATTGACTAGTCTTGATTGCAACCTTGTGGCTACTGATGGTGCTGGTTTTTGTACTTCATCTTCTTCTTCTTCTTCTCTATTGCATGCTAGCCGTAGATTTTTTTCTGGTGTCAATGGTAGATGCTTTGTTTGGTGGATAGCCTAATAGGCTATCCTTGTAATCACACCAGGAGCTCCCAAAAAGGTGATGTTCGCTCGCTTCTTTACATGTGTGAGGGTGTATGTATGTAGTGGGCGTGGTCTACTATACGGGCTCCCTCTTTCTTGAATGCGTGTGTAAATGTAGATGCCACTGCATGGCTTGGAACAATGTATTGTGGTGGCCGCTTTGCAATGAAGTGGAAGTGTCGGTGATAGAGTCAAAGTGTTTGCTCTATCTCCTTTTGCTTGAGATCCAAGCAAAGGAAGTGGATCTGCTAGTAAATATGCATGTTGTGAGTAGTTGCGGTCTCTCATCGGCTGTCAACCCTTTGCCAATCTTAGAGCATCTGCCACCTGATCTTCTATGATGTTTACCTCAATCGAGGTGTTATTTCAGTCAAAAATGGTGTCCTAACTTTCTTCAGTAATGTTGTGTAGTAGTTCATAGGCTCTCTTGTAATCTACACCACATGGTTCTAGCTCAATGTAATGTTGTAGGATGATTTTTCCTCGTAGGCCTAAGTGCATCTTCTTTTGCCAGATCCTAAGCTTCTTTGGGTAGCATTTTCACTTCTACTTGAGATCCTTGTGCACTTTTGAATGTGACACGGTACACCAAGACATGTTGACTTTCTAATTTATCTTTGACCAGCCCTGTAACATTGGCCTCTTTCGGAGATTCTTCATCTAGCTGATATGGGGAAAGCTCTACCAGTTTTTCTTTCATTGTCTTCTTCTTTGGATCTCCTGAAGTTGATGAGAGAACTTGACAAAAAAGCACCAAATATGGTTGTCACAACAGTTCCGACCTAGAATTACAATTTCTGGCAAACTTTATCTTTGGCGCGCCTAAGATGCAGATGTGTGTGTATGTATGTAAATTTGTACCAGAGTGGATGCACAAGGTGTGTATGTGTTGTAGGTGGTATGCATAAAGTGTGATGGCTTTCTGACACTTGTGGTGAGAGTTATGGGCAACTTTGTCTCGGCTTTTTACGCTTTTAGAGCTTGTGATGATTGATGGAGTTGTGCTTTGCCAAACTTGATGAAAATTATCATGAGCCATATAAGCATTTCTGTTTTGAAACAACTAGATGAGTCAAACCTCTCGGTCATAGTTATATCTTAGGTGTGCCTAAGATAGAATTGTTTGAGTTTGGGCCATTTTGGGCTGTGCAAACTTGATTTTCTTCATAGAGTGGGGACTTGGTGTTTGGTGAGGTTTGGACTCATTTGACAAGCTAAAAGTGAGTTATGTCCACTTTTAGTGCCTTTTGGGCGGTAAAGTGATCATGGGCTAATGTATGCATGGGAAAAGTGCTGTAGGCTATTTGTAAGGTAAGGGAATTATGCTCATATGAAAACATGCAAAAAGTGCTTAAAACATGGCAGATCATGTTCCACGCACCTAAGATAAAAATTTCATTTTATTGATATTTATGCCCCTAACTTGCCCTATCTAGCTTGTACTATGTTAGTTATGGTGGGTGATGGCCTTGGTTGTGTATCTTGCAGTTGGTGTTTCCTCCGATGAAGTTGATGGTCCTCTTTTAAACCAAGCTTGATTTGGAGTCACTATCCAGTAGTCATGTGCCCACCGAAGGTTAGTAAGGGTCAAGTGTATGTATAGAGTGCCCCCCTTGAGTTTGAGGTCAGACGGATCAATATTTTTCATGGGGAGTGCAAAATATCACTTTGCGGCGGAGATATGGTCATTTTTCTCTAGTATGACAAGTTGGACTCTAATGCACCCCTAATTCTCCACAATTCCCCAACATGATGGTATTTGCACATGGATCAAACTTGGTCTAGAAATGAGCTCTTTATCTTTGGCGCGCCGAAGATGCTAGGTCAACGTTTCTAGCATTTTTTGCACTCGGAGCTTACCAATTTGTTCTCCCACTAGTGATGAGCCCATGGTTCAAGTTAACTATGATTTTGATGTCTAGTGTGGCCGGTGCACTCGTCTTTGCTCTCGATGGTTCCCAGATTGCCCTAAGTTTCTGTGCCCCCTACAACCATTGTGGTTGACAAAGTGATAATTAAAATGCTTCTTGGTATAGTTAGTAAATTACCCCTCATGGTTGGCGCGAGTAAGAGCTGGCACACAGTGCTTTTTTGCGCGTGGAAGGTCGCCAAAATCCACTAGCTAGATCTCTCTCTCAAAGGACTAGAATAGAAATGAGAGAAAAAAATAGGTTAAAGGACTATACATACCTGGAGTTTCCTGACACCCACTGTCCTATACCTACCCATTGAGCCTAACAGGATTCACAATGTACTCTCAGATCAAATTTTTTGAAAATCTACGTCCAAGGATCTCTCTATCGCGATTTGTCCAAGATGGTTAGTGAGTCGGAGTGGTAGCCAAGGTTGCGGTCGAGCTTATTGATCACAATTTCCCCAAAATTTTTCTTACCTTTCCATTGAGCTTTAAGATTTGGCGTTTGAATTTGGAATCCAATTCTGACAATTCTACTTATCTATTTATTTATTTTTGCTCTTATTAGCTTTTATTAACAAGAATTAAAGAAAATCGACCAAATCACTTAGGAAAATTTCATTCCACACTAAAAAATACTAAAACATTTCTAATGTTATTATTTGGCCACATTTTTGTGGATTGCACCATTTTGATCATATTTTTGGCGTGAAAACACACAACACGAGTAAATTTTTATTTATTTTTTAACTTTTTGACATGTATGTACAATATACAGACACACCTAGGGGTTATCATATTAAGTTCCCCCATTTTCTTTGTTATTAGGTCATCTCATCTGATGCTCCAAAAAAATTCACATGTTAACACACAATTACTTCAAAAATTGCCCTTGTCTCCTCCACATTCATACGCTTGGGTCCACATTTAGCATGTCTCCACCTCCTCCTTGCTCAAATCCTCCCGGAAGAGAGAGTACCGCGGGTTGTGCAATGCATGGTCTTTAAAATTGTGTATATGCATGGCCATGATTGGCCCTTTTATGCTATTGATGTCAATGCATGTGAACACACTATGTTGTGTAAGAAGTGGGTCTTGAGCATTGCACTCAAGGGTTTTTGATGGCGAGGTATCCTGTGTTGGAATTCTCTTGAAGAGTAAATCTTGTAACAATTGAGCTCGTTTTTTGATTATGCACTATGCACTATCCACTGCATGATGACTGAAATCCGTGGTCACCATTGTGGATGATGGTTTAACTTTTGGTACCCATTTGTACCTAATTGTTGCGAACTTTGTCTTTACAACCATTTTACAACATTCTCTGGTCCTGATTTTGGTTTGTGCTTAGGTTTTCAAACCCACTTTTTTGTTTGTAATAGTGGTCTCCTTCGTTGAGAAAGATAGGATTGGTTCGTTGTAGGCTTGTTGGCAGTGTGCTCTAGCTTTTTAGGCACCCATATTTGTTGAGGGTGGTTGATGACTTGACTTTTAGGTATTCAAATTTTCATGGTTCCCTGTATGTGATGATTGTAAGAAGAAATATTTGGAGAAGAACCATTAATAAATGTATCCGATGACTCCTACTTTGTCGATTGGAAATCACCGAGAGCTTTTTTCCATTCCTCCTTGCTGTATGCAAATGGTACCTTAAGCTATCCTCCTTTAAGTGCAAGCTCCAAAACTTTGGCATCCCATTCTTGGATTGATTTATAGGTTTGCATCCATGGAACTCCAAAGATTAAGTCTTCATTCATGTGCTCATCTAGTATACATATGAAAGTATCCGGGCATGAGAATCCATGAACCATGAAATTCAAGCTGATTTTCCCTAAGGTTGGAATGAATTTTTTGTTGCATCCTTTGACACTGGCTCGACAATACTCAAGTGGTTGAGTAGCTACCTTTTGATAGGTTGCTATGAAAGTATCCGGGCATGAGAATCCATGAACCATGAAATTCAAGCTGATTTTCCCTAAGGTTGGAATGAATTTTTTGTTGCATTCTTTGACACTGGCTCGACAATACTCAAGTGGTTGTGTAGCTGCCTTTTGATAGGTTGCATTGACTTTGGTACCTGTATCTAATAAGGCCTTGACTGTGTAGTTCTGTTTCAGATTCACTATGATTCACACATCAAGACCATCCAGCCATTCCTCAACAATTTTGACCTCATAATCTACTAGGAGTTGAAGCTTAAGGGTGTTGAGATGTAGAGCTTTAGGAATAGGTTGCCTTGCCGCTTTTTACTTCAAAACTCAAATACCTGCTTCCTCCTAAGATTCCTCAATGACCTGTTGTTTTTTAAGCTTTCTTTCCTTTGCTACATGCACTTTTTACAAAAGATCATTAGTCAAGGGTAGATGGCATTTGCAGAGTCGACATCCACTAATCCAATTTCTATGATTTCTCCATCTAAGGTAGCTAGTTTGACAGCAACCACTCGGTGAAACATCTTCAATGACAAAAGCACCATGTCCTTTTTTCGTGAACTTGGGTATATGTTGTTTCAAGGAGTACACTAGAACCAAATCCCTTGGTTTGAAAATTTTAGTTAGCAATTATGAGTCAAAAAATTGATTTTGTTTTTTAGTTTGTGCATATATATGTGTGTGTGTATATATATATATATATATATATATGTGTGTGTGTGTGTGTGTGTGTGTGTGTGTGTGTGTGTGTGTATTTATATATATATAAGCAATGGCCACTAGTCGTTGTTCATCTAGTCGTTCTAAGTCCTCAAATCGTTCCGACCACCCGTGCTCTTTCCATACCAACTCATGTGCGACTCTAAGAGTGGGTAATAAGAACTCCGTTCGCAGTATTGTATCTAGACCATAAACCAAGTTAAAAGGAGTCGTGTTCAAAGCTGTTTTGAATAAAAATCGATACGTCCACAAGGCCAAATAAAGATACATCTGCTAGTCCGTTTTTCTTGAACTAACAATTTTAGTTAGTACAGAGCTCAAAATTTTGTCTGTATGTTCTGCTTTACGATTTGCTTGAGGATGATAGGGTGCAACCTTCTTATGGACTACCATAAAGTTGTTTAATAAGTATTCTATCACCTCATTGAGAAAATGCGATCTAATGAATATGAATTTGTACAAGTCCACAGCAGTAGTTTTAGCATCGTTCCTCCTAGTGGCTCGTGCCTTAGCCCATTTGGTTCAGTAATCTATGTCCACAATAATATATTGCATCTGAGTTTTGTATACAGGTGGTAGTATCGGGTCCACAAAATCTATACCCGACTTTGCAAATGCACGATCGCATAGTTGAACAAATTGTTTGGCATATGCAAACAATATTGGCCACCAGATGCCTACCATCAATATAGTTTTGGCTGTGCTTTCATGAGACAAGTGACCCCCTACTAGGTTTCTGTGTGCTTGCTCCAAAAATTGAAGATATTCCTCTTCATTGATACACAGTCTAAGCTATTGGTCTTTCCCTTGTTCATAGCTAAGTTGCATTATACGTTAAATATTAAGCATATTATAAACATTCAATGCCCGTATAATATGTTAGGGAGGATAAATTTTTAGTATTACTCGATGAAACATCATTGGATTCGGCTCTCTGTACTATTTCTTTGTACTTCGATCCAAGAAAATATTTGATCAAAGTGCTTAGTATATATATGCAACCACCAAAGCTCCTTTACTAGCATTTCACACAACAAAGTATTGAGCCATTTGATAAAAGTAATTTTTTTTTCTCTATAAGACAAAATATTTATAGGAATGCAAAACATAATAGTTAGTTATTTATTCAAATTAATTTTAATGATAGAGTTAAATTTTAATTTTATATTTGTAGTTTTATTGTCTTTAATTTTTAAATTGAATTGTTTTGAATTAAAAAATAAAATTAAAAAAATTCTTTCTATGTTGGAGTTTTTTCACCACTTAAAGAGAAGAAAATTAGATTTGTTACCATCTATCATTGTGTTGGAGTATATACTCACACTTTAAGATGGGTGCGTATTGTAAATAGTGATTATGTACTTTTTTGGTAGAGTAAAAGTCTTTACTCGCACTGGAGGTAATCAATTGTTTTACTTAGATTAAGGTTTAGGAATTAAGAATTTCTCTAAGTCCTTGTGTTAGAGTGATATACTCACACATGACAAAATTTTGGCAAAGTTTCTAATTCAAAACTTTTTCACCATACTTGATGCTTATGTTGTATGGTTAGAATGCTTCAACTACGATAATATTATCATATTGTTGTGTTAGAGCAGTTGCTCACACTTTTGGATATATTTCCAATTAATGTTTTTTGCGTTTATCTTATGCCGCTTGAAGTGCTTCAATTACAATGATGTTATCACCTTGTTCTATTAGAGTAGTTGCTCACACTTCCAGGAAGATATGCAATGATCAATACATTTTTTTTTACCAATCACTATGAAAATGTCTAATTGTTTACCATGGCCTTTTACCGCGTTTTGTAGAGAGAAGGTCCAGATTCAGCTGGAGAGGGAAGAGAGAGGAGGATGGGGGAGATTTTTTTATATATTTAAACTATTACCGTGACTATTTTTGCCAATATTATTACGTTTATTACTTCAATTATTACCGCTATTATTACCACGTTTATTTTCGAGGGGCGATTTAGAGTCTTACTTTCAAATTCACGCTTAAATATTCCCCCCTCCCCTCTTCTTCTTCAAATTTTTGGTGTTTCCCTCCTCTAAATAAAAATTAAATAATATTATATAAAATTTTCAAATTTAAAAAAGAAAAGATATGAAAACATGTAACAATAAGTAGCTATTTAAGATTACATTTTGTTATTGCTAAACTAATCACTGTCACTTGATTAACATAATTGAGCATGTTCACAAAATTAGAGAGAGGAGGGATGAAATGTCCCCAACCCCGACTACACCAAGATCGGGATGGGATCCTTGACAGGTCTGTAGGCCTTATAAAAATCGGAGTTTCTAAACAAGAAAAATCCAAGGAATAGACCTTTACCATTGACAATGGCTTGGGTCTATAGCCTTAGAAGCAGACCTAGTCCTGTCTCGCAGGGGAAACAGGACAATGTATTCAAACGGCCTACAAAAAAAATTCTTATTCCGGCCCTATAACTTCATCATTTAGATTATGGTTTCCTTAGCCAACGCTTTTTTCCCCCTAACATATGTGAGGGCACAGCCGTTGGTGGATTCCTCTTCCAAGTGAGAAGTTTCTAAAACGTTTTAGTGTGCGGGAATGGATAGTTACCTGACTAATCAGGTCCTCCCTTCCATGATTGACAACCTTAGTCAATCCCCACTTACCACCCCGCACTCACACAAGATTCGTTTATCTTATTATCACATTGTTTTAAACATTTAAAATAATGATTTCTTTTAACGTTCCATCACGGTAATTCTTGAAGATAGCATTGAAAGCATTCTTTTAGCAAACAGACATCTTTAAACTTAAGACAGGGTACTGTCAATTCAAAACATTATCCATAATAACCATGACCAGTACTTGTCTTGTCTCAAGACCACCTAAGGGTGAAAAACGGCACCCATTCCTTGTTCAAATCCGGAGTGGAATAAACCCCCACCCAAGGTTTCGGGTGCCCATACACCAAACCAGTTGCTTATACAACCGGGCGGCTTCCCTAGGATAAAAACGGTATCCTAACTTATGTAGAAACATCAAGACATGACACGGAGTAGAAACTCATCGTTCATGGGGGTAACCGACTTAACCGTGGTTAGAAAGCCAATCATTATCATCAATTTATATCAAGGAGTCGGGGGTGTCTTGAGAAAAGCTGTCTTAAGGATGATCAAACATATCTTTCCTAATTCAACAAGTTTTAACCCAAACAATTCTTTCCTATATTATAAACAAATGCACGTTGGAAGTTACCTTCCGTTTTCAACCAGTTTATCCTTCTTACGTATGCAATGCTAACTTAAAAAATAACTTCAACTAATTAAAGACTTAATTGAACAATGCGACACCCACCTGGGATTGATTGGTTATCTGCTGCTGCACTGGCGCCCGAAGACTCTCCTCCGCAGGCCTACTACTAGGCCCGGCTTCTTCGTCGTGCGATGCTCTAGTTTGTTTTGGAGCTACTTCTTCATCATCAGATGTAGGATTTGCTCGGGTTCTTTTTGGTGCCATAACTTCTTATCCTTATAAAAAGGACATCTAATCATTAGGTAAATAATTCAAAATTTAGACTTAACCTTTGTATTCAACCGTAACCCATCCAAGGTTAAATTTATAGTCTTAATTGATAAATTCTTTACCTAGTAATTTCTTATTTGTCTATATAGGTATTTCCACCGCTTTCCTAAGGGTTTTATAAGTTCTCCTAACTTTCTTATAATTTTCTATATCTTTTTCCTAATTTTCCCATCAACTTTTAAGCTAATAATCTAATTATTTTGGGCTTAATATTTATTGTATTTAATTTCTTTTAAAGATTTCATTTCCTTAACTTGATATCATAGGATTACACTTACTATAATTTTCCTAAAAACTTTTGATCTCAAAGTCTATTTATTTTAATTAATCATTCGCTAAAAATAGGACTTTTGGTCAATTATAATTTTCTAACCTCACCAATTAACTATGGTATAATTACCACAAGTAGATAAGGATATTTTTGACCTTTGGTAATTATCTTATTGTTTTCTCACTTAATTATATAATTTCCATCTTCAATTTTCAGCTAGAATTAGGATAATTTGACTTAAATAAATACTTATACTACTTTTTTAACCTTGACATATTTATCACGACCTCTTTATTATGTAAGATAATTGTGATAAATAGAATGTAATAATATAGCATGATTTACTAATTTCCCCCTTGAAATTTCCACCAGAATTAGTATATTTTGAATTAGATAAATATCTATACTACTTTTCTAACCTTGGCATAATTATCACGGCCTCTTTACCCTATAATACAGCTCTAAAAAATAACATGTAATTATATAGCATGATTTACTAATCTCCCTCTTTAGTTTTTAGCTAAAAAAAGTGTAATTTGACATAGAATAATATCTATACTACTTTTCTAACCTTGATATAATTATCACGGCCTCTTTATCCTATAATATAGCTCTGATAAATAGTATGTAATCATATAGCATGATTTACTAATTTCCCTCTTTAGTTTTTATCTAAAATTAAAGTAATTTGATTTAGATAAATATCTATACTACTTTTCTAACGTTGACATAATTATTATGGACTCTTTAACACTTAATTAAGCACTGATAAATATATCACAGCATTTGAATTCAATTTACTAATTTTCCCTATTTAATTTACTCTAAAAATAGAGTAAATCTGCTTAAGTAATTAGCTAGATTTATTTTCTGAGATTCTCCTAGTTATCATGGGTTTTTGAACACCTAAGTAACCACTTAAAAAAATATCACAACTTTTGAAATCCATTTACTAATTTTTCCTATTTAAATTACTCAAAAAATAGAGTATTTTTGCTAGCTTAATTAGCTAGATTAATTTTCTGAGCTTATCCTAATTATCACGGGTTTTTGAACACCTAGTTAACCATTGATAAATATATCACAACTTTTGAAATCCATTTACTAATTTTTCCTATTTAAATTACTCAAACAATAGAGTATTTCTGCAAACTTAATTAGCTAGATTAATTTTCTGAGCTTTTCCTAACTATCACGGGTTTTTGAATACCTAATTAACCAGTGATAAATATATCACAACATTTGAAATCCATTTTCTAATTTTCCCTATTTAAATGACTCAAAAAATAGAGTATTTCTTCTAACTTAATTAGCTAGATTATTTTTATGAGCTTCTTCTAATTATCAAGGGTTTTTGAACACCTAATTAACCACTGATAAATATATCACAACATTTGAAATCTATTTACTAATTTTTCCTATTTAAATTACTCAAAAAACAGAGTATTTCTTCTAACTTAATTAGCTACTTTATTTTTCTGAGCTTCTCCTAATTATCACGGATTTTTGAACACCTAATTAACCACTGATAAATATATCACAACATTTGAAATCCATTTACTAATTCTCCCTATTTAAATTACTCAAAAAACAGAGTATTTCTTCTAACTTAATTAGCTAGATTAATTTTCTGAGCTTCTCCTAATTATCACGGGTTCTTGAACCCCTAATTACCCACTGATAAATATATCCCATCATTTGAAATTCATTTACTAATTTCCCCTATTAAAATTGCTCAAAAAACAAAGTAATTATGCCTAATTAATTAGGAAAACTTCTCAGAAAATTATAGGATAATGTTTCTACATTAATAACTGTCTAATGCATCTCTGATAATTACTTCAACTTAATCTAATCTTAATTAATATATTTACCATTAATTCATGATTAATTTGGCTAATTTCAACCCAATTATAATAGGATAATTAATTAGCTTAGTATTACTAAGCTTAATTCTAATAATCAGCAGAGATTAATTAATTTAAAGAGGTTTAAGGAGCATGCATAGGCCTAATCTTTGATTTATTAAAAATTTATCTTAATCTAACCTTGCTAATTAAGAAGGATTAGGTTAATTACCGTTAGGGTTAATCAATTAGAGATTAAACTCTAATGATTTTTGCGTAGTGTTCTCTCTAGATGAGAGAGAGAGTAGCAAAGCTCCGAGTCTGTGTAAAATGTGAAGCTAGGGGTCCTATTTATAGCTTTTTGGCACTCTTAAGCTCTCACAGGCTTAAAAAAGTAGTTGTTTGCAGTTCAAGCAGCCCCCTACAGGTCAAAAAACGACCCCCGCTGCTAAATGAGTCCCTGGCAGGTCAGTGATGACCCTCCCATTACCTGCCAGCTTTTAAAATATCAATTATGCTATATTTTGACCTATTTTTGCTTAATTGGTAAATATCTTGTAAATATCTAGGAGGACTTTAATAAAGTCTATGCTTAAATGATTACTACAACCCTTCAATTTTACCTATTTTACTCAATTCACAGTGTAAACTTCCAGGGGTCATAACTATGCCAGTTTTTATCGGAATTCAATTCTGAAAATTTCTAGCCCGGGGTTTGTTGTGCTTAAGATTCCAAAAATACCAATATTTGCCATGGTCAGACAATTCTACATTGCTTTTTCAATAATCATATCAATTTGATTAAGCTTTATACAACCTTTAAGGTTTCAGAAACTGGAAATCTTACAAGGGAGGGGGAGAGAGAGATGAATGGATTACACGACCAAAAATCTTCATAACTTAAAGTATGCATAATGTTTAAAATCATCTTCCAAAAAATTCATACATGAAGCATTATCCAATTCTAAGCCCATGGCTCCTAAATCAACAAAGAGAGAAATGGAATTTTCGTTTGTGGAGCGTTGCCTCCATCATCCTCAAATTCATCATCTTCCATCTCATCATCTTCATCATTATGACAATCATCCTCGCTAAGACTTTCCGCCGTCGGACTTGATTCATTGACCTCCCTCTCCTCTGTCTCCACCTCATCCAAAGTAGGAGGTAAAAGAGGGTCGAAGATGGTCTCAACTTCATTAGTGAAAAAATGGTTCTCTCGTGAGGTGCTACGAGAATTACAAACCAAAGTTTTGGTTGGTGGATTGCTGGGAGATAGGGAGAAAGAGAGAGAGAGAGAGAGAGAGAGAGAGAGAGAGAGAGAGAGAGAAATAGAGAAGGAGGGAAAGATATAAAGAGAGAGAGAAAGAGGAAAAGAGAGAGAGAGAGAGAAAGAGAGGGATAGAGAGAGAGAGAGAGAGAGAGAGAGAGAGAGAAATAGAGAGAAATTGAGAGGAGGGAAAGAGAGAGAGAAAGAGGGAAAGAGAGAGAGAGAGAGAGAGATGTTGGAGCTATATATAGCTCACTCTACTCAACTTGGTCTCACCTATATACTTGTATCTTGTCCTCAATATGCATCAGTTTTTGGGAGGTGTGTCTCTTGTCTCGTCTCTCTCTCTTTCTCTCTACATCTCAACATGATATCAGAGTGGTATTGATCATGCGCCGATTCAATTCACGGTGACAAAACAATATGTGTATGCGATTCGCATGTAAGATTCAAAATTGCTACAAATTTTATTTTCGAGCGTTGATTCTTGTTGACTGTGCTTCTTTTGTGTTAAATAGAATATGATTAGTGTTTTGTGTGGTGTTTATTGCTAATCAATCTAATGAATCGTCGATTACATTTTTTTGTTGATGACACCCTGAACTTCATCTCAATTTTTGGGAGTCTTCTGCTCAAAATTTAGAGAAACGGGAAAAGCATCATATACATGGCGCTTTTTATCCAAAACTTGTTCATCTCCTCGAGCTCTTCAATTTGAGTTCTAGGTTTACGTCAATCGGAGTTCGCAGCAGAAAGTTATGCTGTTTTTACTGCAATTAAGCTTGACACAGCTTTCGTCCTCGTGCGTCTTCGTGAAGCGTCCGCAATCGTTTTTCTAATTTTGACGTAGACTTTTTCAAGTAAATTTAGCTTTTTGCTATTCACATTGTGGCCATCAATCTTGCATCTCACGCCACTCTATTTTGAGGACTCTTTTATTATTAACGTCTCCTTTTTTCTACTTTTTTGGGTGACGTCTCTCACATCTTTCGACGTTCATTGAGCATCCTTCTTGCATTTATTGTTGACAGAACGCAGTCCTCATATTTCTCTCGTTCTCAATTGCGGCCTTCACCGTATATGGTGTGCAGATTCTGCGATCTTATCTTATACATCTTCTCACAACAAGATATCGCTATGACTATTCTCATCAACGGCTTTGCTTCTGGTCAGCGTTCTGTTCCTGCTTTCCAAGGCCAAGGATTTCTAGGCTGGAAATTAAAGATGTTGTTAATTCTTGAAGGCGATGAACTCTCTGATATTGTTCTTGGAAATCATATTTGTCCGCCTCAGCCTGTTGATACAGATCATGATAATGTGCTTATCACTGAAGAACCTATATTTGAAGATTGGAATGTTGCCTATACGGATTGGCAACGACGTGATAAAGTAGCTCGTCGGTATATTCTTTCTGCTCTTACTGATTCCTTTTTGCTTGACATGTATGAACTACCTACTTCCCACGACGTATGGAAGTACCTTATTGCAAACTTTAAGAAGAAATCTGTTACAAAAGTACTTTATTTGAGAGGGTTGCTTAACAAGTTACAATATGAAGTTGGTACGGCCATGACGGGACATATTGAATCTTTCAAATCTATTATTAATAAACTTGCTGCTGTCAGTGATCCTGTTCCACAAAAGCAATTGATTACACTTCTTCTTGATACGGTGAAGGACTCCTCTTATGATAACATTGTTACTATTATCTCCAATAAAGATGGTATTTTGACCAAGCTTGCATGCCTTTAATCGAATACTCTCAACGTTAAGAACATCGTAATGCTGGTCATGATACAGCTATGATTTCACAAGAGGAGACTGAGTCACAATAGATAAAACGTGCTTTTTATGCTCGAAGGTGTCCATTTCAACAAGGAAACCGCTGAGGTGGCCGTCGCGGTAATGTTTTCTCTCGTCTCAAACTTCCCAATAAGCAATGTTCTTACTGCAACAGAAATGGCCATACTGAAGGTGATTGTTGGGCATGTCAATATGATGAAGAACACAATATTACCACGAAACAACCATGTTTATTTGGAGACTCTTCTTCTTCTTCTTGTGAATATTGTGGACGATCTGATCATCCCACTCATATGTGCTATAAGCGTCGATTCGACACAGATCGTAATAGAGCATATGCTACTGAATATCAAAACGATATTGTACCAAAAACAAGTTGTGTCCTATGTTCAGTTTCTCCAGACAAAATACTTCATGTACGTGATGGATCACTTTTTATTGTCGATTCTGGTGCTACACGAAATATGACATATCAGTTTAAGTGGCTCCATAACTATCATCCACTACCAGTTCAACGTGTTGTTTATCTTGCCGATGATACTACTTGTCAAGTAAAGGGTATTGGAGACTTATATGTTGGTACCTTCTCTTCTTCCACTCGAGTTTTGCGAGGAGTATTAAATGTACCAGATCTTCAACGTAATCTTCTTTCAATTTCTAGACTTGTTGATCTTGGTCTGTTTGTTGGATTTGATCATACCAAATGCCGAATTGAGAAAGATGGACAGACTATAGCCACTACTCCTCGAAACGGTAATTTGTTTGAACTCTTTCTCAACGATGCTGTAGCAAATGTTTTCACTACTCCAGGTGATCATGATTGCAAAGTATGGCATCATCGTTTTATTCATGCTGATTTCTCAAAACTCCTTGATCTTCAGCGTCGTGATCTTGTTCATGGCATGGATCTTAAATCCCATCCCCATATAGGAATTTGTGAGTTTTGTGCTCTTGGGAAACACAATCATAAACCCTTTCCTCTTTCAAATACAACTCATTCTCATGACATATTGGATTTTGTTCATACTGATATATGTGGACCTCTACCTTCTTCGAGATCAAAATATTTCTACTATATTACTTTCATTGATGATTTCTCACGGTATACGATTGTATTTCTACTTAGACAAAAATCTGAGGCCTTATTTGTTTTCAAACAATTTCACAAGGCTGCGGAACTTCAAACCGGTCGTCACCTTAAGAAGCTTCGTAGTGACAATGGAGGAAATATGTTTCTCGAGAATTTGTGAATTAATGTGCTGACAATGGAATTCATCATGAACACACTATTCCATATTCACCTCAATAGAACGGTGTTGCTCAACGAAAGAATCGCACTATTCTCAATGCTGTAAGATGTACGCTGATTCGTTCTGGTTTATCTCGTGTTTTCTGGGCTGAAGCTACTTTGACGGCAGTATTTATTCAGAATCATCTTTCTACTGATAGCTTCTTTTCGCTATTAAAATTTCACCTTTTTAGCCTCACTCCATCACTACTAACCTTTTAACTGTACCCACGTGCTAACTCAAACATTGTACATACCTTATTTTTCTTCACGTGTGTGATACCACGCTAAAGTGGATATGGTGTGCTCATAAATGTGTATATTTCTCTAAAGTGTGTCCTACCATAAAACTCAACCCTTACTAATTACCTAAGTAGGATTGGATCCAAAAAATTATTACTGCCTTTAGTATTTATGTAAATATTTTTTTCCTTTGTTTTAGAGGGCATAAATATTAAGAGTGTAATTTTATAAAAAAATATTTAAAAAAATCACACATATTTTTCCCATCCCCTTTTATGTAACTAGGTGTGAGTATTTTTTCTCTACCCACCTACTAATTCACTAGGTGTGTGTCGTGTTTTTTTACGATATAGTGATTTTTGTAAATTTTATATTTATTTACATTTCAAGAGAGTGTATTTATTCATTTATATATCTCAATTTTACTTATCCATGAGATTCCAATTTTTTCTTCACGCTAGTTAACTACAGTGTACTTTTTCCTTTCGCATTGTGTAAAATTGTAAATATTATTTTTTCACTCCACCTATTGTAAGAAAATATAACAATATATATTTTAGCATACCTCTTTTTTATATTATCTTATCTTATTTTATTTTACTTTTATAGTTTATATACATATTATTTATATTTTATTACTGTAATCATGCACCTTAGCTTGTACACTTGTTATAATGCATATCATCATCAAATTCAATAATAATTTTTCATGGAATCAATGGAGCATTATTAAGGGTCCATGTGATGCCCTCATGCCTCACCGATTCGAATATATGCAAGTTTAACAACCAAGGATCCCACTTAGAAGACTTTGAGAGGGAGAAAAAGACATGTTTTTGGGTGAATTTTCATGTATGATTCCACTTAAAGCTAGACTTTGCACAAAACTACAAAGTTGTAGCTCGTGAGTTGAGGTTTCTGGCAAAATTTAATTCGCATTTTTTGAAGCTTTGAGAGATTGTTAATGGGCATTTTGGTGGACCCCAGTTTTGTTGTCTTGGTCCAAAATGCTACACTCTCACTCTCCTCTTCACCCACACAAACTCTCATTTCCATCTCCATTCTATTCAAACCTACAAACACTCTCTCCCCCCTCTAAGTACAACTAATCCTTATCACCTCCACTCTTACATACCTTCCATGAAAGCTTTAAACACTCATCTACCCTAACTACCTACCTAGTAATTATCAATGAAGAGATATGATTGATCTCTTTCTCCAAGAAATCTAAAAAATCAGCAAAAAACTGATTGTGTGCATCTTCTTCATCAACTTAATTTCCCGCAAGCACCCTAATTCCGCAAGCCGACAAAACCTCGCCACGGATCAAGCATTGGAGCGGCAAACGACAAAGCGTTGTGAGCAATAACAGGTTTCTTATCCTTTCAAACTCATCATTGTATATAAGCATTCCATAAAATCACTTTTCCTATTATGCTCATTTGAACATTCCCTTTTGTAAATTATCCAATTGGCACGTTTGTGCCTCACTTGTAAATATTATAACTCCTAACTTACTAACTACTAACTTGTATGCAATTTGCCCATCCAATTTCGCCTTTAAAAAAATGGAGACCCCATGTAGATAGAAACACCTCCATTCAACCCTATAAGTTATTTCTCTTCTCCCTATTCTCACTCAATGTAAATAGAGAAGACAAAGTAGTCCCACTATATAAAGAATTCAAAATACCCTAAACCTAATTAGCCACACAAATAAGCATACTTATGCCTAGAGATAATCTACTTGGAAATGCTATAAATAGAGCACTTCTACATCACTTTGTGGGGTCTTATCAATTGAGAGAAGAAGAGCTTTAGCTAAGTGTGTGAGGAAGCCCTCGTGTCAAGTCCTTATGTCGAGATAATTGCTAGAGCTAGGCTCTCCATTTATATGGTCTAATTATCTATCTATAACAATTGGATTTGGGCACACATATTCTCATTATCTCCTAAATCTCTTAACAATTCACAAATTGGTGCTCATTTTGGAATCTTCTTTAGCTTGATGCAACAATTGGAAACGTCTACTTGTGGTAACACTTGTGTATTTTACTTTGAGAGTTTTTGTTGATGATGTGTTGAGCATTGGTGGTACTTTGTTGGTCTAGGTTGAGGTTGGATTGGAGATCCCTCACTAGAGTAACAAAATCATCGATTGGCTTGTGATTGTGTATGTGCGTGGGTCTATTTATGCTCAAGTGTTAGTGCCTTTGTGAGTTTGTTTCATGAATTGTCGCAGGTAAGTCTCTTCATTTGGTATGTTAATAGGATGTATGATGGGGATGATCGTACAAAGATGTGTGTAAGCTCAAGTGTGATGTTCATGTTTTGATATGTCCTAACTCATTCTAGTTAGGTGGTGCCCTTCGTCTTGGTTTTGTGTGGGTTTGGTTTTGTCTTTTGGCCATCCATATATATTTTCTTGAGCGACACGGGAGCCTAGGTGGTGCTTAGAGGCCACTTCCTTGCTGCTTGCCCCGGACTGCCTCAATTTTGGTGCCCTGACGGAGGGCCTCTCTCATCTCTATAGGTATCTTTTAAGGCTTGAGTGTAGTTTGTACAAATCAACTCTTTACACTTGCAATTACAAAGAATCCATCCAAGCATAACATAGTTATTTGTAGGAATGAATAATGGACCCATTGTGCATCCATTTGACTTCACGCAAAATATTAGGATAAATGTTTGCATAAGATTTTCTACAACGTATAGCTTTCTTGTTTGGAGTGGAGGCATTAGGAGAAATTCTACAATCTCCACTACCTGTAATCTTACCACTCATTGATTATAATATATCTTTTGATGTGCATGTTTTCATATTACTCTAATTGTGGAAAATTTCATGAACATTTAGGTTATTTTCATCTCATTTGTAGGCATGAATCCTCACATCTATGGAAAGATTAGGTTCAGAACTAGCCCAAAACATAGTTGAAAGGCTTCCTAGAAATAGGGATTACATCACTATTCAAGAAGAAGTTTGGCACCTTGATTGTTTCAGTCTGGACATAGAAGGAACATTTGAGGACTTTTCTTTTATCCAAGTAGCTTGTGTGCTAGGAGCAGTCAAACAAGTAGTCCTCTCCACTTGGAGGATCCTTTTGGAGTTGGGGTTTGACAACCCTTATCCAGAGATAAGAGTATCTCGACTTGAATTTGAAAGCTTTAGAGTGTTCCTTGGTGTGATAAATAGGCTACCTTTTGATTTTGAATCTCGATGGAGGAACGTGCTTCACGCTTGGCTTTACAAGGAGGAGCAGATTCCTATCAGATACGAAGGACCTGTGGTCTTTGAATGTGAGAATCCTGCAGCACCCACACTCCTTGATCACTTCACTTTGGTTCTTTTGTGGTAGAAGTCAAGGTTTCCTTTGTAAGAGTTTTCGTGCACTCTAATCATGGCTGTGAACAACCAAATGTCAGGATATCCTCTTTTGTTTGGGGAACGTGGAGAGGATCCTGATCTATTTCTTGCAGATTTTTGAATGGCCTTACACATCAATCGTATCTTCACAGATGATGAAAGGTTAGGGATGTTTCAAGTTGTCCTTCGACGTGATGCTGATACATGGTTTCAAGGACTTAGTGAAGAGGTAAGGGTTGCGTCTCCTAGGGTAATTGAGGCATTTCAAGCTCAATTTAGCCAACCTCTTAACACCCAAAAATTATGGCGAGATATCACTTTGCTAAAGCAAAAATGTTCAAGTGATTATTATGAGTATAGACAAGAGTTAACTCGTTTATGGACTCTTTGGTTGCATAGCTTGCCTAGCCCGAGAGATGGTGCATAATTTCTTAAGAAGGAGAGATTCATTGGAGGACTCATTCCCCCATTAAGGATGAAGGTCGAGGTAGGAGAACCAACAAATTATGAAAATGGTGAGCGTAGGGCAACCCAAAAGGTAAGGAAGATGATGTGTTTGGAGGAGGGAGAAAGTTCAAATACACAAAGAGAACCCTCCCTTCCAACATCAACAACAAGGACAAGTGAGCTTCCGGAGGTAATGGCTGATGTCATTGAGAGGTTAAATGAATCTTTGAACAACATGTCAATTCACCTTACACAAGCCATAGGTCCAAGGGGACAAGCCAAGAAGCCTGAGGAGAGAGAGCCACAACCAAGGCGAGTCTTGCAATGTTGGAATTGCGGTGAATCTGGGAATGGGATGTATAATTGTCCTTGGCCCCGTGGGGAGCCAGGGAGGCCTAACTTGAATTATCCAGTATTGAATGCAGGTGAAGGCACTAGTCAACAAACAATGGCGCTCTTGCAGCGACCAAATGATGCTCGACCTCCACCACGAGGAGTAGAGGGAGTACCACCATTGCCTGACCCAAATGTTAGTGTCATAGAAGTCACGCAATCCAAAGAGGATGACATTGAAGAAAATGGCATCAAACGTGGGTGTGAGAAAGGTAAAGAAAAGGAAGGTGTAACATCACAAAGTGACCATGGATGAGGAAAGAAAACAAAGGAAACCAAGGAGGGCAAGAGGACTCGGAGTCGCATCAACCTTCAAGACTTCCCTCTTGGACATGGTATGGCTCCCTACAACCTTATGGAGGACATGAGAGGTAAGGGTCCAAGCATATCATGGCCCCAATTTCTTGCATTGTGCCCACAAGTTAGGACGGAGCTAACAAAGGCAATTAGCACTAGGAGAAGAACAAAAGAAAATGTGCCTGTCATCAAAATTGCACATGCACAAATGGATGAGGATATTACACCTTTTCTAGATTGCTATATCAAGGGAAAACTAGTTAAGAAGGGTGCAGTGGATGGGGGTGCACCAATTTGCGTTATGACAGAAGAACTTATGCAAAGACTAGGCATGCACATCCATGAGACGCATGAAATCAAAGTGAAAATGGAAAATAATAGCAAGGCTAGGTGTTTGGGAGTGTAAGAATGTTTATGTGGAAGTTTTTGGCATTAAAAAGGCTGTTGATTTCTATGTTATGTCTACAAAGGTAAATAGCTACCCATTTTTCTTGGGTAGAGCTTGGCTAATGAGAATGCGAGCTTTGCAGGATTTGGAAAGTGGAAAGATGATCTGCAAGAATGACAATCACAAAAAGGTTGTCTTTGACATGAAGGAACAACGTCAAGAAGAGCTCCATGAGGAATCTTATCAGAGTGAAAGCTATGATGATTGGATTGATGAAACCTCAAAAGAAGAAAGTAGTGGAAGCACTATGGATGGGGAGTCACCCATTGAAGTCATGGGTGTACAGTTTAGGCCAAACAATAAAACAAGTTGTCAAGGGTTGGAAGAGGTAACCCTCCAAGAGAACCAAAGTGTGCTTAATGAAGAAGTGCTAAATGGTATGTTGTCCAAGACGCTTACATGGGAGGAAAGAGAGGATTTTAAATAAATGCTGAGAAAATTTCCAAGGCTTTTTGCTAAGGATTACACAGATGTACAAGGAGTGGATGCTATTCAGCACAAGATCGAGCTAAAGCCAGAGATCAAACCAAAGCCACAAAAGCTACGAAGGCTAGGCGTCATCAAAGAGCAAGCACTACTCAAAGAGGTACAAAAGCTTCTAGCAGCAGGATTCATCTACCCTGTAGAGAATTCTGAATGGGTCTCTCCAGTTGTGGTCACTCCAAAGAAGAATGGCAAGTGGAGGGTATGTGTTGATTATCGGCCGCGCAATGAGGCAACAAAAAGGGATCTCTTTCCCCTCCCATTTCAAGACAAGATTCTTAATGAGGTGGCAGGTAAAGAAAATTACATGATATGTGATGGCTACTCTGGTTACTTTCAAATAGGTATTGCATTGGAGAATCAATTGAAAACACCTTCATCACTCCTTGGGGTTGTTTTGCTTTTAAAGTCATGCCAATTGGTTTGACAAATGCTCCAGCAACCTTTCAACGTTTCATGAACATGGTGTTTCAATAATTCTTTGGAAAGTCTATTAGAGTATTCATAGATGATTTTTGCATCTATAGCTCTAAATCATTACATCCACAGAAGGTAGAAGAAGGCCTGAAGAAGCTATATGATATGGGAGGTCAACTCAACCCCGACAAGTGTCACATAGGTGAAGATGAAGTGATCTTGCTTGGTCACAAGGTTTCTTCCAAAGGCATTGAGGTGGATCCAGCAAAGGCAAAAGCTCTCATTGAGCTACCATCACCAAAGAGTCTTAAGGAGGTAATCTCATTTGTTCAGAAGGTGAAGTACATGTCACGCTTCATTCACTTAGCATCAGAGTTACGTCACCCCCTTCAAAAGTTGACACAGCAAGTAGACTTTGCATGGTCTGATGAGCTTGAAGAGTACTTTTATTGTATCAAAATGGTTTTGTCAAAAATACCAACACTTATGTCTCCATGTTGGGAATTAACATTCTTTGTCAGCTCAAGTGTGGGTAAGGAAACATTGGGTGCAGTTTTGTTACAACAAGATCCACATAGCACTAGGATGCGGCCTCTCTACTTTGCTAGCAGGGTCATGAATGCACTTGAAAAGAACTACACAAAAGCAGAGTCTATGATGCTTTCTCTCATCTTTGCAATAAGAAAGTTTAGATCGTATCTCTTGCCAAAACCTTTTATCATACTCACTGTGCTGAAAACTTGTTTCCTTGGGTGTCATGTCAAATGACTCTAAGTACTAGGATTTCAAAATGGATCATGGAGTTGCAAGAGTTTCAATACTCTTTCAAGGTAAAGGACAACTTGTGTGCACAATTAGCAGGGATTCTCACCTATAAAGTGCATGAAAGAGACATCAAAGTGCCTGAAGTGAAAACCCTACCTTTACCACCACCTAAAAGTTTACCTGATGCATTCACCTTGTTTTTTGATGGAGCATTTAGGAAGGCCACAGGAAAAGCTGGGGGAGGGCTTGTTTTGCATGATTCAAATGGTGAAGTTGTTATGAAAAAGCATGTGAAGTTTCCCGATTCCACGAGCAACAATGAAGCAGAATACGACATACTACTCCATGGATTGAAGGTATGTCTCTCTCAAAAGATACGACGTCTCATGGTAAACGGGGATGCGCTTCTTATTGTCAAGCAAATCCTTGGTATTTGGGCTTGTAAAAATGAAAGGCTAAGGAAAAAGGTTCAAGCCATCCGTAGACTCTTCAATCAATCCGAAGAAGTGAAATTGTATCATATTCCTAGAGGGCGAGTTTCCACAAGGCTTCACAAAGGCTCAAAAAAGGAGGCTCATGAAAAAGGCAAGCTCATATCTATTCTTGGAAAGTGCCCTCTACCAAAGAGGAAAAGACCAAGTTTGTAGAAGAATACCAACCATGGAGGAGATTCCATCCATTTTGGAAGGTTTGCATGAAGAAGCTTGTGGTGGTCATTTTGCACAAGAACTCACTGCAAAAAAGATTTTACTTGCTGGGTATGTTTGGCCAAGCTTACACATTGATGTTCAACATCGGTGTAAAAGCTGCCACAATTGTCAACTTAATGGAAACAATCACTTGTTGCATGGTCCACGTCAACTAGTCCTTGCATATGGTCCATTTGAAAAATGAGGCATTGATGCTATGGGTCCATTACCTAGGACTAAAAATGGAAAATTGTATATCTTGGTGGCCATAGACTACATGACTAGGTGGGTAGAAGCTCAAAGTGTGGCAAGAGTAAATGAGAGGACAGTGAGCAAGTTTGTATATACTCACATTTGTTGCAGATTTGGAACACCTTTGGAAATTGTTTCTGACAATGGTCAAGGATTTAGGAAGGGTTTGCTCACAGAAGTTTGTGATGAGCTTCACATTCTACATCGGCATAGCACCCTCTACTATCCTCAATCAAATGCTTTGGTTGAGAAAGCTAATGGAATCATTGCAGGGATCATCCGAAAGATGGTAAAGAACAAGACCAAGCTATTGGATGACTTCTTGGATGGAGCATTGTGGGCGTATCGAACTACATATACGGAAGCTACGGATTTCACACCCTTCCACCTTGTAAATGGGCAAGAAGCTTTACAGCCTATCGATCTCAACATTCCAAAAATATGACTTCATGGAAAGGTGGCACAAGGAGAAGAAGAAGCATGACCGGATCATCTCCTCACCTTAGCAGAGCTAGAATGGAAGTGGGAGGCAGCTTACGAGTGCTACAAAAGCAGAGCCACGCAAGTAAAAGATAAGCTCAACAAGAAGGTCAAGGAAAAAGGAATCAAGGAAGGAGACATGGTGTTAAGGTATGACAATCTCCTTGATAATCGCTTTGATGTGAAGTTCAATACTAGGTGGTAGGGTCCCTACATCCTGAAGAAGGCCTTTAATTCAAGCTACTCTGAGCTCATGGATCTGGATGGAAAAGAGCACTCCAAAAAGGTAAATGGTTATAATAGATTTGGTTAAGGAGATGAGATTAGATACATATATATATATATATATATATATATATATATATATATATATATCTATATATATATATCTATATATATATATATGTCAGATTAGAGATGAAAAAGAAAACAATAAGAAATCAAGAAAACATCAATGTAGAACACATCTTACTTGACAAACCCTTCGGCACCATTATTGATGGAGAGAGAAGAAGAGGGGAGCACTCCACTTTGATTGATACGCCAAGTACAACACCTTCTTTGATTAGAGTTGATCTTCCAAGGATAGCGTACAAGAATGGCTAGTCTTCCTCTAGGAGAAAGTGTAGGCTTGGGCTTATGTTAATGGGGCTAAGTACAATTAGGCATTACTACTCACTCCCTCAAGAATTCCTCTCATCAATGGCTTGAATGCTTGAGTTCTTCCAAGGAAAAAGAGGTCCCCTTTTATAGGTGAAGGGAACCCCCAAGGGTTTACACAAGAAGAGAGGAGCCAATGTGAACAAGAATTGGAAAAGTTGGAAATGAGCTGCCCCTGCATGATGTGGGCAGACTGGGGTCCAGTATTTTGATTATATCTCCTCAACCGTGGATCCAAATAAAAAAGTAAAAATATGGGCAAAAACTTCAGCTCATTAGCTACGATTTTCATTTTAAAATCGTTTTCCAATTCGGATTGGAACCTTGTGTAAAAAATTCATCAAAATAGGGTCCATTTATGGCAGCAAAAGTCTTCATGTGGTCTCCTTAGCCTAAACTTTCATTTAATTCCAAAGGACACCTCATGCCATATGAAAGCATGACATTGCTCCTTGACAACGTTTTGTAATCATGCTTGCAATAATGCATTAAAATAAGTGTATCTTTGAAATCATGCCACGTAGTGTCCCACTAGGATTTGATTCTCTCCTAGTAGCTTTTTAAAAAGAAATATAAGAAAAGTATAAAAAATACATCGAATATATATATATTGGAGTTTACCCTAGATATAGGACCTATCTAGGGTGTGAAATAATAATGAAATAGTAGAAATAAAGAATCAATGCTTTTTGCCTCAAGTTAAAGAGGCGGAGCTATTGATACTTTTCCCATAGTATTTTCTGATGGTAAAGTAAGGATATGTTACCCTTGAGAAAAATAATAGGATGAGATAGAAGGCTTATTATTATACTTAAATATGCATATGTACATTATAGAAAATATAATTATGTATCTAAAAAAATACAAGATAGATCTTGTAGCATGCGTTCCCACTATGTACGTGTCACAGCACGACATCCACCCCCTCTAAACCTGCACATCCTCTGGTATGTGCCACATTGTCTATTTGTAAGATTAGACCTCTTGTACATCTTCCTTGTCTTCTTCTTCACTGGATGATTCCAGAGCTTCATGTTCACTTTGATCTTCACCTGTGTTTTTCTCTTCTTCCTCATCCATATCTTCTAGATCATTGTCTCCTCTTCTCTTAAACATTTTAATCCTTTTTCCTGCAATGGGAATCTTTACTTCTGTACTATCTAGTTCAGACAAGCTGTAAGTAGCATTTTCATGCACATGCTTTACAACATACGGTCCAAACCATCTTTTTGAGAACTTACGCATGACTGTGTGCTGGTTATCAAGGCTACTATCATACACTAAAACCCAATCACCTTTGTCAATTGCTTTGCTTCTGAGTCGATGTCGCTTATCAAAATAGTCCTTGTTTTTCAACCTTGCATTTTTGAGTCGTTCTTTTGCAGCTTCAATGTCTCCAGGTCTTCTCTCTAGCTGCCTTATACGCAGTGCAAGGAGATCTTCCCTACTAAGCCCCTCTTGCCAAGATAGTACATTCCATGTGGGAATTGTATCCTCAATCGGCATCATTGGATTTTGACCATGCATTAGCTCCGCAGGCATGTAGCCAGTTACTGAGCTATGTGTTGTACGATCAGCCCATAAAGCATATGGTAACAATTTTGGCCACTCACCAACTCTTCCTTCGCAAGCCTTGGCCAAAGCTTTGATGATAGGAGGATGCCCTCTTTCACTCTTTCCATTGCCTTCAGGGTTGTAAGTTGTAGTAAGAGAAAGCTTGATCCCTAATCTAGAAAAGAACTCCCTTGCTTCTTCGGCATCCAGTTCACCTCGATCTGCAGTGATTTTTCCCACACAACCATAATGGCAAATCACCTCATCAAGAAGGATTTTTCACACAGCTTCTGTGGTCTTAGCTCTTAATGCTCTTCCTCCAACCTGGTTAGTTAGGTCCTCTCGTGCAAGAACCAAGTATCTCATCTGCCAGAGTCCTAAAGGCATCGTGACTAGATCCACAACCCATTTATAGTGCATGGCTAGTGGATATGTAGGGTGCAATCCATCACGATGTCGAACATTTGAAATCATTTGACAAGCTACACATGACTCTACAAACTGAGATACATCTTTATACATACCCTTCCACCAGTATTTTTCTTTCAACTTGGAGAAGGTTGCCCACACACCCCTGTGTCCAGCCCATAGACTCTCATGAAACTCTTGCATGAGCTTTACTTGAGTCTCTTTTTTACATATAACCCGTTGTGGTGTAGCACCCTTTTGTTTAGGATGCTTCCACAAGTAACCATCCCTTAAAAAGTACCCATATGCTTTCCTGCGTATCCTCTTGAATTCTTGTTCAGACCAATCATCCTGTTTTGTTAGAGTACTCAAGTACCTTCCAATAGAAAGCCAATCACCTTCAGAAAGATCTTTCAAGAACAATTCAAGTGAATTAGTCATGCAGACATTGTTACCTTTGACATGAGAGATAGAATAGAATTTTGTGCCTACATCATCTCCCTCATCAATCATTTGTGACTCATCTTCATACCTTGCCCTTGATAGCATATCTGCCACTGTATTGTCTTTACCTGCAATGTGCTTAAACTCGGGATTTAAGGACTTAATGTAGGCAATCCACCGCAACATAGCAATGTCTGGTGTTGAGCAGCTTGTAATCATCCCAAGAAGTGGTAGACAATCTGTTTCTACAACCACACATGCACCAATTAGGTACTCTTTCCCACTTTTCAAGGCTGTAACCATACCCCATAACTCTCTCTTTATCTGTGGATAGTTTCTTTGGCGAGCACTTAGTACCTTTGCTCCAAATCTTACCACATATCTGTGTCCTTCTTTGTCATCTTGCCCTATTTCCCATCCAATCCCTGTAGGACTGGTATCTACTGTCACAATCACTGGCCTTTGACACTCATAGTCTACCTTTCTCAAAGTCGTTGCTGACTGGAGTAACTCCTTTAGCTTTTTCATGGATTTTACATGTGCTTCTGTTCATTTAAACTTTTGATTCTTTCTAAGCAGTTGATAAAGAGGATCAGCTACATGTGCATAATGTGGAATCCAAATAACATAGAAGACACATGCTCCCAGAAACCTTCTAACCTCAGTGATGCTAGTGCATGTTTCTTTCATTCTTTGGATGGCATCTACCTTTGATGGACAAGGTTTCCTACCATATGGCCCGCACATGTGCCCCACAATGAGCACTTCTTTGACACCAAACATAAACTTTTTCCCTGACAATGTAAGATTCACTTCTTCCAACCTAGACAAAATTTTTTCACAATCATTTATGTGATTTACCACAAACCTGCGACATCCCTTGAGATCCAAAGCTTCATCTTTGTCACTTTCTTCACATCCTTTGATAGGCAAATCATCAATGAAAGGCATTGTGATTTGAGGAATAAAGTCACGTAAGACCTTATTCATCCCATTCATCATATGTGCAACCGAGTTGGTTGCTCCCTGTGGCAAGATACACATCCTTACCAAACCCAAAGGTGTCCTCATGGTTGTCAAGTCTCTGCTTTCGATTGCAAGCTGAAATTGATCATACCCTGAGTAGATATCCCCCATTGAGTAGATTGCCCTCCTTGCAAACGCCTCTACAAATTCATCCACAATTGGACCTGTACCTACATTTCTAATTGTCACCTTGTTCACTGGTTGCATATCTTGGTTGGAGCGTAGAGAACCATTCTTCTTTGGAACTGTGAACCACCTGTTTGAGTATGGAGCACAAGAAGGCTCCAAGATTCCCATTTTGATTTTCTCATTCAGTAGCTCTACTAACTTTGGCAAATGATCCTTTGGAACCGGAATAGGGCGTAGATTCCAAGGCACATGAGGTATTGTGAAAATTACCATAGGAGCTACAATATAAAAATCAACACATCCTATCTCATGTGGCTCAAATGCAAAAGCCTTACCATGCTTTGAAAGCATTTCTTTGAAGCACTTTGTCTCCTCCTGTGTTAGAAACTCCTCGCAACCAATCTGCAACTCTTGAAAAGACTCCTTTGTGAAGGTATGCCCGATCTTTTTAGGATTCCGCAAACTTGGTTGTAAAGAAGCCTGTTCAATCTTTTCCTTGTTGTTGGGTGGTAAGGGTGAAGCTACTGGTTTCACCTTCTTTGCTACACTCTTGTATTTAGTTTCAACATGGACTTCTGGGCCAACTGTTTGGCTTTCTTTAAAGGCTTCTATTACTTGATACATTTCCATAGAGCAAACTTCCACAACTTCATTTTCAAGATGCAAACTAGACCTCATTATAGCATCAAGCTCACCCATAGTATCTACAAAAGAAACTTGTTCACACAAACCCAAAACATTTTCAGTAGGCTTTAGCAACCCACTCTTTTTCATGCCTATTTGTACATTATGCACATAATGCCTCTCATATCTCTTCAAATCTTCAAGTTTTGTAAAACATACTGATCCATTCCTTGTTACCAAGGAGCTCATCGAGAAAGTTTCACCTATTTTTGGATCAAGCGAGACCCTTTTTCTTTCTGTACCACTGCAATCCCGCTTTACAATGGTACTTGGCCAAAACCCATCATTTCTCTATGATCATGAAACTCTTTGCTTACCTTTGGTAGAGGATGTTCTCTGAGGTTGTCACAATTTCTTTCATGGTTTACACAGACTGTGAGAAATTGGACAGCTCGTTTACCATCTTTGCTACGTATTCTAGCATATGCTGAACCATCGTCCATTACCTTTGTTTCCATTCGAACTCCCACAATGTAGGGTTGTCCAAGGATGAGATGATATGAAGATGTATCCTGTACAAAGAAGTTTTGGTCAATCTTTACATCACCTATTGTTACCTTCACACCTGGACATGCTGCATACAATTCACCGGATGAATTGTTTGCCACTTTTACCATCCAGCCATGATCTGTGTCCATCGGCCATTTGCACTTGTTGTAGAGACTCTTTGACATTATGTTTATTTCTGAACCATGGTCAATCAAGGCAACAAATGGCTCTTCAAGATCACCTACCTTGACCAAAGTTTCTGTAGTAGCCCTTGCCCAATGATTTCGTGAATAGTAACTCCTAGGAATATCTTCAACTTCTTCATCATCATTTGAGAAATACACTTGCTTCACTCTCCCACTAGATTGGTAGCATCCTACCACAGCTCCATCATTCTCCTTATTTTACAGTTGCATCCCTTGTGTCTTCAAGGTTTCCCCTTCAACCTGTGGACGAGAAACTTCAACAAGGGTTTGCCTCTTCCTCTTGATGATGTCAATGATCTCCTCGTGGAATTCACGATTTGTAATGCCAAGAACTTCTCCCAGAGTGAACTCAATCTTGCTATTCAAGATCCTTTCCTCCAAGACTTTCTTTAAATCTGTAGCAACCTCAATATCAGATTGTAGTTTATAAGTTGGGCCTTTTGTCTTACCTTTTGTTGGCTCTTTCTTCTTTCCTGTTGTAGACTCCTCCATGAGTACTTCAGGTGGAGATGCTCCTTTTGTTGAGGGTGTTTGAGAAGGAATTGAGTCACTTCTTCCCCCTGTTCTAGAAGCTCGTTTTTATGGTCCTTCATCAGCATTCTCACGTCTGCTCTTCTCTTCTACAATTGCCTCATTTTGTTGGCATTTTGTAATGTAGGCATGCACTGACAATGAGTCCACTGGATCATTCCATCCTGTTTCTAGACGTATGCAATCACCTGCTTCATGTAGAATCTCATTTGTAAGCTTTCCCTTTTTAGCTAATTGCATGACATTTGGCCAAATTTGACCATGATGGTCACTCATCTCTTCATCACAAAAATGCTCAATTTTTACTCCATAAGTAGCTGCCTCAACTGAAGAGGTGGCATGCTTAGTTGCCATATCTTCAACTAAGGTTTGCATTCCCCCCTTCCCAAAGTTAGTTCTCAAGGGTAGACCTGTCTCTCTTAAGTGGATTTTACCATCCTTAAAAAAGACAACATCTTTTTTGACAAAGCATCACTAAAATCATCACAATCCCTTCTTACATGGTCTGTACTATCACACCAAATACATCTATTAACAAACCCTTCTTTGGGCTGTTGTCTTTGCCTAGGAAGTGGCCCTGATGGTTGGCCTTTTTCTTCAAGCTTTGCAAGCTTCACCTTCAAGTCACGCATTCCCTTCACAAGCTCATCTAGCATGGACTCATCAAACTTAGGAGCGATAAAAGTAGGCTTTACCATTTTGTCAGGAGTTGAGGTGGAAGGACTTGTAGTGTTTAGTACCATCTTGTCCCTTCTTCTTTGTCGTTTGGCAAGTAGTGAGACAGCACCTTCAACCTCATTCCAGTCGGTCTTTAGTCCTTGCTCAACATCTTTATATTCAAGAAGAAGCTCCAAATTTTCTTGAAACTCTTTACCTGCAGCTTGTAAGAAAAGATCTGTCTTTTCTGCATCTAGTGTGGCCCTTTCTGTCCTAGTGAGTTGTGCATAGCGCTGCTCAAATTCCCTAAGTAGCTCTGTTATTGATAGTCCTTGCTTTGGCTTGACTACCCATTCTAAGAATGTCCTTTTGGTCACTCTCTCCGAGTCCTCCATGAAATATTCCTCCTTTAAAGCTACTTTGAGTTCTTCCCAATTTCTCCCATGCCCATCTTTAATTGCCCTAACATGATCCCTAATTTTTGGAGCAACAACTAGCTCAAAGCTTTGAATCATCTCACCTTCTGACACGCGATGCAGCTCCATCTCCTTCACATACTCGCGTAAGTACTTGGTTACATCTTTGCCATTGAACTGATCCATTCTGTTGAAGACCGCTTGTATGGCCTTCGTTGCTGAAATCTCCCTTCTTTCAGTAGCATGTTGTTGTTGCATGAACATTGCAAATGCTTGAAACATTTGCATTGTTGCTGGGTCAAAATGCATACCCTGTTGCTCAACATGATCACCCATGGCTACCCACAAACTCTCACCCTGGCAGTTTCGCATCGGGTTCACCAAAAAAATATATCGAGAAATTTGCGGTCTTGCCAGGAAAGCACCGGGCTTATGGCTGTGAGATTTTGTGAGAGAACTCAACAAAAACTATATGAAGGAGTTAAACCATAGATGCCATGAAGACTAGGGTTTGGAAAGAAGTGCAATCAAAGAAGACTCACTCTTTCTCTCTTGCATTCACACACACAAAGAAAGAACGCAAAAGAGAATGTCAAAACAATATGAAGATGAAAACATCAAGGCTATGGTCATATCGTATCATGGGTAATATGAAAGGGTTAATGGATGAGTTAATGGCATTCAATCTTGGCTGACCAAATAGGCTACGGATTGTACTTTGGAATTGTAGGTTTGTGCTTACCATGATATATATATTTTGTCTAGTGATTGGGATTAATTGTGTGTACAAATCCTCTTGGTTCATAGCAAGATAACTACGCTTACATCAAAAGAAAAATTATAGTCTATGAGAGGTAGTATGATGGGATCCGGTGATAGAAGTATTTCATTGAGCCTTTCACGGCCGAAGAGAAACACTATACGTTGTTGAAAGTGTATTTTACGGCTAATCCATACGTTAATTCTAATAGATTGTACAGAGTGAAAGTGATAGAAATGATCATCATGTGGGTTATTCATCTAGGATAGTATGTGAGAAATGTAGATATGAGAGAAGTGAAGAGATGAGAATTTTCCCTCCCAAGCCCTATTCTTGCCCGTAGACAATAAGGATACTGCGGGGAGAGATGTACCTGTAGCAAAGAGAACCTAAACTTTGTAGAGAGGATGAATTACTAAGAGTGAGAGAAATAGATTTGGTTAAGGAGATGAGATTAGATACATATATATATATATATATATATATATATATATATATATATATATATATATATATATATATATATATATATATATATATATATATATATATATGTATATGTCAGATTAGAGATGAAAAAGAAAACAATAAGAAATCAAGAAAACATCAATGTAGAACACATCTTACTTGACAAACCCTTCGGCACCATTATTGATGGAGAGAGAAGAAGAGGGGAGCACTCCACTTTGATTGATATGCCAAGTACAACACCTTCTTTGATTAGAGTTGATCTTCCAAGGATAGCGTACAAGAATGGCTAGTCTTCCTCTAGGAGAAAGTGTAGGCTTGGGCTTATGTTAATGGGGCTAAGCACAATTAGGCATTACTACTCACTCCCTCAAGAATTCCTCTCATCAATGGCTTGAATGCTTGAGTTCTTCCAAGGAAAAAGAGGTCCCCTTTTATAGGTGAAGGGAACCCCCAAGGGTTTACACAAGAAGAGAAGAGCCAGTGTGAACAGGAATTGGAAAAGTTGGAAATGAGCTGCCCCTGCATGATGTGGGCAGACTGGGGTCCAGTATTTTGATTATATCTCCTCAACCGTGGCTCCAAATAAAAAAGTAAAAATATGGGCAAAAACTTCAGCTCATTAGCTACGATTTTCATTTTAAAATCGTTTTCCAATTCGGATTGGAACCTTGTGTAAAAAATTCATCAAAATAGGGTCCATTTATGGCAGCAAAAGTCTTCATGTGGTCTCCTTAGCCTAAACTTTCATTTAATTCCAAAGGACACCTCATGCCATATGAAAGCATGACATTGCTCCTTGACAAAGTTTTGTAATCATGCTTGCAATAATGCATTAAAATAAGTGTATCTTTGAAATCATGCCACCTAGTGTCCCACTAGGATTTGATTCTCTCCTAGTAGCTTTTTAAAAAGAAATATAAGAAAAGTATAAAAAATACATCGAATATATATATATTGGAGTTTACCCTAGATATAGGATCTATCTAGGGTGTGAGATAATAATGAAATAGTAGAAATAAAGAATCAATGCTTTTTGCCCCAAGTTAAAGAGGCGGAGCTATTGATACTTTTCCCATAGTATTTTCTGATGGTAAAGTAAGGATATGTTACCCTTGAGAAAAATAATAGGATAAGATAGAAGGCTTATTATTATACTTAAATATGCATATGTACACTATAGAAAATATAATTATGTATCTAAAAAAATACAAGATAGATCTTGTAGCATGCGTTCCCACTATGTACGTGTCACAACACGACAACGGTATAGTGATTTTTGTAAATTTTATATTATTTTACATCTCAAGATAGTGTATTTATTCATTTATATATTTCTATTTTACTTATCCATGAGATTCCAATTTTTTCTTCACGCTAGTTAACTACAGTGTACTTTTTCCTTTCACATCGTGTAAAATTGTAAATATTATGTTTTCACTCCACCTATTGTAAGAAAATATAACAATATATATTTTAGCATACCACTTTTGTATATTATCTTGTCTTATTTTATTTTACTTTTATAGTTTATATACATATTATTTATATTTTATTACTATAATCATGCACCTTAGCTTGTACACTTGTTATTATGCATATCATCACCAAATTCAATAATAATTTTTCATGGACTCAATGGAGCATTATTAAGGGTCCGTATGATGCCCTCATGCCTCACCGATTGGAATATATGCAAGTTTAACAACCAAGGACCCCACTTGAAAGGCTTTGAGAGGGAGAAAAAGACACATGTTTTTGGGCGAATTTTCATGCATGATTCTACTCCGGGTTGGACTTTGTACAAAACTACAAAGTTGTAGCTCGTGAGTTGAGGTTTTTGGAAAAATTTATTTCGTATTTTTTTGGAGCTTTAAGCGATTTTTTTATGGGCATTTTGGTGGACTCAAGTTTTGCTATCTTGGTCCAAAATGCTTCACCTTCACTCTCCTCTTCACCCACACAAACTCTCATTTCCATCTCCATTCTATTCAAACCTGCAAACACTCTCTCCCCCCTCTAAGTACAACTAATCCTTATCACCTCCACTCCTACATACCTTCCATGAAAGCTTTAAACACTTATCTACCCTAACTACCTACCTAGTAATTATCAATGAAGAGATATGATTGATCTCTTTCTCCAAGAAATCAAAAAAATCAGCAAAAAATTGATTGTGTGCATCTTCTTTATCAACTTAATCTCTTGCAAGCACCCTAATTACGCAAGCCGACAAAACCTCGCAACGGATCAAGCATTGGAGCGGCACACTACAAGGCGTTGCGAGCAGTAACAGGTTTCTTATCCTTTCAAACTCATCCTTGTATATAACCATTCCATAAAATCACTTTTCC